>NW_022170738.1:26359200-26372657 GCF_008802855.1 Photinus pyralis | reverse complement strand
AACGAGGATTCCAATGAACTCCATGTTAATTAAAAAGCTTCCCGTTTGAGTTCAAAAAATAACTTTTTATTAATCATCGTGTGAATACGCAAAGTTGTCCTGGTCCTGGTGGTATTGTACTATACATTTTCTTAATAGTTAATTGTCAATGATAAAATACACGTTTGGGTTTAATTGGTGTAAGGCTGTTACGTTTCGTAATTTTGGCACTTTCATTTTTATTATTATTAGACTATTGTTAGATGTACGTTAAGAATGTTGCATCTATTTCAATTTCGGAAGTGTTCCAATTCTTTCAAGGAATTCCCCATCACTTCCAACGTCGCGCTATAATAGACTGGTGGATGATTTAAAAGAGAGAATGAAATTTTTGGTTACATTTTTGGTAACAATAGCGTTGCTATTAAAACAATCAGAAAGTATAACAAGTGCGGTTTGTAGAAGAGAGAATGTTGACGTGTGAATATTAAAATAAATGTTATAATAAGGTCTAACTCTTAACACAAAAAGTTTGATTGTGTAACAAAGCGCCCATTTTCCGCTGTGAGATCTGCCAGCCTTGATGACCACCCGGTACATGAAGGCACGGAATCGAGATGTGACATCAATTTGGGATACTTCGGTATATTTTTTGTAACGAATTGCGTAAAAAAAAGGTCAAAATTAATAAAGTTTTGTAAATTAGTTTTTTTTTAATCATGAGTTGGTAACAATCATATGTTTGGTTGGTAACATAATTTTGTAACTACCATTGCACTGGTCACATTTAAAACTTCCACATCTTTGATTAATACATATTTTGCCTTTGCAATGAGTGCTACTACTGGTCACGGCATTGCATCGTTTGCACTGAATATCCTTGGAAGTCTTCAATGTTAACAAATATGCTTTGAAAAGAGTGCTCTTATTGGTCGCGTAAGTGTACTGATCGTATTTAATATTCCCAGAAGACATGTGTGAAGAAATGTGTTCTCAAATTTGATTTATCTTGAGTTGCGTAAATACACTCGTTACATTTAAAATCCTTGGAAGCTTTGTGTGTGTTAATATGTGCTTTCTTAAACTGCATATGCGAATAGTTGCAGAATATCACTGGTCACATTTTAAGACGTTTTAACAATAAATTTTACTTTTTTTTGAGTTCCAATTCTGAAAAATAATTTGATTGCGTTATAAGTTCTTGTTTATATATTTACGTAAAACTTAGTGTACGTCTGTTTCCGATTAATCGCGCTAAATACCCTCAACCAACGGATTAATTGATTTTACAGCAGATGACAGTTAACCATGACATGACGTTCGTTGACTTCAATAAGTACTACCAACCGAAGAACGCGCAAACCCCTTCTCTCCAGCGGAAACTAAAAAACACCGCGATGCGGGAAAGTCGTTTTCCCGTGCATCGAGGATGCTTGGAAACATTATCTTTCCATTCAATGAGTACAAAAAACTAATTTGCAGACCTTTTGCGATTGACACGAAATTCCATGGGACAATGGGCATTACTGGACTACCGAATTTTGGATTTTAATCCGGGCAAATAAGTGAGTATTAATACTTGTAGCTAATCAGATGTGTAACAGCAAACCTTGTCTGATTAGATTGTCTCTAGTGTCAAACGAAGCGCGCTTAATTAACATGAATTTCAAGATTAGTTCCCGATTTTTAGGACTTCCGATGCTTTCCATACTTTGGGAATTCCATATTATGTAGTATGATTTAGAAAGGATCTTTTGGCATTTTTCACTTTGCTCGCGTGCAGTTTAGGCCGATTTAGTGTTTTTAATTTTACGACACCGCACCGTTCAAGTTCAAGGTAGGCTTGATAATTTCTCTTTTCGTTATTTATAAGAAACCTAGTTTGTTTTCCTTGTTTCGTTTTCCCGTATAAAGTAGATACCGTTAGTTCATTTGGACTTCCGTTCCGATTTGGAAAATTGCTACCGTCCCGTGTGCCGTAATTATGTTTTAGAGTTTTGCCAGTCATTTTCTCGCAAGATCGCTCCTCCGTTTGAGTACCCGTGGCTTCCGAGACCGTTCCGCAAACCACCCCTTGACCAGGGCAAGGGTTGAAATCTCCTGGTGGCGCCCAACAGAACCGTACCGTTTCAATTAGAATACCGCACCGTCCTGCCGACTACCGAAGATTTGCAAAATATTTGAATTATCTGCATACACTTTTTATTAATTTATTCTACTTTTCAGTTTTATTTACATGCAGCAGATTATGCGCGGACTTCCCCACTACCGATGTTTGTCGCAACATAAATTTTACATGCACATATTTAAATAATATTAAACGATAATATAAAAGCATGCATAAAACACTGCAAATTACCCATCAAAAAGATGATAGAAGGAGATGGAGATAAGATGTGCTTATCTTAAAACTAGTTAGTTCACCCAGAGATAACGCTCTTATCGCAATGATCGGAGATCACACTTGTACAAGAATATAAACTTAATCTTCTAACACGTAATTTCATTGCAATTAAGTAATTCTTAAACAAAATCACCTTGGTTGCACATTTAAATACCATGATCGAAGTAGTGTTCAGTCTGAATTAGTGACAACATTTAGTGTAAAAGAAAATTTAAATTCACCAATACAAGGTGACCCAACATTACTGTAGGTGCTAAAGCCAAACCGAGAGTTTACACAATTTTTTTTCTGTTGTTAGTATTTTGGTTAATTATTAATCTTTTTTTAATAGAACACTATATGATTTTTTGAATCTTTAATTTTTTGAATCACTTGAACCATCCCTGTGGTGTTAAATTTTAAATTTTTTTTTATAATGATTGTTAAATCGTTTTTAAAATAAGAATACTGAGTCAGGTAAAAACGAGAGTAAAAAGGTTATCGGGCCTAACCAAATCTGTTTAAATGGCACGCTCTGTATATTTTATTTTCTAGATTATCCATCGGTGTATTTTCTTCTCGAAATGGGGTAATGTAGGATGGTCAATTCAACCTGTATATTTTGATCTAAACCTAAACGATGGCATATTAAATTCTCTGTTTAACAACGTAAGACTAAAGCAATTCAAATTCTGAATCAAAATTTGAAACTATTCGCTCGCTTAAGATGTACGGGGGGAAAATTAAAAATTGTCAATTTCAGAATGAATATATATTTTCTTAGTTTAAAGACACATGTTTATTACAAAATTTCTCTATAATGATGGTTGAATAGTCTGCCGTTTACAAAATAAGTATACGAGGTAAAACGGTCATCGGACCTAACCTAATTTTTTTGAAATAGGATACCCTATATAGGTACTTTTAATTTAAAAGGATAACATATTCAATTCTCTTTTTAACGCTAAAGAAGTTCCATATTCATTCAAAAAGATTCAAGCAAAGTTTTGTTTTTGAATTTTTTTTATATTTTTTCAATCATTTGCACTTTTCACAATTTTTTAAAATCTTTTTTCAACTATTTTTTTTAATCATTGGAACCTTTTTTTTGAATATCATCCCTGGTGAGGTAAATTTTTGAAGAAATTTCAATATGCTATTTTTTAGGTTAAAATATAAAAGGTGCTTTATTAAAAAAAAAGTCCGATAACTTTTTAGCTGACCTCGTCTACTTATTTTGGAAACGGCAGATTATTCAATCATTATAACGAAACTTTTGTAATAAGCACCCTCGTAAGCTCCTTTTGATCAACTAAAATAATAAAAAAATACGTTGTTCCCTTTCAAAAAAAATGGTTTTACGTACTTAAAATTGGCTAGATTGCTGAACCTCGGAAAACTTTGTGCCCCGAGTTGTGACCACTGTGAAGAACACTAACTTTCTGTTTGACACCTTTTAAAATACGCTAGAAATATTTTTGTTCTAAGAGTATACCAATGTAATGCGCAAAAGTACATTTTATATTGCTTGAGTATAACACATACTTTTTTTTACTAAACATTCCGCCATTATGTACATATTATTACTATTACTAGGGGAAATATGTTCCATTTAATTTTAAAAAAATTTAGCTTTAAACTGTTATTTCCTCGGTTATTTCAACACTTCTTATGCTGGTAGTAGTCATTAGTCAATTCTTTTATTATTAGCAGCTGTCCCGCATATTCTTACCCCCTTGTGCACACGTCCTGCATTACTTGGCCACTTATTTTACTGCAGTGGTTAAACCAGTCCTAAACAGGAAATATTCACGCAACACCTAAAAATGATCCTCTAAAAAGTAAATTCAATTCAACTAAAAAATTCCGATATGATGTGATTAATAAGAAAGTAACCAAAAAAATCACACCAACAGCATCCTTTCGTTTCTATAGTTGACATCTGTCCCACATGAAAAAAAAGAACGCAAACGCAAAAATAGAATTTGGTACATGCAGCAGACAGTTAACTTGTCAACCTTTACCTATCTTAATTGGTTCATCATTGCAAGCAACAACATGACACGTAGCTGTCGCGAGCAAACGCGTTGAATAATGAATAAAATGTGAATTAATTACATTGATGATTGTCATACTTTTTGGCAAAGAAGTTTTATCCTTGAATCTCCTTTCGGACATTATCTCATCATGAAAATGTTTACCGATGGTGTTTACCTGTGACGTACCGAAAACTCTTACCGCTTTTAACATATTTTTACTTATAAATTGGAGATTTAATTTAATTTAAAAAGTCGGAAGATTTCTCACATATCGGGAAGGAAAATTCTTGCGGAGCCGGTTAAGATCGTTGACCGAGTTAATAAACAATTATGAAGACCACCCACGTCTTGAGAGGACCTTGGTGAGACAAGTGACAAAATCGAAGATTTTAAAAATTTCGCCCCAGAGATAAAAACGAGGGGCAAATATATTACTCGTATTACAAACATAAAGGGATCATTTTATTGTGGCTCTCGAAACTGAAAGGAGTCGAATTTGAGCAATTTATTCAAGATGCGGGTCTCGATCCGATCTT
The DNA here is from genome assembly GCF_008802855.1 of Photinus pyralis. Lineage (NCBI taxonomy): Eukaryota > Metazoa > Arthropoda > Insecta > Coleoptera > Lampyridae > Photinus > Photinus pyralis. Next base: position 26,367,720 of record NW_022170738.1, on the reverse strand, counting down.
ATATCAACTTCTATTTATAGGAATTCATCTATTTGTTAGATCCGCCTTTAATAATAGTATGTCTTATAATTACGAACCGTCTGTGAATAAAACGACTTAATTAATTAAATCTTCGAATACAGTATAAAACATTTCATATTCGGAGCTCGATTCGCAGTAAAGTAAGTACTCCCGATATTGTCTTATTCTATTTATACAAACACTATATTTAAGCGAACAGGTAAAAGAGGTAAAGCGTATTAATCAAATTTTTGGCAACGAAACGAGGCGTATATCTTACTTGCTCATTATTTGGCACTATTTTCTGCTGAAAGTTGGTGTCCAAGTGTCGCATGGAACCAGAAATGACCAAATAAATCTTATGGTTCAATTGAAAAAACTTTCACTATTAGCATCAAACTGTAACAAACCACCAAATAAATAAGGCAGGTCTTACGGTTTCCGAGATCTCAATGCTTAAACTGAAAAAAAAAACTCACCCTGTATATACGCAATAACTTTTCGGACCAATACGTAAAAGTACTGACCTTAAACTTCAACCCAATCCACTCTTACTATTTTCTTGCTTAACTAAAAAGATATTCAGCCTCGTGATGTATCACACACGTCAAACTTAACGTCACAAAACGGTATTTAGTATGGGCAAAATAACGTTTTTTAAAGATAACCTGCACGTTAAGTTTAATGTTAGGGATGCTACAGAGCCGGATTAAGACATTTTTCGCCCTGGGCAAATAAAACTATCTTGCCCCCCCCCCCCATGTATGATGGATAGAGATCCGTCCGCCAAGTTCAATAAACATTTTTATTTTTTGAAAACTAACCGAAAAAAACATTTTATCAGAAAATAAAATCTTATTTAGGCTTTCCATAAATCCGAACAACTCTAGAATTTTTGTATAGGCAGATTCAGAGCCGGGTTCATATGTATTTTGTTTGATAATTATTAAATTATAGGAAGAATTAGCCTAACAAATTTCGCCCCCATTCGCTTTTCACCCGTGGCAATTGCCCATTTCGCCTTATGGTTTATCCGGCCCTGGCTGATGCATCACAGGGCTGATTATCTGCTCTATAGTTATTTGCAAGAATGTGGCGGTTGCGCCCCAGGTAGGAGATACCGCGTTTATGTCCCCGGTCACTATGGTTTTTTGGGGCCCAGTTCGTCCCAATATCCCTCTCGTCTCTCGTCTGTTGTTAATATTTATTTGTAACACTTTTATAATTTTGTTCGTTTTTGTTAAACGGACGGACACTGGTGTTCGTATAAAAAAACTCGATCGCCGCTTGAACATAAAACGCGGCGCGCCGGCACTGCTTCTTCAAAAACAGCTTTACATGACACTTAAAACAGAGTAACACTCACATAAGAAGGGCGACGCAGTTCCGAGTAACCACTGTATGAGCTGTCCACCAACCTTACTTTTTGACCCCGTCCGCGTTCGGCCTTCCTAATTACCTCGTGGCCTCCTGATGAATCCCCCAACACTTGGGGCATTTCTTCAGATCCGCCCTTTTCCGAATGGGGCACGGGCTGATTCTCACCCAAACCCTTACTAGGCCGTCCAACTTGGCGACCAGAATCGCGGCCGACTTTTGCCCGTTCTCGCTCGACCGCACTGCTCTGATCTCGACTTTATGTCCTCCGCCTCTGCTGCCTCATCCAGTCTCGGATGTGATCCACGCGCCTTCCACTTTATATGTGGCTGCGGCCAGCACCTTCCTCAGCCTCTCCCGAGCCTCCCCCACATCGCCCTTCTTTGGTCTTGTGCATCCCCTTTAGGATTCCCCTGCCTTCTCCGCCCAGGGCTCTTCAGGTTCCTTTTAGAAGGTCGGCATATGATTCGCCTGCCTCCAGCACCGTAAAGTTACTTCGTTACCTCTACGACCTTCCGTGCGTACAAGCAATTACTCCCGGGAAGAGCCGCGCGACCACTTTTTCTGCACTGCCTTCCACACCTCCTCGGCCGTCGTCTATCATCTTCTGGATTTTCCTGCCCCTCCCAGCGTATGATGGTGCTGCACCTGGCGTACACGTTTGGTTGGCCCGCCGGGGCGGGTGTCTCTGGTTGTTTACCGAGCCTCGGTACGACCTTCTCTAGACGTCCCATTTTGTGCACAACTTTGCTTATTAACTGAATAATCTTGTCGTTTAAGTAGTGTTCTCTTGTTTATTCTCTTCGAACCCTGTGGTGTTGTCACCAGCTTCCTTTTTGAGGTTTCCCGCTGTCCTGTGTCTACCGACCGCCCTTCCTCCTTGTACCACTGGAAATCCCGAGACGAGACTTTCGGTGAGCTCGTGGCTTGGCGATGTGGTGTCCAGTTCCTCACTTGGTAGCGCCTGTTTGAGTTCTTCCAATGAGAAAGTGTTTTTAATTTTTTTGTATCTGTTCAAATAACGACAAATTTTCGTTTTTCTGGCATATTTTCGGTAGTAGGTAATCGGAATTTTCTAGTTTTCTTTAAATTAATTACTGTTTAATTGCGCAAATTTTCCATAATTTGCCAACTTCGTGTCTTCTATGGTTCTGGAGACGCCCATCCTTATCTTGGGCACAGCGTATAATTATCTAAATTACGATTATCGATAATTTATTAGGCTCCGATATTATTAATACATATATCGATAATCACATATTATCAAATGACTCTTTATTTACAATACAGAGTGCTAGAGTAAGGTTGTTGCATATGTACAATATATTCCCGAGTACCTATATTACTTCTTTGTAACCCTTAAAAATCAAGAAATACCAAATCATTATATTATGCAGGGTTATTCCGTACCTATATTTAGACGCGTTTATTATATTATTATTATTATATTATTATACGTTTATTACAAGAGATAGAAAAAACTTAAAATACAAAAGTTTTGAGGTTTATCATAAATCAACAGAAAATGTAAAGTAAAAAAACAAATTTAGTAAATTTCTAATGGAACGCCCTGTATATTTTCAAAATTAAATAGGTATTTTCTCTCCGATTTCAAAAATATATGTTGATATTTTCTTTAGCCGTTTTTGAAATAGCTACTTTATGACAGAATTGACATACCTAAAATAGATGAACTCGTCTGTAGAAGATTTCAACGATCAAATGTGGAATATGGAAACCCAGAATATCTGCGTTGCTATTAGAGACCACGCTCATTAACTGAAGTGAATACAAATTGAACAATCAAAAACAGTGAAATCTCTATGGAAAACGCTTATAATGCCGTACTTTAAGAAGTGAATACTCGGAGCCAAATATGATATCTAAAGTAAAACAACAGCCCATTATGATAATTTGTGCAGGTTAAGCTAATTCATTATTCACAGCATAATAAGCACATTTAAATCGTGGGTAACTTTATCCATTACTTCCTGTTAAGATATTAAAGCGCTAACAAGGAATGAATTTTATCCACACTCACATATTGCTTTATTTACTTAGCTAAGTACCTATATATATATATATATAACAGAAGATATGCGTAAGTCATCCTACAACTTTCATGATACGAGATTAAGAAACAAATGGGCTATTGTAAGAGAATGATCTGGTCTTTTCTATTTTGGGTGACTTTATCTTACAGATGATAAGGTGTGATGATCGTTTCATCGATGTTATGTCAGGGATTTAAGAAAACAATGACTAAAGTTCGGGCCGAAACTTTCAATATACTATCCATTTCTTTTTTAAATAAATTTATACGGCTAAGACAAAAAAAAGGAATCTCACGATGAAGATGTACCTAATAATGCAAAAATCCATATGACTACTGTTTTAAAAATTTGCAGTGGATTATCCCAAGGGAATGTAGGTAACTAAGCTCACTTTGTGTATTTATTTAGGTTTAATTAAGTAAATTATTTGTCTATTTATCCACACGTCATCAGCAACAGCTTTTAATTATATTTGATTCGAGATTTCGCCATTAATAATTAATCTTAAAGCAATAAATATCTCATCATCAGTCAAAGCGATTAATTTATAATGTAAATATTTGGTATGGGTAACAGTTTTAGGTACATTTTATTGCTTTCAAGTGTCCGAGCGAGTGACTAACGGTAAAAGAACGACATCTGGATTCTGGATACTAACAGTAACAGGATACAAAATGTTGTGGTCTTTATTCCCTAATAAACCAAGAGTCCAAAACGTTTCCCTTGGAAAAATACGCCCGCAAAATTTGCGTCTGTTAATTTTTTTCTCGTGTATCAAACAATGGATACAAATACATTACCTACATTTTCGGTATTCAATTTTATAAAAAATTGTTTTAATAATATTTTGAAAAATGATGTTCCTATCTTCCGTTTCCATCACTTATATCAAATTTCGTTCAGATCAGTAAAATCGGCAAAGGACAAACGCGGTCCCACATGCTCTAGCAAATTCTTCAGTTTCGACCGAGGTTTCGACCTTCTGAAACGCTAATTTTAGACTTTTGAAGATTGTAGCGAGTAGTTACGATATCAGGACTGGCAACGCCTGCTCCTAGGTACTAAGAAATGTTTGATTTTAAAAATAATGTTACTTTTTCGGAAAAATTCAAGCTGGAAACTGTTGGTTTCAACAGGATGAGGCACCCAGCACAACGCCCTAATCGTGCGAGAATACCTATCGGACACATTTTCCATTTTCCAGGAAATTTGTACCTATCACGATTGTCGTTGTTGTACGCCGGTGCACCATCCTGATGAAACCAACAGTTTCCAACTGTCGTGTGTTGTGCTACTCAATAAATAAGTACAGTACCTACCCTACCGATGTAATTTTTTTTGACAGCAAATTTCGGTTTGTGTGGCATGTCTTCGGAAGTGATTGGAATCTTCTGGTATTCTTTACAGCATGATAATAACTCGTTAATTGCGCAACTGTTCTCTAATTTGAGGATCGTCGTATCTTCTATGGTTTCCAAGATCCCGTAATAGAGCTAGAACTGGGCGATAAATGAAATTGTTATCGATTTATCAGAGAATTTATCGATGTCTGTTCAGTCTGATAATCATCGATTAATCGTTAATCGATAACTTTCGATGACAATTATCGATAATAATCGATAAATCGTAACGATAATTTTCGATAATAATCGATAATTGGATAACTGTTTATAATTATCAAATAACTTTTGAAAATAATCAATAATGATTGTTAGCTGCTGATAACAATGGAATATTATTGCCACTTGTCGAAATTTGTCTATATCTTATATGTATCGATTAATAGATAAGTAGCGGAAATTATCAAGAGAAAACTATCGATACTTTCTCATAAATCTTATTGATATATATTTTCAATCGATATAATTACATCATCCATACGTACATTCGCTAACATTTTTGTTTTTTTGGTATTGGTATTGCGAGAGATAATTTAAATAAAACAGGATCTTTTGTAGATAGGTACGCTGAAGTTTTCAGAAAAATCAAAGGTGAGATTAATCGGTTAGATTATCGGTAATTATAGATTTATCGACCAATCCTTTAAATGTTCGATAAATTATCGATTGGTCGACCATTTTTTTTAAATGTATTGACTATATCGATAATTTATCGGTTTAATCGTTTTTTCTTTTAAATGAAGTACATTAAAAAAATCAGTCTACTGTCACATACCTACTGCTCTTTCCATAATATCAAATGTTAATTTCATTTCAAAACCCAGTAGGTACTAAACGAGGTATTAAAGTAAAGAAAATTATTTAAGTGGCGACTTTTTTATATTTATTTTATATTTCCTCTAGAGCTAGACAAGTCCACACATGATGAATTATAGAAATTGATATACACTGGTTAAACAGAGTTAAAGTGAGATGACCGATTCTTTAATAATGGGACATCATGCATAAAATGTGCCTTGATAATTATGCAGACTGCAAAAATGTAAAAAATATTTTTTAAAAATCGTGGGTGTTGCACACAACTGTCAATGATGAATACCGACCAAATATGGACCATAGCATATCAATTAGCGAAATCCCGAAATATCTAGGTGGGCCAGAGGCCGAGATCTCGATGGAACAGATGTACGACGGAAAAACGAGCACATAGCCGACACATAACCGTTACCTCAACTTCGTTGTGTTACGCTAAAAATTATCAAAGTCCTCGTGTGAGATCGAAGGGACTTCAGTGCATTTTTGTGTGGGAGATCAGTTTCTATTGGCCAGTTTTGACTTCATCATCAATAAGATCTTGTCGAAGGCTACCACCTCGGCTACCACATTTCCTTTGTCGGTAAGTACCCACTTCTGACGTCCCCAGTCATATAAATGCGCCATTTTGGTGGATTTCGCTAAAAACCGAGCTAAAAGCCCTCCACAAAATAGTACTCAATTTTTGAGGTACTTCTCATAGCTCGAGTTTCTGGTCATACGAGAAGAGAAAAAGTTTTAGGCGCCCGAAATCTACTACCCCACTTTACCCAAATCAAGTAAACGTATGCCTATAATTTAGAACTAATTAAAGACTAATTTGTACGCACAAAATTATAATTTGTACCCGCTTATAGTTCTGCCGGAAAACCGATTTTTAAAGTGGGAGCACCTCCATTTTTTCCGATTGAAATTTTATTAGTCGCATTAAAAACTATGAATTAAAGACTAATTTGTACCCAAATTAGATTTTTATTGTTTAAACAATTTTTTACTAAAAAAGGGCAATTCTCAGAATTAATAAAAATAAACGGAAAGTACAAATTACAGATTAATTTGTACCCGCTTAGTTCCGCTGGAAACCCGATTCTAAGGTGGGGTGTGCTAACTTGAAATCAAATTAGCACCCCCACTTTTCCGGATTGAAATGTTATTACTCGCATCAAAAATTATAAATTAAAGACTAATTTGTACCCAAATTAGATTTTCATTGTTTAAACAATACTTAAACAATTTTTTTTACTAAAAAGGGGAAACTCTCAGAGTTAATAAAAAGGAATGGAACGTATAAATTAAGGACTAATTTGTACCCACAAAATTAGAATTTGTACCCGCTTAGTTCCTCCGAAAAACGGATTCTAAAGTGGGGGTGGTTACTAGACATCAAGTAAGCACCCCTACTTTTTCCGATTGAAATTTTATTAGTCGCATGACAAACTATGAATTAAATTAAACTAATTTGTACCCAAGTTAAATTTTTTATACCTACATCATTTAAATAATTTAAATAAATCGATTACTTGATTTGTTTGATCTGACAGTAGTTTGACACATTAATAGGTTTAGATCGAGGGGTCACCCACTGCTGTCAATACGTGTACATAGTTATGTCAATACTTGCCAATACGTTAGAATACCTGCCAATACTTGAGAATACCAATCAATACCCGACAATACACGTGAACACATGTCAATACTTGACAATACATTTAAATACTTGGCAATGCATGTAAATAACTACCAGAAAATGTCACTATTGTGATTTTTTTTCAATCTATTTTTATGCGCAACACACCCCGCGCTTTACCGACAGCGTACGAAGTTGGAAGCGCCTAGTCAAAAGACTGACATGCTGAATCACACCTCGTGGAAGTGTAAAAGTGAAGTGTTTTATGTATAAAAATTATAATGGATGAAGGCGTGGAGGGACGAGTAAGTAGTAGTGTTTCGATTTTATGTTTAATAATCTTCTATCCTTCCAGAGCACGAGTTTAAATTTCCACTTGAAGAAAGCAGACGATTAGGAAATTTAAAAGAAAATGTCATTTCTAGTGATGTACCGAACATAGCCGAAATACAACAAATTTTAAAGAAAGCCGAGAAAGATGCCACAAACACATGCATATTACAACTAGGCATGACTGGGATTGAAAGCACTTGTTTTAATAACATTGATTTGAACACCATTGCAGAAAAACAATTATCTGTTAGTAGAATAAATTGCAATGGAACGGAGTTACTACGCACATCAACAGAAATGGAACACAATGCAATTGAATCGGAGGACGAATATGAACGTTTAATGGAAAATGACATCACTATTTTAAAAAATTTTAAAGATTTAAACTTAAAAGAGTACAAGACTGCCAATCAGGATAAGAAATCAGTTAATAAAGCGTTTTTAAATATCATTATTAATGAAGAAAAACAGATGACGGTTGGAAAATCTTGGTTATTTTCGGAGAAAAAACATCTGTCCAGTGATACAAAACGAGGGGGAAAACCACTTCCTTAAAATTTGTACACCAGATTGAAAATGGAAATAATGAGAGGATTGAAGTGTGTAATGAAAGATTGAAATAATAATGAAAGAATGAAATCGTAAGAATTGAAAATGAACTATTCGTTTTTGTAAATAATGAAACCGTTAATGAAAAATATTTATAACCGTAATAAGAAAAAATGAGGAAATGAAAAATAAATGAAGAGAATTAATAGAATGAAAAAGAATTAATCTTAGAATTAATAGAATGAAAAGAGAATGAACAGATTGAAAGTAATGAAACTGATAATGATAATATTGAAAGATTGAAAATGGAATGAAACTGGAATGAAAAATTCATGTACACCAAATTGAAAGAGTGGTTTCCCCCTCG
>NW_022170738.1:26321082-26359100 GCF_008802855.1 Photinus pyralis | reverse complement strand
CATATTTGGCTCCGAGTATCCACTTCTTAAAGTACGGCATTATAAGCGTTTTCCATAGAGATTTCACTGTTTTTGATTGTTCAATTTGTATTCACTTCAGTTAATGAGCGTGGTCTCTAATAGCAACGCAGATATTCTGGGTTTCCATATTCCACATTTGATCGTTGAAATCTTCTACAGACGAGTTCATCTATTTTAGGTATGTCAATTCTGTCATAAAGTAGCTATTTCAAAAACGGCTAATGAAAATATCAACATATATTTTTGAAATCGGAGAGAAAATACCTATTTAATTTTGAAAATATACAGGGTGTTCCATTAGAAATTTACTAAATTTGTTTTTTTTACTTTACATTTTCTGTTGATTTATGATAAACCTCAAAACTTTTGTATTTTAAGTTTTTTCTATCTCTTGTAATAAACGTGCTACGCGCTGTCTAAATATAGGTACGGAATAACCCTGCATAATATAATGATTTGGTATTTCTTGATTTTTAAGGGTTACAAAGAAGTAATATAGGTACTCGGGAATATATTGTACATGCAACAACCTTACTCTAGCACTCTGTATTGTAAATAAAGAGTCATTTGATAATATGTGATTATCGATATATGTATTAATAATATCGGAGCCTAATAAATTATCGATAATCGTAATTTAGATAATTATACGCTGTGCCCAAGATAAGGATGGGCGTCTCCAGAACCATAGAAGACACGAAGTTGGCAAATTATGGAAAATTTGCGCAATTAAACAGTAATTAATTTAAAGAAAACTAGAAAATTCCGATTACCTACTACCGAAAATATGCCAGAAAAACGAAAATTTGTCGTTATTTGAACAGATACAAAAAAATTAAAAACACTTTCTCATTGGAAGAACTCAAACAGGCGCTACCAAGTGAGGAACTGGACACCACATCGCCAAGCCACGAGCTCACCGAAAGTCTCGTCTCGGGATTTCCAGTGGTACAAGGAGGAAGGGCGGTCGGTAGACACAGGACAGCGGGAAACCTCAAAAAGGAAGCTGGTGACAACACCACAGGGTTCGAAGAGAATAAACAAGAGAACACTACTTAAACGACAAGATTATTCAGTTAATAAGCAAAGTTGTGCACAAAATGGGACGTCTAGAGAAGGTCGTACCGAGGCTCGGTAAACAACCAGAGACACCCGCCCCGGCGGGCCAACCAAACGTGTACGCCAGGTGCAGCACCATCATACGCTGGGAGGGGCAGGAAAATCCAGAAGATGATAGACGACGGCCGAGGAGGTGTGGAAGGCAGTGCAGAAAAAGTGGTCGCGCGGCTCTTCCCGGGAGTAATTGCTTGTACGCACGGAAGGTCGTAGAGGTAACGAAGTAACTTTACGGTGCTGGAGGCAGGCGAATCATATGCCGACCTTCTAAAAGGAACCTGAAGAGCCCTGGGCGGAGAAGGCAGGGGAATCCTAAAGGGGATGCACAAGACCAAAGAAGGGCGATGTGGGGGAGGCTCGGGAGAGGCTGAGGAAGGTGCTGGCCGCAGCCACATATAAAGTGGAAGGCGCGTGGATCACATCCGAGACTGGATGAGGCAGCAGAGGCGGAGTACATAAAGTCGAGATCAGAGCAGTGCGGTCGAGCGAGAACGGGCAAAAGTCGGCCGCGATTCTGGTCGCCAAGTTGGACGGCCTAGTAAGGGTTTGGGTGAGAATCAGCCCGTGCCCCATTCGGAAAAGGGCGGATCTGAAGAAATGCCCCAAGTGTTGGGGGATTCATCAGGAGGCCACGAGGTAATTAGGAAGGCCGAACGCGGACGGGGTCAAAAAGTAAGGTTGGTGGACAGCTCATACAGTGGTTACTCGGAACTGCGTCGCCCTTCTTATGTGAGTGTTACTCTGTTTTAAGTGTCATGTAAAGCTGTTTTTGAAGAAGCAGTGCCGGCGCGCCGCGTTTTATGTTCAAGCGGCGATCGAGTTTTTTTATACGAACACCAGTGTCCGTCCGTTTAACAAAAACGAACAAAATTATAAAAGTGTTACAAATAAATATTAACAACAGACGAGAGACGAGAGGGATATTGGGACGAACTGGGCCCCAAAAAACCATAGTGACCGGGGACATAAACGCGGTATCTCCTACCTGGGGCGCAACCGCCACATTCTTGCAAATAACTATAGAGCAGATAATCAGCCCTGTGATGCATCAGCGAGGGCCGGATAAACCATAAGGCGAAATGGGCAATTGCCACGGGTGAAAAGCGAATGGGGGCGAAATTTGTTAGGCTAATTCTTCCTATAATTTAATAATTATCAAACAAAATACATATGAACCCGGCTCTGAATCTGCCTATACAAAAATTCTAGAGTTGTTCGGATTTATGGAAAGCCTAAATAAGATTTTATTTTCTGATAAAATGTTTTTTTCGGTTAGTTTTCAAAAAATAAAAATGTTTATTGAACTTGGCGGACGGATCTCTATCCATCATACATGGGGGGGGGGCAAGATAGTTTTATTTGCCCAGGGCGAAAAATGTCTTAATCCGGCTCTGTAGCATCCCTAACATTAAACTTAACGTGCAGGTTATCTTTAAAAAACGTTATTTTGCCCATACTAAATACCGTTTTGTGACGTTAAGTTTGACGTGTGTGATACATCACGAGGCTGAATATCTTTTTAGTTAAGCAAGAAAATAGTAAGAGTGGATTGGGTTGAAGTTTAAGGTCAGTACTTTTACGTATTGGTCCGAAAAGTTATTGCGTATATACAGGGTGAGTTTTTTTTTTCAGTTTAAGCATTGAGATCTCGGAAACCGTAAGACCTGCCTTATTTATTTGGTGGTTTGTTACAGTTTGATGCTAATAGTGAAAGTTTTTTCAATTGAACCATAAGATTTATTTGGTCATTTCTGGTTCCATGCGACACTTGGACACCAACTTTCAGCAGAAAATAGTGCCAAATAATGAGCAAGTAAGATATACGCCTCGTTTCGTTGCCAAAAATTTGATTAATACGCTTTACCTCTTTTACCTGTTCGCTTAAATATAGTGTTTGTATAAATAGAATAAAGACAATATCGGGAGTACTTACTTTACTGCGAATCGAGCTCCGAATATGAAATGTTTTATACTGTATTCGAAGATTTAATTAATTAAGTCGTTTTATTCACAGACGGTTCGTAATTATAAGACATACTATTTATTAAAGGCGGATCTAACAAATAGATGAATTCCTATAAATAGAAGTTGATATAAGATCGGATCGAGGCCCGCATCTTGAATAAATTGCTCAAATTCGACTCCTTTCAGTTTCGAGAGCCACAATAAAATGATCCCTTTATGTTTGTAATACGAGTAATATATTTGCCCCTCGTTTTTATCTCTGGGGCGAAATTTTTAAAATCTTCGATTTTGTCACTTGTCTCACCAAGGTCCGCTCAAGAGGTGGGTGGTCTTCATAATTGTTTATTAACTCGGTCAACGATCTTAACCGGCTCCGCAAGAATTTTCCTTCCCGGTATGTGAGAAATCTTCCGACTTTTTAAATTAAATTAAATCTCCAATTTATAAGTAAAGATATGTTAAAAGCGGTAACAGTTTTCGGTACGTCACAGGTAAACACCATCGGTAAACATTTTCATGATGAGATAATGTCCGAAAGGAGATTCAAGGATAAAACTTCTTTGCCAAAAAGTATGACAATCATCAATGTAATTAATTCACATTTTATTCATTATTCAACGCGTTTGCTCGCGACAGCTACGTGTCATGTTGTTGCTTGCAATGATGAACCAATTAAGATAGGTAAAGGTTGACAAGTTAACTGTCTGCTGCATGTACCAAATTCTATTTTTGCGTTTGCGTTCTTTTTTTTCATGTGGGACAGATGTCAACTATAGAAACGAAAGGATGCTGTTGGTGTGATTTTTTTGGTTACTTTCTTATTAATCACATCATATCGGAATTTTTTAGTTGAATTGAATTTACTTTTTAGAGGATCATTTTTAGGTGTTGCGTGAATATTTCCTGTTTAGGACTGGTTTAACCACTGCAGTAAAATAAGTGGCCAAGTAATGCAGGACGTGTGCACAAGGGGGTAAGAATATGCGGGACAGCTGCTAATAATAAAAGAATTGACTAATGACTACTACCAGCATAAGAAGTGTTGAAATAACCGAGGAAATAACAGTTTAAAGCTAAATTTTTTTAAAATTAAATGGAACATATTTCCCCTAGTAATAGTAATAATATGTACATAATGGCGGAATGTTTAGTAAAAAAAAGTATGTGTTATACTCAAGCAATATAAAATGTACTTTTGCGCATTACATTGGTATACTCTTAGAACAAAAATATTTCTAGCGTATTTTAAAAGGTGTCAAACAGAAAGTTAGTGTTCTTCACAGTGGTCACAACTCGGGGCACAAAGTTTTCCGAGGTTCAGCAATCTAGCCAATTTTAAGTACGTAAAACCATTTTTTTTGAAAGGGAACAACGTATTTTTTTATTATTTTAGTTGATCAAAAGGAGCTTACGAGGGTGCTTATTACAAAAGTTTCGTTATAATGATTGAATAATCTGCCGTTTCCAAAATAAGTAGACGAGGTCAGCTAAAAAGTTATCGGACTTTTTTTTTAATAAAGCACCTTTTATATTTTAACCTAAAAAATAGCATATTGAAATTTCTTCAAAAATTTACCTCACCAGGGATGATATTCAAAAAAAAGGTTCCAATGATTAAAAAAAATAGTTGAAAAAAGATTTTAAAAAATTGTGAAAAGTGCAAATGATTGAAAAAATATAAAAAAAATTCAAAAACAAAACTTTGCTTGAATCTTTTTGAATGAATATGGAACTTCTTTAGCGTTAAAAAGAGAATTGAATATGTTATCCTTTTAAATTAAAAGTACCTATATAGGGTATCCTATTTCAAAAAAATTAGGTTAGGTCCGATGACCGTTTTACCTCGTATACTTATTTTGTAAACGGCAGACTATTCAACCATCATTATAGAGAAATTTTGTAATAAACATGTGTCTTTAAACTAAGAAAATATATATTCATTCTGAAATTGACAATTTTTAATTTTCCCCCCGTACATCTTAAGCGAGCGAATAGTTTCAAATTTTGATTCAGAATTTGAATTGCTTTAGTCTTACGTTGTTAAACAGAGAATTTAATATGCCATCGTTTAGGTTTAGATCAAAATATACAGGTTGAATTGACCATCCTACATTACCCCATTTCGAGAAGAAAATACACCGATGGATAATCTAGAAAATAAAATATACAGAGCGTGCCATTTAAACAGATTTGGTTAGGCCCGATAACCTTTTTACTCTCGTTTTTACCTGACTCAGTATTCTTATTTTAAAAACGATTTAACAATCATTATAAAAAAAAATTTAAAATTTAACACCACAGGGATGGTTCAAGTGATTCAAAAAATTAAAGATTCAAAAAATCATATAGTGTTCTATTAAAAAAAGATTAATAATTAACCAAAATACTAACAACAGAAAAAAAATTGTGTAAACTCTCGGTTTGGCTTTAGCACCTACAGTAATGTTGGGTCACCTTGTATTGGTGAATTTAAATTTTCTTTTACACTAAATGTTGTCACTAATTCAGACTGAACACTACTTCGATCATGGTATTTAAATGTGCAACCAAGGTGATTTTGTTTAAGAATTACTTAATTGCAATGAAATTACGTGTTAGAAGATTAAGTTTATATTCTTGTACAAGTGTGATCTCCGATCATTGCGATAAGAGCGTTATCTCTGGGTGAACTAACTAGTTTTAAGATAAGCACATCTTATCTCCATCTCCTTCTATCATCTTTTTGATGGGTAATTTGCAGTGTTTTATGCATGCTTTTATATTATCGTTTAATATTATTTAAATATGTGCATGTAAAATTTATGTTGCGACAAACATCGGTAGTGGGGAAGTCCGCGCATAATCTGCTGCATGTAAATAAAACTGAAAAGTAGAATAAATTAATAAAAAGTGTATGCAGATAATTCAAATATTTTGCAAATCTTCGGTAGTCGGCAGGACGGTGCGGTATTCTAATTGAAACGGTACGGTTCTGTTGGGCGCCACCAGGAGATTTCAACCCTTGCCCTGGTCAAGGGGTGGTTTGCGGAACGGTCTCGGAAGCCACGGGTACTCAAACGGAGGAGCGATCTTGCGAGAAAATGACTGGCAAAACTCTAAAACATAATTACGGCACACGGGACGGTAGCAATTTTCCAAATCGGAACGGAAGTCCAAATGAACTAACGGTATCTACTTTATACGGGAAAACGAAACAAGGAAAACAAACTAGGTTTCTTATAAATAACGAAAAGAGAAATTATCAAGCCTACCTTGAACTTGAACGGTGCGGTGTCGTAAAATTAAAAACACTAAATCGGCCTAAACTGCACGCGAGCAAAGTGAAAAATGCCAAAAGATCCTTTCTAAATCATACTACATAATATGGAATTCCCAAAGTATGGAAAGCATCGGAAGTCCTAAAAATCGGGAACTAATCTTGAAATTCATGTTAATTAAGCGCGCTTCGTTTGACACTAGAGACAATCTAATCAGACAAGGTTTGCTGTTACACATCTGATTAGCTACAAGTATTAATACTCACTTATTTGCCCGGATTAAAATCCAAAATTCGGTAGTCCAGTAATGCCCATTGTCCCATGGAATTTCGTGTCAATCGCAAAAGGTCTGCAAATTAGTTTTACAGCATCTGGATTTGGTTACGGCGGCTACAGTACGACGCTAGAAATTATAGCAATTACTTTTACCTTCTCCTAGTTAATAACTATGTAGGTCCAGCAGTTTCTTGTACCGAAGTATCCCAAATTGATGTCACATCTCGATTCCGTGCCTTCATGTACCGGGTGGTCATCAAGGCTGGCAGATCTCACAGCGGAAAATGGGCGCTTTGTTACACAATCAAACTTTTTGTGTTAAGAGTTAGACCTTATTATAACATTTATTTTAATATTCACACGTCAACATTCTCTCTTCTACAAACCGCACTTGTTATACTTTCTGATTGTTTTAATAGCAACGCTATTGTTACCAAAAATGTAACCAAAAATTTCATTCTCTCTTTTAAATCATCCACCAGTCTATTATAGCGCGACGTTGGAAGTGATGGGGAATTCCTTGAAAGAATTGGAACACTTCCGAAATTGAAATAGATGCAACATTCTTAACGTACATCTAACAATAGTCTAATAATAATAAAAATGAAAGTGCCAAAATTACGAAACGTAACAGCCTTACACCAATTAAACCCAAACGTGTATTTTATCATTGACAATTAACTATTAAGAAAATGTATAGTACAATACCACCAGGACCAGGACAACTTTGCGTATTCACACGATGATTAATAAAAAGTTATTTTTTGAACTCAAACGGGAAGCTTTTTAATTAACATGGAGTTCATTGGAATCCTCGTTTAACCAAATGAAGTTAAACGAAAAAAAAAGTTTAATTAACATCATTTTAATGTGCTAAAATTAACGTTTACATGTTTTGCGGGAAGTAATATGTTATTTCTTTGTTGCAGGTGAGTTGGTGCATCTGTTCCGCCAGAGCAAAGTAGATCGGTAATATTACAAATAAGAATGGATTAACATGATATATGTTTGGAAAATTGCCGTTTTTGAGGTCTCTAAAACGACGAGTAGGTGTGACGTCCGCGTACTCAGTTCCAGGAGTTCCTAGAAACCTATTGCAATAAAAGGAAACTTATTACAGAAAGTGTGAATTGATTTGATCAATTGCGACGGACACATGTGCGCAAGAGATACCTATGACGTAAAACGTGAATCCGCGAATCTCCGTCATGTCAACGTGATTAATTTGAAAGTTGTGTTTACTTCGCGATGTTGGATGATAGGTATCGTAAACGTTCTGAGGTCATTACATTCCTTTTAGATGGTTTATTATGTAGTCATCCATTGAGGTTACGTTAACATTTACCTGTACCGTTCGTAGCGTAGTGTAATTAACATGTTCGTATATCATTTGCGTTAAAAATTTATTATCGGCCGATTTCCCCAAAATCATTTTTAATGATACGTTATGTACTAATATTAACGAATGTTGAATTAGAAGGACGTTTAGTCGTTTACCGTATACGAAAAATACAATTTTTAAATCTCATTAGCACAATTAGTCAATGGAACCAGATTTATCTTTATTGCAGGAAGTTTTTAATAGTACTTTTGGGCGATTACAAAAAAATAATCATTAAAATGTGGCGAAAGGTAACATTCACTGAAATTTAGTTGTTAATGGTTAAAGCCCAATTTCGTATGGACAATACCTACGCAATTTAATCCCATGTACGGTACGTTCACCTCGAGGCGCTGACAAGGTGCTTGTAGTTGCTCCTGAAAATTAGCCTTGATACAGGAAATATCAGGGACAGATGCAGGTAATTAACCGTTTGTATATAGATACTCATCATTGATCGCTATATAGGGGTTTTATTTGTTGAGGTTTAAGGAAACAGCCCATAAAACATATATTGTTGAGAGTGATACTGATAAGTGATAAGATATGCAAATTTCCGCAATTGGTATCGCCTAGCCTAGGGTATCACTACTCTTTTTCCTTTAAATAGGAGTATGGTTCATCATCCATAAAACAACTGCTGATTATTCTGTCAAATCCGCTCGCGCCATATATTGTATTTATACAGGGTGAAAATGTTGTCTGGAACACTGAATATATCTTCAAAACAACATATTTTTGAAGGAACTTTTTATGATATAATTATAAAAAGGTTGCTACCAATGTATATGTACTTTAAGTTTGTGGTCAGTCCCTTACTTATGCATGGTCATAACTATTTACCTAAATGTGAGTTTTTCTGATAAATTTGACATAGGTAATGAAAAATAGCCATTGAGAGAATATGCCCCCCCCCCCCCTTCTCCAAGCTGGCCACAAAATTAAAGTACATACATTGTTAGCAATACTACAATAAAGCTTCTTTAAAAAAATGTTGTTGTGAAGGTACCTATTTGTTTCAACTGTTACAGGGTGGTCATTTGAAAACGAAACAGAGCCTATTTTGGGGACCTCAAAACATCTACGAAAAAATCCTCGGACCCTTCAATTTTTTATTCAAGGGGAATCATTTTTTTTTAAAAGCCCTAGCGGGGATAACAAGCGCCCCCAAAATTTTAAATGGAATGTGGATTATAACCCTTAAGTTTTAAATCGCTTCTAATTTGTTTAGCTGATACAGGGGCTGATAAAAGTTACAAAAACGTGTCAACATTTTCTTATGGAAAAAAATGCTTGTAAATGAATTAGTTAAATAACAAAAATAAATACAACAATAAATACAAAAAATGTTGTTCCCCTACATTTTGAACCGTACTTGTTGATTTTTTTCTTTTTAATAGTCGTAGGTACCTATTGCAATGCAACGGAAATCTTGGTTATTGTTGAGAGCGTTACTATAGCAGCATTTTGAAGTTTAATAGTGATTGTCAATTACTGTTGTCACTGACAAATAGCGTTTTAAAGTTATTTAGTTGCAACATCGGTACATTGAACAGTGATAGTGGTTTATTGCTGAAAGAGTTGAAATAATTTCTCTCGTAATTTCTCTTTTTTTGCGAACAATGAAAATGCTAATTGAACTGCCCAGCTGTTTAATCTACAACACCAGAATGGGCAGGTCCTTCGTAAGTGGGTAGGTACATTTTGGAATTGGGTTACGTTGCGCTAATAAGCCCCCCAGGTATGATCATGAAATTGATAGAAATGGATAGAGGACACCTTAATTACATGTTATCAGTTAAAAAATTTGCGGAAGAAGCCTTACATTTTCCACAATCTTCATTCAAAGTTCACTTCATTTCGTCGTAAGTGAAGTTACATTACTCCAAATTTCATGATTGTTTTTCAGTTGGTACTGGTGTTCTTAACATTCCTGAGTGCCAACTTTAGTTAGTTTCTTAAGAGGTTATGTTATTTTTCCACGATTTAATTAACTTTAAACAATGATATACAATGTTTTAAATTATACCATAATAGCAGTAAGTAGTTCTCTACATCCTACATTGCTAAGCAGCGATCCATGGAAAATGCGAGTGATGTTCCTTCCCCTCTCGACCGTATTGGGCGGTGGATGCTAAGCGTCGATTCATATGAAACATGCAGGAAGTGTCCGGGTTTCCCCTCTCGGTGATCGATACCAAGAAATTTTTGCCACATGCAACCTTCTCTACGACATCCTTCTTCCCTAATGCATTCAAGTTTAGACTGTATAAGCTTCAAAAAGTGGTGTTATTAAAATGTTAGTCACATGGAAGTGTCGCTTATTTGCTGTTTAAGTCGAACAAAACCTAAAATTGTATTGTATATTATACCTGTTGTACTACTTTTATTACATTCTCTTAATATACACGTTAAACCCAACATATTTCATTTTAGTAGGCGAAGAAGTTAACATAACCTCCTACAAAAATTTACTGTCACCTTTGTTTATTAGGGGAAAAAGAGCTGTCACATAAAATTTTTCAGTTTCACCAACTTAAGAATTACAAAATATACGTAAAATAACACCAGATTTCCAGAAAATGAGGTGAACTTTTAATTAAGATTGTGGAAAATTTAGGTCCTCTTCCGCAAATTTTTTTAATCTAAACGTGTTATTAAGGTGTCCTCTATCCATTTCTATCAATTTCATGATCATACCTGGGGGGCTTATTAGCGTAACGTA
Organism: Photinus pyralis; assembly: GCF_008802855.1. Taxonomy (NCBI): domain Eukaryota; kingdom Metazoa; phylum Arthropoda; class Insecta; order Coleoptera; family Lampyridae; genus Photinus; species Photinus pyralis. The sequence goes on along the minus strand of NW_022170738.1, from coordinate 26,348,359 downwards.
CCCTGGAATTGGTTAAAAAATTTAGGGAAACTGAGTCTATGGCTAATAAAAACCCAGTAGTAAATGAAGCCTCCGAAGTGGCTATGGCAGGCCATATTGTGCAAGATCCCACACTGACCACAAGGGAATTGTCAACCGTGTCTGGTATTACTAGAAGCAGCATTCAGAAGATATTTAAAAAAAACACAAGTTTCATCCGTACAAAATACATCTCGTACTCTTCCTTTTTCCTAAATAGTCCAGTCAACCTGTGTTTTTAGTGGGAAAAAAATAGTATAAAGCTAATTTTTTCCCCATCGACTACTACCATTTAGACAAGTGTTTAGCCAAAAGTCCCCGCCCCTACCCCCCTTGCTTCACCCCCTGTGCTCCCGTGAACATGAAAAGTGTAGGGGTTTCGTAAATCGCGTCTCTCTCGATTACTAAACAACATATCGGATTGCAATTTGTTTTATTCTCTTTGCTATAACATTGTCTACAAATAAGTTTTCAATTGACTTTCGTCGTAACTTTTACCGTTTGTTGGTAATGACTATGAAAAGGTAAAAAGTGGTATATTTTTCGGCACGTAATTTTACTTTTTGTCGCAGAAATTTTCACGCCGACATTTTATCAAAAAATGTTGCCTACAAAAGATGTAGCTCCCATTATTACCTTTAAAATGATATGACATAGTACGTACTTTGTTGAAGAGCCTGCGAGATTCAGCCGGTGTAATGCAGAATGCGTACCCAGTCGTGGCGGGTTCCGACGAGATGGGCGCGGCGTTGCAATGCTAATGTTGTATAGTGAGTGTTTTTTTTTAACTTTAAGGTACACTATTGCATTTTCTCTAAACAAAACCTAAATTCCACCCTTTTTAGATTTGTGTCAAATATTAATAAGTCCTTGTATACAGCTAAAAATCGTATTTTAAATAGTTTTCTATTACCCAAAATCGTCCTGAAACATTCATTTCCATGCTTACTTTCTGTCAGGAAATTTTAGTTTCCATGACAGGCATAGCAGACTACGTTTTCTGTCGTTTGTCACTTTACTGGCCGCACCTGTCACTTTACCGGCCGCACCGTCACTTTACCAATTACCGGCCGCATTTGTGACATTTCCAACTGTCTATTAAGACTCCCGTCATCACTGAGATTGACATTAATCAAAAGTTCTATATTACAAAAATTGAAATTTGATTTTAAAATACGATTTCGGGTAAAATTTCATACAAACCTCGTAAAATGACATTACCTGACACGGAAATTAAAGTACTCGACAGTAATGTATCATTTTCCTGACTTTTATGTAAATAACTATTGTTTAAAAATGCATGTAATATTTTTTTTATGTTATTTTAGAACAAACTAATTGCGGTATCTTAATTTGAAGTAAAAAATATTTTCAGATTATTCACATTAAAAAATAAATTGATGTTGATCATTTCCGATTTCCTAAACTTCCAGGACAAGTTCTTCATTTTCCTTGACTTCAACCAAAGTTACATTACTGCATGATCCGCCACAGCTCCCACACATTTCTGTGCAACAAGTAATGCTTTATAGCAGCTGCCATTACTTTTGCAAGCCTTTTTGCAGTTGCAGGATCCAGTTTTGAATCTGATAGTATGCTCGATAGACGATAAGCGTGTTGTTCAGAAGCACCAGATGTTGGAGGGGGGGATGCGATGTTAAATTTGGATTTTAATGACATTTTTGCAACAGCTTTAAGTTACATTGAATANGTCGGGCCATAAACTTTACCTTCGGGATTAAAAGTACTACTTCAGTCCCGCGGTATATAATATACTATTATGATCGACTTGGTTACTGTCTTGCAGTTAATGGTGACTTATTCGAACATTTATTGTAAATTGTTATATTAGGAAACCGTTTTTAGTCATTTGGTCTTTCTTTATGTTGAATTCGCTCTAAATATAATACTTTTTAATAGAATTTGATGTGTTTTATAGCAGACATTCCATGGCATGACGGATATTGGCGTAGTTTTTGTATTATAAAATTCCATGGCATCACAGATTATTGAAAAAGATGGCGGTTTTATTATTCCAATTTCCGCCTTTATTATGCAAAAAATTGAAAACTAATACGGTTGATTGACGTAAATATTTTTTTTCTACAAAAAACCTTACATTTTTGCTCCAAAATAATTTGGGGAGCCAATAATCGCATGTTATGAATTTTACATTGAAATCCCTATGATGCGTTAGGCAAATCACCACTCTGTATATAAATACACGATCAAACGGATCAATTACGAATGCCCGCGAAGGTTTCGGATGTAGTAAACGTGGGCGAGATGAACCGGAATATGTCCTATCCGCGTGCCAGACGTCTGGCTATAGGCCTTACGAAGTTCGCAGGGTCTGCTAGTTAAAAGGATGAAATACGATAGAAACTCCAGACTTTATGGCTTAACCGATTTCCAAAAGCCATTAAGATACAAAGCCTCATAGAAACATAATGAAAATGCACGTTTCTTGCACTGCAGTTGATCAATTTTTTCTTTTGAATTGAACAAAACCACTGTTTGCATGGGAAATAATTCCGAACATACCTACTTACAAAATTTCTAAAATTCCTAAGAGGTCTGTGTCTCAATTCAAAACTTAACCGCGGACGCGGATTAGTTTCTATGGAAAAAAATCGGAAATCGGTCAAATTTTGAGTAAAAATGGTTATAACAGGGAAACAGAATATACATGTTACATAAGAATATAATAAATAAAATATGGGGTGTTCCTTAAAAAAAATCTAAATTTGATACGCCACTGGCTTCCAGCATGCCACTTGTAGAAAATTGACGACGGTAATTGTGCACAATTTTGCTCCTAGATTTGTTGATACCTTTTATGGTAAAGGAATTATAATCCGAGGGATCTTAGCTACTACACCCTGTATATTTAGAGATGTATTGTATCAAAATCTTTATTTTGCCGGAAATCTAAAATAGTGGCGTTCGTTAAGTTAACGGATCCGAAACACTCATTAAGTAGCATACGAGTAAAGTAAGCCTTAAGGCCGTTTACGTTATCAAAGAAACTGATTTCAATATGCAAAAAAGGACCACGGGGCTGTTACAAAAACGAGTTTCCTCTATCTAATTTAAATGCAAAGTGTATAGAAGGGTTCAAATTCAGTTATTGGTGCTTTAGTGGAAAACAGAAATAAGAAGACATCTCGCCAAAGTGAACAGGGATGCTAATTTATATACGGTCCTGTCATTTGAATATCTTCGAACCGAATCCCGAGCAACATTTCAATTGTTGTTATTAAAACAAAAGCGAAGAAATAACTATCAACTTAACTCGATTAAAATGATTGACGCCGAAATAAAATTCGTAATTAGCCCGACGTGAAAGGTACCTAATAAAATAATTAGAGAAAATCTTTGTACCTCGAACTGACGACGTAATCTTCCCTTAGCGCTTATAATCCCCATGCTCAAGTTCCGAGTCCTAATTGTTAAAGACAACTTTGTTTAACAGCGTATATAATAATTTTCCGTATTTCCTAAATTCTTTCTTAGTTACTCGGCGCGGGCCGCCTAATTACTTTTTTTAATATTTAATTTGAAAGTTCAGTATTCCCAAGTTATTTGGTTGATATTAAACTCTGCATATTCTCTTGTTACACAACTAAAAACGGCGCGGCGGCGTTCATTAAAAAATCTCATTAATTCCTGAAATTGTTTCCTAAAAATTCATCCGCGCGCACTTCATTATCAGTTAATTTCGGCATTTCTTGTTTGGAAGCAATAATGCATGGATGGTATATGCAATTATGCTCGCATAATTAACAACCTTGTGCTAACTCGTAACGTCAATGATTAAATGGAGAAGAAAGCGGTCAAGATCCTCTTCACTAGGTAAATTAAGGTAGGGTTAATTATATACAATTTTTACAATACCGACATCATTTTATAATTGTGTTGATGAACGCAACGAGGTATTCATTCACAAAGGCATCTGCGTTTGATTATTCTTTGTCTGGGAATGAAAGGAATTTATTTATACGTAAATTGATACGATAAAAAAAGCTATGATGATTAGATTTCATTATGAGAATGCTAATCAATATAATATATGTGTACAGGGTGTAACAACCAGAGAAGATGTGTATGGTCGATGCAATGCAAGAAACATGGAAAATCACAGATATACAAATCAAAAGAAGCAGAGCAAATTTCCCATCAAAAAATTAATAAATTGAACTATACGCAATAATTATTACAACCCATCTTTAATCAGTCTTGAGTGCGAAACTGAAAAAAATAAAACGACCACGAACCAGTACCGAAGTCAAACTTCTACTTCACGGCGGTACACGGATCCACAAGCATTTTGTCGTAAAAGTTCAATCCTGTGAAATTCGGATTGTTGGGTAAAAATGTACCGAATTGTCTGGAACGTTATCATGGAGTTGATAAAGGATTAGTCACCGGCCATAAAGGATGAAAGACCGACCTTTAAGAGTTTTCTTTGCTTTATAAACAAATGAAAATTTGTTTAGTCTCGGTCTTAACATCGATGCATACCAGTAAGTGATTATAGCGAAATTGGCGCTCGTATCATAAATGCGATTGCAATAAATCATAATTAAACTGTTCTATTTAAGGACGGTTTTACTTTTGTTTACCGTTAATAGTCAACCTGTGAACATTAATAATTAATTTTATATAAATAAACATTTACGTTACGTTACACTAATTCATTTCTTGCACTTCATCAAATTAATTCGTTTATAAAACAATGTCTGTGAGTACAAATTAGACCTAAATTTAAAAGTAATCATCAGATTAAATAATTGATAATTTATCACAGTCACTAAACTAAATTAACAATTACTATTAATTTGGAAAGATGAGGGTGCTTCAAACTAGTACGTCCATTTTAAAAATCGGTTTTCAAAATAAATTACACAGGCACAAATTAGATAGATAATTAATTCTAAATTATAGAATTTCGGACAAATGGGAGTGCCTTAACTTTATTGAGTATAAACTTGACAATAATTAAATGAGGGAGAATTGAAAATACAATGAGACACGTTGATTGGAATTTTTATTTGCGCACTTTTTTCATCGAAGATTTTTATACAAGGTGTGTCATGTAACAGTCGACAGTGGGGAACTGTTTTATTTTAAAATGCAACAAACACCCTGTATATTATTCAATGTCTCGATTCGTCAAAACATTCTAGACGTATTTAGTACACCCTGTACTTATCTTCAACTGTTTTGGAAATACTATGTGTCTCAAGGGAAGGTAAAGTGGCACTTGGTATTTCGGAAACATTTAAAGATATTATGCACGCGAAATTTTACATGACTGACGTCCAGTATAATTCCTTACATACTTCATCGGGGATTAAAAGTGCCGATCCATTAATAGAGCGATTTAAAAAAATCAGCATCATGGTCGGGGGCTGATAAGGTGTTTATCGCCTGACGGACCTGTCAATTTATTTCAATTTGTGAATTTAATTTAAATTAATTCAAATGCCAAATTAAACCGATTGTCACATGGTATTGTTCACAATTCAAATTCCATTACCAACTATGAAGCTGAATTTTTTGAATTGCTCGATATAACTGGTCTTACTAATTTGAGTGAAAATTGAAATGTAGGTTAAGTTGAACACAAATATTCCAGGAGGCAGGCGGGGGGAGTGTTCTTTACGAGGTTCTTTATGTTCCAAAATTCGCATTCAACGATTTATTTAATTGTTAGATGTATTTGGATATCTATAACAGTTTGTTCGTTCCCTATGTTTCTTCCGTATGTATGGTTGGTTGCTTGTTAGAATACAGTACAGATTCAGTATTTAAATTTTAAAAACCAGTATTGTCCTTGTCCTTGTGATAAAATTTCCTTTACCTTTTATCTTCTTTTCCGGTCACTTTTTGATTTGACAATCGTCTGTTCTGCATGGGTTTTATCAATACGCTTGAAAATTTGCATCCCTTAATTATTTAAGGATCTCCAAGTTTATTGGTGTTATATTTCAACTTTACTATCCATTGGAAACGTCTTGGTAGCTCTGTGGTAGTATTTTTGGATTTTCGCTTTGCGGTTCTGTAACCACATGGGGGTTGGCGTCTACTTTTAGCTCGATTACCACCTTAAGAGCTTTTTGTGTGGATTGTTGGTACGTCCAATGACGACATCCCGTACCTAAAAGTTAGGTGTATTTACGTCACGTTAGTCGTGAACGTACCCTCTTCCGTGTGTTTTCTCTCTCTCTACGACTGATATCTTGCCGACCAACGATACCTGGATCACCGGTTACATTCCGAGTCGACGTGCTATCCTGCAACTGTCCGTTTAGTGTAGCGGAGTAACCACTACAACCAGCAAGGAAGTAGATGTCCGGTAGCCAGTCCTTACCTCCAGCTTGATCGTCCTCACGGGCAAGGTCAGACCGTCTCTGTGTGTGTGTCCTAGTGTTGTCCTACAATCATAATTATAATGAGGTTACGTTCCTCTATTTATTTATAAAACAGTACTTACATTTCACCTATAATTTTGTGTACCCAACGATTCTTTAATTTATGTTATTATTGTAAATCTTTCCGGTTAACATAACCACTACTAGCACTGTCACTTTTTGTCGCTATACAGGGTGATTCCTATAGTACCTGCCACCGTTTGGGAGCGTATAGGGGGTGCCTAGGGGAGTATTTTGATATAGGACACTTGGGGCCGGAAATCAAAAATAAGGGCGCCAGAACCAAATTTATCTTCTGGAATTTCACGCCTGTATGTAGGCAACCCAACCGACCGACGTTTCGCGCGGAGCGATGCAGAGCGAGTTAGCGCGAGGAAGCGACATTGGAGGGAAGGAGGGAAAACGACAGTCAAAAGCAATAACGTTTACAAGTGTTCAACGTGGCCACCGTTGTTCTCAATGCACTTCCTACATCTAGCCAACTATTATTATACTATTGCCATAGTGTTTATTCACTTGATACGCGTCGTTGCAGACGGGATTTCGTGGGTTTAAACAAATTCTGATCAAGTGTCAGCCACACATCGCCGCCTGAGATCGCTCCGTGTGCACCGCCGGCCGGTTGGGTTGCCTACCTACAGGCGCGAAATTCCAGAAGGTAAATTTGGCTCTGGCACCTTTATTTTAGATTTCCGACCCCAAGTGTCCTATATCAAAATACTCCCCTACGCACCACCTACACGCTCCCAAACGGTGGCAGGTACTATAGGAATCACCCTGTATGTAAACAATACATCTGTCATACCTTGACACCCAACAAGTAAAAGTGTAAGGAGTACACCAAGGAGCACCCCAAAATTTCCTTGTTGTAGAATACCCGCTGTCAGGTGTGTTTTAGGGTACCCGTGTAAAGAAAGGGCCTCTTTATTTACCGCCAGGTCCCTGTGCGTCATTTACCTTTTTTTTGGTTTATTTATGAAATTGGTTTATATATATATTCAACATCACTTGGTTGCGACCCAAACAAAATTTCGCTGTACCGTCGTTCATTTCCCTAACCTTCTTCCTTCCTCTTTGCACTTAATTTTAATTTTAATGGCCGGATTATTCCATTTGTGAATACTAGGATTTATTTATGAATTATTAAAATTTACCCAAACGTAACTGTGGTACATTTATGGTCGTATTTACTTGTTTTGTTGCCTATCCTTCTGTATTCTCTTTCAGGATTTTCTGTGTTTAGTCCCTTTCCTTCCGTTTCCTTTAAAACACAGTGGCGCTTCTTGTCAATCTACCCCCGCGAATCCCTGAGCTGAGTGACCATCGCCTCCAGAGTAGAGCTAGACCGGAGCAATACCGGTCCTGGTTTGCGCCAAAACCAAACCGTTATATATCGATTTTGTAAATGGCTTGGCTCTATATTTTGATTACCTGACCATGTTGTCCGGAACCCCAATAGTACCACTGGTAGAAATTTTGTTCATTCGTGTTTGCTGAATGGTTTCCATTCCTTTGATTGTTTAGGTACCATGTGTAGTGGAGCTGCCCAAGAACTGCTGTTCGTTGTTGAATCATGGTTTGAAATTCTTGCGTGGCGTGACTTTGTCTGGGACTCGACGAGATTTACGTGTTACCGGCGGACCGTCTGTTGTTTTGATACAGTATATGCCGAGTTGTGGTATCTCGGCTGGTCTAGTTATCCCTGGAAATTGTTTCTGAAGCTCGTGACATTTGGAAGTTCCATTGATGGTATGGATGCTTCCTTGGTGGGACTTGGTTTTCTTCCTGTTGGTCTGCAATTGAGTCTGCGGTTCTATTAGGGTTCTGCGTCTGATGTCCACAATTAGTCAATAATGGGGTAGGAAATTTGCCTCGATGATTGGTTTGGTGCCGTCTGCTATGATGAATCTCCAAGGGTTTCGTAGGTTCAAGTCGAGTTTCATGTTTAATATTCCATCTGTTTTGATGCAGGTAAAGCTGCGTAAAGTGTTGGAGAAGTTTTGAGCTCTTTGTAAGCTGTTTTACTCCTTGGGAGTGTGCAGACTTCGGCACCGGTGTCTATTTCAAACTCTGTTTTTGATGAGCGATCTCTTACATGGAGTCCATTTCGTATACCGCCGTTAACGCTGAACCTGGTCGTTTCTCTAACTCTTCTTGCGTGGTACTCGACATTTTCAGGCCTTGTCGCTGAATTTCAAATGATACCAGGGTGTATTGTAATTCCGGCTGCGTGTTGCGCTCCTATTGCGTTGCGGTTTCCGGTCTCTGCTCCTGCCTCTCTCGTGCACGTTTATTTTCAAAGCGGCTACCTCTTCTGCTAATTTTTGCAGAGTGTCTTGGAGATTGATGGAGTCTGTTGTGGCGTGTGTCGTTTGTATCAAATGAAAATATTATTATGATCTTATTTTAAATACAACACCCTGTAGTTTATAGCATTTCGAAAATTTACGTCATTTTAGACCACATTTCTCTAACCCAGCATGAAAGGTTTTCAAGTTATTCAAGATTTTTCAAAATTTTTGATGTTTGACTGCTTCTCTTTGGGGCCCTATGACTCCGTTGACTGGAATTTCAAAAAGTCCAAAATACTGACTTGATGCTACATGAGAATGATTTAAATTTTTACCGCCCAGCTGCAGGACTAATGGTCAATTTTAATAACTTCAAAGCTCAAAAATTGTTTAAATTCAAACAAGCTATTACTTGATACCACTTGTCATTTAAAAAAGGGAATGACCCTGGGGGCAGAGGGTGAAAGGGGGTGAAGTAGTTTTTGGTTAAAAAGTTGTCCCCCTTGACAAATCTTTTAACGGTCTCTGCGTTTTTTCCTTTAATCAGTGGTTTCAAATGACCACCCTGTATATTATCATCGTATAGAAATAACTACTGCGGTGGTTGAACAACGACACACATTATTTATATGATTTTGCACGTACGAAACCAAGAGGCCAAGAAGGTTTCCTTGTGTCAATAGCTTCATCCCCAGTCCTAATCAAATGTCGACAAAATAAGCATCCTCACTGTCCACATATTCTTTGAAAAAATTTAACAAAAGATTAGGCGTGAAAGCAACAATATTGGAAACCTGCCATCTGAATAAAGGTCGCATTAAGGGATATATTTCAGGAAACGTCTCTTGCTGTTGAATATTCAATTTACTATGAATGACACTAAAAACAATGGTTCTCAAACATGAATAAAATATAGGAAAAAACGCGAGTTCATAAGATATTTATATATGGACCATAAAACACTGAAGCTAGCGAAAAAAAAACTTAAGATCAGCGAAATACAAACTGTTGCTGTAAACGTGACCCGCATTTCCAGTCTAACAACCTGTAGGAGAAAGAAACTCGAACCTTCACTTTGAACAGCCAACATATTTTCCTGTAAGTTGATTTTTCTCTTTGCGTAAGTAAGACGCGTTATTATATTACAGCTTATAAAGATTAAATTTAGCAGACGCATAACCAGATCGAGAACTTTTTCGCAAAATTGAAACTAAAACACACGATTAGAAGAATTACTGCGCAGATTCTGATGCTACACAGCTTGACAGATTCATCCCCGACAAGAAAATATTTAACGCTCGTCTGCTTCGCCGGCTGGAATAATACTCGAAAACGTTAGACCCGTGTGACAGATCACTACAAACCCCGATTTAGGTTTTAAATGAGACAGTTCCCAAAAACGATTTCAATTATATCTTCCTTTTTTTTTCGTGGGAATAAAACCCGATTTAGGATGAATTAAATTTACGAAATGCTAGTACTTTAAAACACAAAGCAGAATTCTGCTTCTGCACGGGTGATATTCCATTTTACGACAAGAACACAGAAATGAAATTAATAAGTAAGATTTCCTGTAATTAATGAAAGAAGGGGCGGACAAATCCTTTGTTCGATGTAATAGATCAACCTGTGTGATGGGTTACCGAGGAATAATTTGGCTATCTTTGTTGCAGTTTCTTTTTAGTGACGTTTGATTTTTTAATTTTTTTTAATGGCCAAACAGAATGATCGAAGAAGTGGGCACAAACGAGTAGGTACCTACCTCCTAGAGTGCGTCAGAATATACAGGGTGACAATTTGAAAACTTACCACCCCGCATATCTTAGTAAATAAACGAGATATTTAAAAAAATCAAAATCCGTTTCGGTAATTCGGAGGGGAATCACAATGACATAGTTGGCGACGCACCCCCTCCAACCCCCTGCGCCCCAGCCACCCCAACTTTTAAATCTTAAATAGTGACCCCCCATGTGCGATATGTCGTTGGAAAGCTCTGAAAAAATGCTTTCCAACCATACCAAATAGCATTACATTTAGGTTAGTAATTATCGTGCAAATAAAAAAATAAACATGGAAAATCGTATTTAACTTGGACTTCCAAAGCCGACTCGACAGCAACTCATTTTTGATCGCCAGTTATAATCTATTCTCAAACTCTTGTCGAACCTTTTCAAATGTTGGTTTTGCAATATTTTGACATTCTTGAATTATTCTCTGTCTTGGTTCGTCTATGTTCGCCGGTTGCGTTTTAAATACGACAGATTTCAAATGTATCATATTAGTTTATTTTTTGATTTGCACGATAATTACTAACCTAAATGTAATGCTATTTGGTATTGTTGGAAAGCATTTTTTCAGAGCTTTCCAACGACGTATCACACATGGGGGGTCACTATTTAAGATTTAAAAGTTGGGGTGGCTGGGGCGCAGGCGGTTGGAGGGGGTGCGTCGCCAACTATGTCATTGTGATTCCCCCTCCGAATTACCGAAACGGATTTTGATTTTTTTAAATATCTCGTTTATTTACTAAGATATGCGGGGTGGTAAGTTTTCAAATTGTCACCCTGTATAAGAACGGCGACTGCCTGTTTGGAGCGATTGGATACCAATTTAGGGGATACCCGGTGTCATCAGAACTACACAGGAGATTAACCAAAAAGATAATGGAGGAAACCAACACATACCTTAAGGAGAACCTGGAAGAATTCTACCCACAATTGATAGGGAACGTAGGATCCCGGTATAATCAATATACCAATAATGAGAAAGTCGAAGCTTACTTCTGTGACGAAGAAAACTGGAAGGAAATAAGAAACCCAGCACTACGGCTCCAGCTGCTCTCGGTGGTAGGGGTGGTTCGACGATCCTGGAAGAAATAGCTATAAATGCTCCGAAAATTTAGGCGCCACTAATTTTTCGATAGTTCCAAGCCGTACAGGAAAAAAAATTAGAAACCTGCTCCTGTTGGTCTGCAAATGCAGGGGTAAAACTAAAAAAAAAGAAATAGAGAAAGATAGCGGGAAAAGAAAAGGTATTTATTCTTCAAGGAAATCAAGAATTTAACACAGATATTGTAGGGCGAATGATGATGATTGATAATGGCAAGGAATGATAACAGGGAAATAACGGCAAAAAAAAGAAAACGGTACGAGATCTCGTCTCACAGTAACATCAAAATTTGACTAAATTACTTATTATGATGTAGGGTGGCTAAATTAACGTAATGGGTTTTTTTAAAATTAACTTAACGGTTTTTTTTTAAGGTAAGTAGATAACTTGAACTTAGCTGTTCTGGCTCCTGAAATTGTCCAGCAGGTGTTCGGCGGACTTGGCGGTTGTAGACCGGAGGCTAACTACAGGGCAGATTAAGGATAGGGATGCGGGTAGAAGGGAACAAGGAAAAAGAAATTTGAGGGTATCGAAAGAAGATTGAAGACTGAAGACGGACGACTGTAGATTGAAGACGGACGACTGAAGATTGAAGACGGACGACTGAAGACTGGAGATGGACGAAGACGAAGATTTCTTAGTAGTAGATAGGTACGTATAACAAGTATAGACAAGAAATAACTAAAACTACAGGGCCCTAGAACAAAAACCCAACATTACAAGCTAAAACTATCACAAAAAGTTAAAAAGTAATCGTAAACGATTTACATAAAGCGCATTTCCACTTGCATTCATTTCCCATTTGTAAGATGCAACTTCTGTTAAAATCGTAAAAATCCGGCCACAAATATGAAAGATAGCGTTGCACATGGGCAATCCATTGTTGACGTGCTACTTCAATTTCAGTTTATGAGAAGAATTTCATTTCAATGCTTTTCTAAATAAGAAAGTTGGAACTGCGCATGCGCAAACCTAAATTTTAAAACTAATTTACTATAACTAACTAATAAACTAAGATTTTCCTTTGTTCCAAGCGCCTAAGTATCAAATTTCACTAAAATAGTTCCATAGATAAAAAAGTTGGCACTGCGCATGAGCAAAATAAAATTTTGAAACTGGCGCTAGATTTTCCTTTATTCCAAGTGCCTATGTATCAAATTTCATTTAAATTCTTCCATAAATAAAAAAGTTTGGCACTGCGCATGCGCAAAACCAAATTTTGAAATTGGCGTTTGATTTTCCTTTATCCCAAGTGCCTATGTATCAAATTTCGTTTAAATTCTTCCATAAATAAAAAAGTTGGCACTGCGCATGCGCAAAACCAAATTTTGAAATTGGCGTTTGATTTTCCTTTATTCCAAGTGCCTATGTATCAAATTTCGTTTAAATTCTTCCATAAATAAAAAGGTTGGCACTGCGCATGCGCAAAACCAAATTTTGAAATTGGATTTTCCTTTACCCCAAGTGCCTATGTATCAAATTTCGTTTAAATTCTTCCATAAATAAAAAAGTTGGCACTGCGCATGCGCAAAACCAAATTTTGAAATTGGCGTTTGATTTTCCTTTATCCCAAGTGCTTATGTATCAAATTTCGTTTAAATTCTTCCATAAATAAAAAAGTTGGCACTGCGCATGCGCAAAACTAAATTTTGAAATTGGCGTTTGCTTTTCCTTTATCTCAAGTGCCTATGTATCAAATTTCGTGTAAATTCTTCCGCAAATAAAAAAGTTGGCACTGCGCATGCGCAAAACCAAATTTTGAAATTGGCGTTTGATTTTCCTTTATTACTTTATTTCATTCAAATACTTTTATAAGTAAAAAAGTTTGCAATTCGGTTTATAAATGGTCGAGATGCGAAAAGGGCACTGTGAATTTTGAATCGATTCGATTCAACGTTTGGCATTGCGTAATATATGGCTAAATCTATGCCCATATTGAATTTCATGCAATTCAGTTCATAACTAACGGAGATGTAAAAGCGATCGAACATTTCTAAACAAAGTTACCGTTCACACGGACAGATAGATGGACAGACAGACAAAGGAACAGACGGACAGACCAACAGGCAGACGACAGATAGCAATGCAAAATTATAAACGATCTCTAGGATCGTTAATAAACGGCAAAAGTGTAAAATTATGGAACATGTAAAAAACGGTTTTTTGTTTTTTTTACAACAACTTTTTTTGTAAGCGGTACAGAAAAAATTCCTTCCTTGGTACAAGACTCGACACCATAACGAACCAAATAGCGAAAAAAGTAGAACAATAGCTCTTAAGATACAGAACTAGTAGCGTCGCAAAACGAGCGGACGGACGGACGGACGGACAAAGTGGCCACAATAGCGCATTTTTTTTTATTTTTGTGGAANAAAAAGGGTACTTACGAGATGGTGTGGGCCTTAACGTAGAGACAATATATAGATATGTACGCTCAATTAAATTGGTGGACGGTGAAATAAAGCTCGGATCCTAAGAGACAACGAAGAAATAGAAAAGGATACAGACAACAAAAATACTTACACAAGGGTTGAAATCCGGCGAGCAAGGGTAACATATATAATATATTGGTTGTAGATAACTTCACAAATACAAATGCGCTTCCTCTTCCACTCTTAATCCCCAAAATAGGGTTTCCAAGGAAGAAAACCAATTCCTTGTAATGAGTGGAGACTATAGGACGAGGGTAGAAATCCCAAAATTGTCGGATAAAAGCGGCTGCAAAAATTCCGCACCTCACAAGCACACCATACAATTGACAATTGACAAAACGGAAAACGAAAAACGTAGAAGATTTTGAAAAAAAAACGAACAGTAATACCAATAATTAAGGAACATAAAAAGTTAGCGGGAAAAGAAGAATAAATTTTTGAAAAGAGCGGGAAAGAATAGCGTAGTTTACAAGAACTGACAATAGATGACACTGAAAGCGGACCAGAGGCGTAACATGGAATAAAATAGTACACGTAAGCTTCGAAAATTAGAATAGTGAAAACAGTAAGGAAAGAAAAATACAATTGTAAGAAGAGAGCAAGAATCCAAAGAAGCAAGGAAATCGAAAGAAGAAATTTAAGAAAATCAAAATAATTAAAGCAAAACTAAACTAAAAATGGACCTGTAACACCTCAGGGATCTTCACCAAGAAAAAGGGAGGAAACATATCATAGAACTGCGAGCTATAACGGGGACCACAGGTCACCGCTACATAGCATACAGACTAGGGAGTAACAATGTCCGGAACCACTATGACAGCGTGGTGAGGGCAGTAAACATGATAGGGGAGGTAGAAGAAGAGAAGGAACTCCGGAGAACAAGGGTGCTAAGGGAATAAAAGGAACCGAGATGAGTCGCCGTCCCTAGCGAATATGGTCTGAGCGAAGTATCCGGAAGGAGTGCCACGCCTAGGAGGAGCGGAAATAACCATGATAGAAGGAGGCAACAGCATGAGGGTAATCCGAGGGGTAACCACAGGAAACCATCTAACAAGTGGGATTGCCGCGACATGGAACTACGACTAGTGGATAGCAGGAGGTAAGGAGAGAATCTGCAGATCGTAATCAGGCAACACCGAAGCATTGAGGTAAAAAAATTTGAAAAAAGAAACGAGAGTATATTTATCGCCCAGATCAAAACAAGCATAGGAAGACACTGTTATAGGATGCCACATCCCCTCGGACAAAAAAGGGCAAGCGGAACTCGGGAAACTGAGCGAAATAATAGAGCAAAAGAGCGGAAGATACCCGGGCATCATATTAGGCGACTTCAATGTGCAACTAGGTAGACTAGACGGAAGGGAAGGGGAGGAACGAATGATAGGCAAAATGCTCAAGTATGCGCAAGACTCGGCCGGCGCAAGACAACGGGAATGACAGCGAGCTTAGGAACATGGTACATCTACATGGACATGCTGGAAAACACATTCAGCAAATCCAAAGCGGTTCTAACAACACGGAGGAGAGGAAACTCTGAATCGCAAATCGACCACATAGTAAGAACCAAATCAAAGAAAATAAGCATTACGAACCCAGTGGAGTATGGGCCAGAACAGTAGGATGGGACCACAAAATGGTAAGGGGGAAAGTGGAAGGGGGGAGGAAGCGAAGAAGAAAGAAAGGACAGGGAGCAAAGCGAGAGAACTGAATGGCCAATGTCACCGAACAGGAAGCAAGCCATGTACAACCACAGCAGAGCACTGTAGCACTGTTTATGCAAACCACACCTGAAGCAAAGAAAGTGGTAAGGGAGGCTAGGGAGCAGAAAAACAGAGCCTTCATGAGATCAACGTCGTGTTTGCAGAGAAGATCGTCAAGCGTAGCCCAATGGAGAGGAATGCGCAAACGTATAAGCACATAAAAAATCAGAAGGAGGAAACAAGGGGGAACATACAAATATGTACCAATGACAGCATGGGAGAAGCTCCTGAAAGAGGAACAAGAAGCACAGGTCCAGCTAATGGAGGAGAACGATTACTGGTCACTCCCGCCACCACCACGATGGAAGAAATGGTAGAGATACTACGAAAACTGAAAAAGGGGAAAATTCCAGGGGTACAATACGCATGAGAATGGTTAATGGACCTACATGAATTAGTTCAGGAGGTAGGGACCAGGAACTTGGTTCCCAAAGAATGGCAGCAGACAGTGCAGATCCCCATCTCAAAAGTCAGGTCTCCACAATATCCGGGAGGGAGATAACCATGAAGCACAAGATAAAATATCAGAGATCGTAAATAAGTAGCTCAGTAGGCACAACACTTCATACGAGAGAAGAGAATACAGGACGGCTTGAAAATGCTACTATACGTCCGAATACGGAGTGATCACCTCAACGCTAACAAAGAGCAACAGACAAACATTGAGGAAGGATCCTGATGGAAAACAGAAACCTCACAAGAAAGCAAATAAGGGAATTGCTAGAAGGGAAGACGATCACCAGGAGACTGAAGATGAGACACTGCAGATGGCCAAGAATCTACGTGCCTCGGAATGGAACGTAGGCCGGCCCTGCTTCATATGGAACACTACTGTAGACCAAACGGCGGCGGCTCGGGGATTCCCATAGGGAGATGGGAAGAGTGGAGCAGAGTCAAACACAAAATGAAGAAAGAAAGCAGACGAGTACTGGAGGTGGAGGAAGAATCAGACATAAGCACAAGCAGCCAAGAGGAGGAGATGGGAGAGACAGAAAGGGAGGCAGGGAGAGGATAACAATAAGTTAGGGAGGAACAAGAAAGAAGGAAACGAGATCAAAGGATGGATGCATGGGAAACTAATGGAACACCGGGGGAGAGGCAGATATTTCGATGGCGAAGCTGAGGCCGTACCCTTTGTGGTCGGATAGTATACTAAATTCTGGGAGATGCGGCTACCGCAAGCATATGCCAAAGTATCAAGTATCACAAGGCCTTCTACTCCGTTGCTATTCGAGCACGCCAACGAAAGCTTGACAGAATTTCAAGAAATTTGCCGATGCATACATTTATTAAGAACACAATGTTTGAAAAAAGTTATTGGCATCCTAGCACAGGTTGTCTACAATTTTCCAAAATTCCACCTACCTGTGTACCTTTGAGACGGCAATCGTTACTTAAAAGTGTACAATTGTTCTCGCGTTACAGTTCCAGCGTGATTTTTTAAAATCAATAGTTTTGAATTAGCATATTCAGAAAAGAAAACGATAACAAAAACTCAGTATCAGTAATCAGTAACATGCATTAAGAAGTTTTGAAAAATTGATAAATTCGAAGTTTTGCCTACAATTGGGAGTTGGATTTTTTTTTGTGATTTCAAAAACTAACTTTTCATCCCATCCAAATCAAAATCTCACCCTGGTTTACAGGTGCGCCAATTTGGGTAGCAATTCTTTAAACATCGGTACTCCCTGGAGCACGTATTAAAAAAAACTTCAAAGTTCAGAGTTTATAAACTCTCTAACCAAGCAAGAATCGACAATAATTACCGACATACCATCAGAGAGATCCAACAACTAAAATTGAAAAAATTTAAAACTCGCATCAACTATTTCGTGATGCAATACGACACCAAAACTGTCATAGATTTCCCTTAAGTTATTATTGTGTCAACTTTTCTTGAACATTTTGCCGTTGACAAATTGTACTATGGGGATGGTCCTTATTGGAGGAACTACAAATATTAAATCAGATCGAATGTGAGCTTTGCATACAAACAGCAATGTACACTCGAATGACCATTTTAAACTGGCTACCCGATACGGCAATTAGTGGTGCTCTTTCAACAATACATTTGTAAATATACTGAACTGGGCTGATTCAAATATTTCCGGTGAATATTAGGCTTCAATTAAAAGAAAGAATTGGGTTATTCGAAATTAATTTAACGGTCTGGTGGAAATCGTCCCTGCCTTTTATTTATACGGTTCAATACAATACCAGATCACATAACAGGGTTTGTCTGTTGATTACGCACACCCACATTTTTTAGGTAATTGTGTCACGTAAAAAAGTGTCTCGTCATTGCGATCAGTCATCGACTCTTGCCTAGTAGAGACTGTTAAGAGATGAAAACTAATTTGAATCCCATTACCATATCGCAGAAGCAAAATAAAGGAATGGCCGAAAGTAAAAATAGAGAACGGCATCGTCTCGAAAGTAAGATGCTAAATATTACGAGCAGAGCTGAAATTCTAAAATGCGGCGAAACAGTAATGTGAAAACGTGTTGAAAGTTACAACTTCAAAGGGAGTTTACTACTTTATGAATAAGCAATTAGCAAAGTGTAAAAATATCAATTAACACAAACACGTCATCATTCGACGCATTTCCATTTGCACCCCTAAAGTAATTAATACATTCGTCTGAAACGTAGATAAATAAGATTAAGATAACTGGCTACAGAAGTCAATAAAAACACGCTGTTTAGTTAATCAACAGTTAAAACCGCCGGAACGTAAGGAAAACAGACGTTCGCCATCCTGCCGTACCTGACCTGATGTCATTTGTTTAAAATGATTTTGCACCATTTTCTCATATTGTAAGAATTGCTTAGTTCGGGCACTACATCAAAGATGGCAATATTATCTAGTTCTATTTTAATTTTCATTGTTCGTATTCATAGTTACCAATCAACGATTACAGCTTATCATTTATTTTTCCTAATATAATAACGCATTTAATTGGGGCGGGGGAGGGGGGTAATTTCAGAGTAGGATTTTGACTTGTGGCGCCATAAGACGAAATTCATTGGAAGTACGTGAGATCATTTATGCTCTAAATTTAGTTGTTCATTCAAAATCGTTTCTTGTTGTATTTTAATTCGTCTATCTTTTGTTAATTCTGTTTTCTATTAAATTATTGTATCAGTTAACTCATTGGAATGTTGTTAAATACGTAGACAATAAAAAGGGTTAATTGTCCAGGCTAAAAGTAAGATTACTTCCATAAGAAAAAACAAAGTTGATGATGGTTAACCAGAGACAAAAAATCAGTAAAATTTAAAGTATCTTATAGACTTATAGAGGGAAAAAAGTGGCCATAATAATGTGTCATTTAGTTTGAAATAACATCGGTAAAAATAAAAACTTTGCAACATTTCGTTTTTTTCAGAATATCCGAAAGTAATCAGAATATTTCCAGTTTCAAAACGGCAATTTGTTAAACATCAAAATACGCAACTTTTCCAAATTTAAACTACCTACCTATCTCTAACAGTTTCCGAGATCTCCATGGTGGCACTCGAATTTGAATCAGTCTGTATACAATGTTGGAATCCTATGCAGTTCAGGCTATTTCAAAATATTAAACGAACTTATTAAATAATTGGTAGAAAGGCAGAAATATTTTAAATTAATAAGAAATTGGATGACGGTTCTTCAGAACTTGTAAATTTGTGAGGTTTTTGATTTTAGGAAGATATTTGAAATACGTTCGAGAATTTTCGCTCCGAGCAAAATTCCCGATATGAATACTTGCAGGATCTGGCGGTACGGAGTCTTGTACAATATTTTGCCGCGGAGATATCCCAATTGTAAAGCGAGACGATTAGATAATTCAAAGAAACTCGAACTTTTTTTACAAGTTTTGAAACGTATTTCAAATAACTATCTAAATTGAAATCCTCGACATTTTATTTAAGAACCTGAAAGTTTTAATTAAATTTTCTTACCGAACTATAAAATTAAATTGGAAAATGAAACGTATTTCAAATGGCTTTACTTAAAACATCAACATTTCATTCAAGAGAAAAAGGTTTTAATTAATATTTTTTATTGAACTTAAACTTGAAATGTTCCAAAAAACGTCACTTGTAACGTCCTTTTTTTTAACATTCAAATGTTTAAATATTCTATTTAAGTAACACCCTTTACTCCAACTGTGTATTTCTTGTGTAAGCTAGTTTTGTTGTTAGATTTTTTATTTCATAGTTCATTATTTTCCCGCTAGAGGTCGTGCAGATGTAGTTTCTGTGGTTGTAAAATTTCCCTTTGTTTGATCTTCTGCATGCGCACTTTCGGTACTGAACAACAGATCCGATCGTGACTTGTAAAGAACACGCTGCCATCTTTGTTTACATTTTCATCAGTACCTTTATTGAGGGTTTTAAATTTCTGGTTTATTCTTTTTTCTTGTGCAGTCTCTATTTTTTATTTATTGATTTACTTGTTTGTTTGTTCTTATTATGTAAATTGTCGTGTATTCCTAGAAACAAATAAATTAAACAAATATAGCGAACGAGCTCCTGGGTAAGGCTATAAGCATGTCCAAAACCAAATTTTAAACCCAATGTTAGTTTTGCTTTTATTTAAAGTCTAGGTATATGTATGAAATTTCATTTAATTGCTTCCATAAATAAGAAAGTTGGCACTGCACATCCTACACAAAACCAAATTTGGAAAATGGCGCTACATTTACTTTTATTCCAAGTGGTTATGTATCAAATTTCATTTGAATGCCTCCATAAATAAGAAAGTTTGCACTGCGGATGCGCAAAACCAAATTTTGAAACTGGCGTTATATTTGCTTTTATTCCAAGTACCTATAATATGTATCAAATTTCATTGAAATACTTTTATAAATAGGAAAATTTGCAATTCGGTCTGTAAATGGTCGAGATGTGCAAAGCGCACTGTGAATGCTCATCGGTTAGGCTCAACTTTTGGAATTGTGTTTTATATGGCTAAAGCTATGCGCATATTGAATTTCATGGAATTCGGTTCATAATTAACGGAGATGTCAAAAGGGCCTACTTTATTTTTGTATCTACATTGCCAATTCGCGAACTCCGATCTACAAATTTGATAAAGAATCCACCTGCAAAATTTCATCGTAATCGGTCCATTCGTTTATGGGTAATCGTGCTAACGGACGGACGGACAGACAGACAGACACCGCAAAATTATAAACTCGCTAGGAGCTCATTAATAAATGAAGTAAATTTTATTAAAATACCTCTTTATTGCAAATATTTGAATTCTGATTGTGTTTGATATGGCTTCCCGAGAAAAGATATTAATTGCTACGGTAAACCTGAGAACAATTCCGAATTAATTTCATATCCCAATTATTTTGATACAGTATGTTGTGAATTGCGGATTTAAACTAACTGCAGCAGTTTTTAATTAAAAACTCACAAACACGTGTTAATTAAGAACATTAGAGTCTCAAACTGAGATTTGGATGGCATTTCTTTGAAATAGAAAAACGGAAATCTACCGTTTAATTAAATCTCATTATGCAATACTTTGAGACTTTGCAGTCAAAAGCAGACGAGCGTTAACATAAATTGAAAATGTATTTGCTACTATCAAACAGACGACATGCATACTTTTTCACGCAAAGATCTAGCAGCGAGACGTGATTGTAGCTAATTTAATTAAAGCCCGTAATTTGTTCCTAATAGATACTAATCAGACAGTTTAAATTCTGCAGGTACCCATTTACTGTTTAAACGTCGAAAAGAGATCCGGCGATTACACGAAGAATTTTTCCATCCGTGCATTTTAGAATTACACCGACAACGCGGCTATCAAATAATAGCCACTCATCGTTAACTGTAGCAGAAAATCAACAAAAGGCTGAAAATTGCAAACTTCAAAGTTAAATCCCGTTCATATGAAATCTTCCAAATGATCATCACGTCCAGCACGAGATGGCTTCAATTTGCAATAAAAAAGTGAAGTGCACAAATAATTTTATTGAAACAAAAATTATACGATCACATTTGTTTTAAAACAAAACCTGGCAGATGGCCAATGTCTCTAATAACACTTGTTGAATTCATATTAGCTTTGCCGGTAACGTTCGACACGAACAGACATTGAGGATTCAGTCAGGAGACGGCGTCGCCGATACGACGCCTTCTAACAACATGTTTATTGGATTCCGAATCATTGATCGTGAATGAGAATTTCCTTTTGATGTTCAAATTAGTTTCCAGTGAAATGAAATCTTCCATAGTTTTTTCTTTTTAATCTTAAGGACTCTTCTTCGTTGAACAGAGCATTATGAAACAGTTTCAAAATAAATTTAATGTAAGCACTAGTTACCTGATTGTCTTAAAAGCCAGATCTGTGTAACGTAAATACTTTTAAGACATCCAAAGAGATTTGAAATAAATATTTGAACCCTAGACTTTCGGTTACATTGCTAATTAGTTATAATTTGGCACCGTCGGGACGCAACGAAAAAGTGGAATGCGTGACGCGACCTCCACGCAACAAATGGTTATAGGCGAGTCTCCCTAAAGTAAAAAGGTCGTCAACTTTTCTGGTATTCCGTATTTGTTGGTTTTATTTTTAACGGAAAATATTATGTTCCATTGGCAATGAATATATTAGCAATAAACTAATGCGTAATAATAAAGCAATAAATTTCTGATGGCGTTTATGGCGTTGTGACCTTATATTTTGGCACTCGGGGTGTCGTACATTGCGAAATGCTGGATTGTGTGACGAAACTGAAAAGTTCTAGTTGAAATTTTTCGGTTAATTGAATGTGGGACATCTCCTACATTCGTTGTATAATAATAGACACACTAAGAATGTCCCTGGAGGTTTGTTATTAAGCTGTAATACTGTCAACAGTTCATCAGCGGAACTGAAACTGAGTTCATATTTTCTTATTTGTTAAAATTAGTTGTTAAAACCCATATTTTTCGGATTCTGATTTGAATTTTAATTGGTTGTTAAAAGAACAATTACTTGACAGCAGATTGTAATAATACAAAATGTTCCATGTTTTTTAGGAACTGTTTGTTTTAATTTGTTTTTAAGATATTGGAGTGTTTTCCAGAGCATTGAAGGCTTCTGAGAAATCCGTTACCATCTAGAATCCTGGACCGCCTACCCTGGACATTCTCATGTGCATACCTGTGTTGGAAGCATACCCTGAAACTTTCAGCTTTTAAAATAATGGAGGTCTGGCAGTCTTGCTCTATTAGGAAATAACCTAAAAAAGTCTTGAAAAGGCTTTGTAACCTTCGTGAAACCTCTCTAATCGAACAAAAGCTCCTAACATTCCTTAAAAGAGCGGAAGGCTTTTAAACCTTCTAAACGCATGTCAAATAAGTACTTTTCGGGACATTTTAAGCCTTCTGGGCAATTTCAAGTTTCTGACTTGAGCTTTTCGGACTTCATCAGGCTCATCTAGCTTCAGAAATAATATTGAAACGTAAAATTAATCACATGGTTTAGTTATTTGCAATTAATTAACAATAACTTTATAACAGTCTTGAAATGGATTAATTTGTAACACTTAATTAGTATTTATCACTCACAATTTATAACATAATACCAGCGCATCGATGTTGGAACTAACTCGAAACACAATTTAATTTGCGTATATAGTCAATAACAATCGTTCTAGAATGTTCCCGAACGCTTCCGAATGTTCCAGAACAAACCTGTCATATTTCCCGGAAAGAATTCGTCACATCCGCCTTAGTTTCTTATCGCCGATCATTTCATGGCGTTTCGATGTTTATTGGGATTTGTAGACTATTCGCTACAATATAAAATACTCTAGAAATGGCATAAGGAGTCTTTAGAAGACACTTTTTAGATGTTTCTACTAATCTGTGACAGTTTAAGGCCGCGTCCACCAAAATTCCAGAGAGTCCTTTTCAGAAATTTCTGCACTCATCTATCTTAGGAAAGTACCCATAATGTTGTCTAAAGCTCTATAAAGGATATTCGCAAAAGCACATACAATTCCCCGGAAGGGTAGGAGACTCCAGAAAGCCTTAGTTTCATAGCAATTGAGCCATTGAATCTTGTGAGGCTTTTTCAAAGAGTTATAGACCTCACTAGAGCTTTCTGGGCTTGCCTAATTCTGGAAAAAACAGAAGGCTCTCGAATGCTCTATAACTAGCATGGGAGTCTCTGGATTTAAGATGGCTTTATACGCACTTTCGGTCTTTTACAACATTTAGGCGCTTTTAAGAGTTTTTAATAGAACGGTTTTTAAATGCGAAAAGAATCGAGTTCCTACATGAACATTTTTATTCAGCAAAAATATTTCTGTATGCAGCAGTTAGTTCAAACAAATCATTTCTTCTCGTACACTTCCGGCTTCTGCAATCAAGAAAATCTCACTATTGACCTAAAACATTTTGGAAGATTTAGTGACCTCAATCAACGTTTTTATACTTCTTTATGGATCCCCAAGCTTTAAGATCAGTGAATCGATGGGAAAAAATTGATGACGTCGCTAAACAAAAACAGCCGGAACTCTAGCGGTCGATTTGAAATGTTCTTACAATATTTACAATGGAAATAATCCCTAACTTCTTTCCGTAACTGGAATAATACTGTACGTAGATGGCCAAACGAACAATCATCACGTGTGCCAGCAATTGATATACGAGTACGTCAACTGCTACTGCTAACACAATGATTCAAATCTCCTAAAAAAAACTCGCCAGTGTATGAAAGTTTTAGACCATCTAAACAGTACTTTTTATTGACCATTATTGATCCCCAAATGTTCATATTTTTTGTTCACTCGTTGAAACTTATAACTTCGTCCCGGGACTTTAGGAAAATATTGTATAGACCGAGGTATAGACTAGATGGAAAAAGATCAGCAAATCTATAAAAAAAAATCTATAACGTAGCTAAACAAAAACAACCCGTACTCAAGCGATCGATTTGAAATGTTCGTATAATCTTTATGATGGAAATAATCCCCCAACTTAAATAAGTACGTAGAAAATCTGAAGGAAAGTACAATAATAATAATGTGTTTAATTCCACCAAATTAAATAGTCAATAAGCAGACTGTATCTTGGCAACCGGAAAGGCACGTACCATTCACAGATTTCGGTCAAACGTCAGAAAGATGGCGACACGCCTACCGTGAAATTTATTCAGGACTCGCTAAGTTAACTAAATTTACTCTTGTGTATATACGAAATTCTTAAAGATGTTAATTAGATTATATAGCGAATATTCCAGAAATTCCGATAGACATCGAGGCACCATGTAAGATTAGGCATCGGCGATAAAGACATCACTATTACATACGTTTTTCTATTTGTATTCGCAGTTTCACTCACAATCTTTTGCGAACGCTATATTGTCCACACTTTGCCGTCTGTTCGTCTGTATCGCTACTAGTCTCCCAGTTTAAGATATTTTTCTTGTGGTTTCTTTCTTATACCGTGCCGCACAGCCCTGAGACCAGTTCGACAAAGATTTTTTTGGATCATTTCCTTCCCGAGTTATTACTGATTCTGTGCCGGGACAATGCGCTTTCGTCGGTCGCGAGGTACCAGGTCTATCTATACTTACTAGTTATTTTAATTTAGTAGTATCTTTAGGAGTAATTTGAATTTATGTTCCTTATACAGGTTTATGACTACATTATACATTTAAACTTCAATTCTGTATATTTTAAACGCCTATATGTACCGTTGTTGTGTCCATGTTCTTTTCTATGTATATTTTAACTATTTGTAAATATTTTAGTATGTGCATACTGACCGTTTTATTAGCATACATTTATTTTACATCCGCTATCTTACGGTGTGATGTGTATTTATTTAAACATTTCAGGCAAATATTGGAACTGGAAAAAGTGAACTCACTGACTAATTCTATTTTGGTTTTTTTACATCACACATTTTTTAATTGTGTAAATGTACCAGCAAATCTCGCATGCGAGAATACATTTTTTTACATGTAATCAATTATTATTGTTATTGCAGATTTAAATATTACGGATACAAGGTAAACAAGTGTTTTACTCTAAGCAAGGTTTGATAACCATTTGTACCTACAACATTTTAAGGAAGGATAGGACAATACCTGCACGTGCACCGTCTCATCGCAATCGAGTACAATGTCACCGAGCTCGGAAAAAGTCCTTGCCTATATACCAATAAATAAGCGAGGTATATAGACAGACAGTGTGGAGGTGTTACAATCGAAAAGCAAAATCGGATGATGCGGTCGAAAATTGAGTTTCGTTCTGTTTTACGATAAAACGGTTCGCGCGCCTAAATATAGATTTTCTTTCGCGAGCGCTTTTATTGAAATATTCTAAACTTTGCCATGATTTTTGTGAACGAATCCGGATTTAAAACGCGTTCGATTACTAATTTACACGAGGAAAACGTTTACGGGCGAGATAAATGTATTTCGGTTCCTAATAAATAAAGTGTTTGGCAAGTTGTTTGCTGTACCTACACAATGGAGCCGACAAGGTTTATATAAATTTGTCATCGCGAAAGGACAGCGAGCAACACAACTTCGGTCCCATTGGAAACCTGCCCAAACCCTGTATTGATTGCATTAAAAATTCATCAAAGCAAATTCAATTGCTTCCGTCTGCACGTGCCGTCTTAAATTTGGCATATACGACAATTGTAGGTAAATAGCACTTCTATTCAATTAATTTTGGAAATACGATGTTTTGCAAATCTTTGGTAAAAACAGAAACAAAAATTAATACCACCGATTTTAGTGTTGAATTTGAAATAATTTCTTTATAGTTTTCCCTAATTTCCATCTTATTCTCCAGAATTTCCTTTTATTTTTAGAGTAATTATTATCCCGTCACTTCAAAAAGCCCTTATAATTTTTCCGGGATTACTTCAACGTCGCCTATTTCGTGGTTACTGGAATACGGCCCCGACTTTTTAAATGCGTATGAAAGCTTGGGACATCAGACAGGACGAAGGTAGCTATAATTACAGAACGATTTTGAAAGGGTCACATTCGTCGTTAATAAGCTAGTTTTTCTATCTAGTTTTTGTTTTTCGAAATGTTTGTTGTAAGGTTAGTTGGTAGTGGAATTGTTAGAGTAAACTTGTTAGCGTTTGGTGGAATTTCTGTGTCTTTTCACTTCTGTAGAGCGTTGTTTTCTTGATGGATTCCGGACTGGGGACGAGATGTCAGAGATTTGGATCATATTCAGTTATCTTACTCAGGTCATTCAGCATTATTGGAAACTGCAACGTACATATGTTGGTCGTGTTTGGAAATGATTTATTGCACTGACTTTTGTCGTAATGTGAAATGAAGCAAATGACTCAACGGTTAAGGATGTCCGATTTTGGTTATAAAAAACAATTGTGTAGGCGTTCATGAATTAGTAAAAAATGAATTTTCGTATTCATTCGGTACTGAGCTACGGAGGTATTAACCGTAATTTTCCGGGGGGGGGGG
>NW_022170738.1:25973468-26320982 GCF_008802855.1 Photinus pyralis | reverse complement strand
TATACACGGTGTCCATTTTTCGAGTGCCACTATGGGGATCTCGCTTACCTTAAGAGATAGAAAGTTGGTTAAATGGGGGCAAAGTTGCGAATTTCCTTGCTGAATAACCATCTGAAAAGAAATTTAAAATATCATCAATAGTTCTGAAAATATCACAAAAAAACGAAACTTTCTGATTTTCGTTTTTAATTTTTTCATGATAAACTAGTCGTACTAGACATTTCTAATTAACACATTATTCGAACACTTCAATGGAGATTTCGAATCTGACATCTCGGTTTAAATAACTTTTAAGATGACAGAGAAACACGTGGCAACTTTAGTTTTTCTTATGGGCGCCATTTTTAATTTTGAGATTTTAAGATTACGTCTTTTTTTCTCTTTACGACGATATATCACACATGGTGGTTCAGTATCACATTTTTCCTAAAATACAATTTTTAATTTTTTGGGAAGAGTGCTTTGGAAAAACAAAACGTTCTTTTATTGTGAACAAAAGTTTGACAGTTTGATGCATATGTCCGGTTGCAGAGTTGGCATCAGGGAACTAGATGTGTTGAGAAAATTCGATTTTCATATGAACAGAATTGAACCTTCGTTTTGCAAGAAAATTATAATTCAAATTAGAACAAAATGCATAAGAATAAATAATATTTTAACAATAAAACTAGCACAAACGTAAATGACACTGCTTGAAATAAGTCAACATTTTGTTCACAACAAAAGAACGTTTTGTTTTTGCATAGCACTCTTCGCAGAAAATGAAAATTGTATTTTTAGAAAAAATGTGATACTGAACCACCATGTGTGATATATCGTTGTAAAGAGAAAAAAAGACCTAATCTCAAAATGTCAAAATCCAAAACGGCGCCCATAAAAAAAACTAAAGTTGCCACGTGTTTCTCTGTTAACCTGAAAGTTATTAAAAACGGGATGCCATATTCGAAATCTCCATTAAAAAGTGTCTGAATAATGTGTTAATTAGAAATGTCTAGTACAATTAGTTTACCATGAAAAAGTTAAAAATGAAAATCAGAAATTTTTGATTTTTTGCCATATTTTCAAAACTATTGAAGATATTATAAATTTATTTTTAGATTATTATTCAGCACGAAAATTCGCAACTTTGCCCTCATTTAACCAAGTTTCTATCTCTTAAGATAAGCAAGATCCCCATAGTGGCACTCGAAAAATGGACACCGTGTATAGACTACCCTATATATTTTTGAGTTTTTGAAAAGAGCGAAAATTTCCACAAGTATCACTTATATTTATATTAAATATTATTTGCAATACTGCATTTTATACATTAAAATGTTTTTAATGTGGGCATCTAGGTTTCCGTAGCGAACAAAAAATGGCGGGATGTTACCCAGTTACCCTTGAAAAATCGTTCCGTAATCTCGTCATCCTCCAGGACTTCTCGGCGCCTCAAGCTTTCACACGCATTCAAGCAGTCAGGGCCGCATTCAGGAAACACTTGCCCGTACATAATCGAAAAAATGTATACAAAATTCGTTGACGGGCTTCCGTTACAGGCATCCTATAAATTAGTGTACACTGAAGATGTTGAGACTTTTGGAAAAATATTTGCAAAATCGTAAAGAGCATTCCCAATCTCTTATCCAAAGAAGTATCACCCTTCGTGATAGTCTGGTGGTTCTCGAGAAAAAAATTAACAAAGTAATGTAGTGTTATAGACTTTTTCTTCTAAAAGAAACAGTATTGACTTTTGGTTTATTTTAAAAACATTTTTGGTTTGGTTCCCTATATCATGCGATTTTTTTTGTACAACTCAAATGTTACACCCTTGTATGTAGTACAAACTTGAAGGTTAGATTTCATTGGGTATTTTGTCAATGTATTGTTAAAGATTTCATTGACGTAATCAATGAAACCGTGCTGATGTTCCATGTGTAGGTACCAGGTTCGCCGGAATAGGCGATACAACTTATAAGATTTCAAGATTTTTCAAGATTGTTTTGAAGGTGCCCATGAAGATTTTTAGTGAAATTTTTTCGAAGAAGGTGTCAAAACATCTACACTTCTCAGAATACAAATCAGTTTTTAGGAAACTTTCGTAAAAAAAAATTCAAAGGATTAAGGACCTATTCGATTTCGAGAAAAATTTCTAAAAAGGTCTTCAAGATTATTTTATAATTATTGAAGATGTTTAACTTCGAAGTGCCTAATGAACATTACTTGGTAAATGGCATTGTACTGCTACCGATACCTACTTCTTTAAAAACAAAATTTTATTAGAGTTCACAGTTACAAGGTTTCGAAATATCTATTTTATATGATTAATAGGTGGGATAACATAAATTAGTCGCATTGCTGAAAATAATCAGCGGATATTATGTACGTATGGCAACAACGTTTCATTATTTTCAATTGCAAAATCTGCCGTGAAAAATTTGATTATGAGTCGAGTTATTATAGTAGGAAATAGGACGTGATGAATCGGAATGAAATGCAAGATCACTCGACTTTTATTTACCTAAACAAAAAAATCCGTCAGTCAGGTTGCAACAACATCGCGGTACTAACAGTCATCGCAGTCAATGGATAATTACACTTGTTCGTCATTACGGATTAATTTCCGGAAGTAATGATTGAAGAATCATTGACCCGTTATCTATTGGGTTAAATAGAAAAATAACTGCTTTATTACACAAAATTGGGACACGCTGTATACATATTTTTGCCTGTAGGTAGATGTGCACAAAAATTGAGTACAACGTGATGTAAATTATACTATTAAAGCTATAAATTACGCTATAATCCCTATCCCAGTGTACGTATATAGTAATTCGCTAATTAGTAACATTGATTACAATCAGTTTGAGACCTAGTTATCTATGTAAAGGCAAAATCGACGTCATAACAACGTCTCAAAAATGGCTCTAATGATTATTTATGACTTTCTCACGACTGCAACGGTCTATAATAAAGCAAACATTTTCATTCATCTCGGCCCGTTTTCGTTACCCAATGATCATTATCGTTAATAATCATTTTTTAGATAGGTACCCAGAACAAAAAGTTATTATACTAATTATGGGTTTACAACACGGTTACGCCTTTGTATTTAATTATAGGCATGTTAAATGAAACTGAAACACAAATTAATTTGTTAATGGGAAATAAATACCGCTAATAAATAAACACACACGCCACAGGCACCAAAATCTCATCACTATGGGGACCATAAATTTCCATTTTATTATTAGTAGGTAACCGTTGCCATATTTAAATAAAAAGAATGGGAATGCGCGTTAGAATTTTATTTAGAGAAAACGCCAAAACGAACGAATTAATAACAATCCAAACAAGTAAAGTATAGGGACCGTCGTTCTCTACCATTTTACAGGTAATAATTTATGCCTTCGGACATATAAAAAAAGACAAAGATGGGACCGGCCTGTAGTTAGAGGGCCATAGCTCATAGTGTACGCGGCCCATCTGTAAACATAATGGTTACTCTGTCAAGATGGCAATTAAACCACCTCGCATGATAGGTCAGAGGGCATCGAAGGTAATCTTGATATCTATACACAGTTCTTAAAGTTAAAGAAAGAAACCGAACGTTTTTTTTCTTTTTATTATTATACCTATTACACACACGCACGTTTCATTTTTATTTGCAGGCCACCATCGATAAACCTGCAAATATACCGGTCGTCCTCTCGTTTTCTACAATCCTTTATCAGACGAGAACGGGAGGTTTCCAATCAGAAATTCAGTTACCGTTAGGTATGGTTGTTAATGCAGTCTTTAAAAATCAAAATTGGCTTTATGTACAAACACCGCATACCGAAGAAGGATACGTTAATTACGCCGCCTGTTTGCCATTAGGTAGGTATGGTATTAAGATGTTACTTTAGATAACGCACAACGAAACGTTTCAGGCATTATCCCTCCGCCGACGGACTCTCCCGTGCCGTGTTGGGAGAACAGCACCGACGTCTTCCCTAAGCCATCGGGGAATATGACAGACACCGAAAAATTGAGTTCGCGCTCCGAATGCAGTTTGAGTAGGTGTCACAGCAGAAGGTCTCGAACGGCTTACAGTTCTTGTGGGGAAAAGAGTGTCGATAGATTGTATTTGCAAGCGGCGGCGTGTGCAAAAATCAAAGGAACTAAACAAACTCTTTTAGTAGTGTACTGTGATTACCAGGGGAAAGGAGAGAACGCGATCAGTGTCACCAAAGGAGATGTGGTCGTGCTTGTTAGTAGTCATCTTAAAGGATGGTTCTGGATACGAAATAAACATGGCCATGAAGGGTTTATACCATCAGCCGTTGCTGGACATGGATATTTGTGAAATAATGTATTATAGTAGTCATTACAATTATTTATTATTAATGTCTTTTATTGCAACCCAGATAAAATTTAGTTTGATGATACCTGCTCGTAACAGTTTATGCCGACGGCTAGCTCATGATTATTATCCTTGACTGCAATTACCTTCTAGGAACGTAGACTTTATTCTGTTGACCTGAGAACTTATCTACTTGTCGCGCTCCTTCCCTAACTATTTGATTTCAGATAAGAAAATCGAGATTTTAAATAATTACGTATATTAAATAAAAACCAAAAATCCGCTTTCATTTACATAATATAAATTTTACTTTAAATCCCGTACAAATCGTACGTTTCCTAGCTAAGTTGCCATTTTTCAATCCAACTTCACTCATCTTTAAAACAACGATAATACCTACTTAATTGCTGCTCAGTTGGTATACATAATTCGCAATCTTAAAAATATGGATACTCCAAGCCCATTAGTCATTAATTAATATTAATAATCAACTGCAAAGTTCTAATCCCTTCAAGATGGACTCGCACAGAAAATAGATAGCTACTGATACAGGGTCACTGATAAATCTGGAAACGGTCGATTATCGTGGGAAAATACACAAGATATCGAAATAAGCTTATAGGATGCATCATAAAGGCGTGGCACAGCAAAATTGCATCTTCTTGAATGGAATACCCTGTATATTATTTGATATTTCAATACTACTCTTCAGTTTGTAAGAAGCGTAATGTACCTAAATTCAATACTTCTCGAGTTTTAAAAATAAACGCCATTATTTTAAAATTTATTGGATGATGACCAATAATTAATAATTCGAAACACGCATAAAAACATCACAATCCGTTCTTTTCAGAACCACTGTTTTCAAAAGAAATTCGTGATGTCATTAATTAATGCTCTTCATTTAATTAATTTTAAAACAATAGCGTTCATTTTCAAGACCCAATGATTCGGAAATGATTGAATCTACGTGCATTATCATTATGCTTCTTACAAATTTTGCTTTGCGAATAATATACAGGGTGTTCCATTTGCCACGCAATTTTTTGCACCACGTCGACACGACCGAGATCGTGTCTTTGTGCATATTTCTTATTTCTTGTTACATTCATCGCAATGTTTGTAAAAACTACGCCGATTGAACATCCGGCTCTGTTCTACCAATAGAATTCATTTCCTTTTAGCCATGTGATTATATTTCCAGTGAAACAGTTTGCCATACACCTACAGGTTTTCACCTGTCAAGTCCGCCTGTCGCAGGTGACCTGCCAAGTCCACCTGTCAAAACACCTCTTAATCCACACCTACAGGTTCATCTCGGTGGAGCGGTTATGTCCTCACTTTTTCCGTCCCTCTGCCCGTCATTCCGCGTTATAACTCACTCTCTAGACCTCGTAACCGACTTCGGGTTTTCGCTATATGAAAGAGCTTATGCATTCCAGATGTGGAACTATCAAAAATTAACTTTGGCATCCATCACGTTGTTGCCTAAATCGGTCAATTTCGTTTGGAAAATGACTAAACTCTATTCCTTGATGCCAAAAAAGTGTTTCATAACAATTTTTGGTGTCCAAAACATGTCAAAATTGTTATTTATGCATCAATTTTTTTGGGAAAAAGATCAGAGTCGATTGCTCGATGCCCAAAAAGTAAACAATGTGTATTTTTTGCCACGAAAATATTTTGACCCGAAGGACGTCAAAATCGGGTGCCCACAAGTCGGAGGGTGGGGTGCCAGTAGGTGCACCTGCGACCTGTCGGCTTTCAGGGCGAACGCAATTCATCTTATGGCGCGACAATCTGGCGCTTCTAAGCTTTCACACGCAAATGCATAGTCAGGACCGTAATTATGTAACGTCCATGTGGGTTAGATGATGTATATGGAAAATGCCGTTAATTTGTACTTGAAGCCTGTATCATTTTTTATGTAGGTAATTGTTTAATTTGCGGTTATGTTTCCATGGTCATCACTCATCTGTTTATGTAGAAATTAACAAATTACTCGATCGTTTGTATGAACACGTCGAATCCCTGAGTTACAACTAACCATATAGAAAACCACATTACAACATCCAGCTGGGGTATGATCTCGCAACAACCTCTTGTATAGGCTGTGATGCTACGAACGAGAGGGCAGATAACCATCCTATGGGTCGGATTCTACTAAAAATAATTTTAGGTTTTCATTCTATGTGCGCTATGAGTAACCTTTGGCTGGTTTGGTATTAACTTGTTTAAATGAATATATTTTACAAGTAGATGTAATTTTTCATGTAGTTTTTCACAAAGGGTTTTATTAAACCAAAGATGAATCACCTATTTGTACACCTACTACTAACACTTTCACCGTGAATGAGGAGGTAGCGTGGAAATAACTGTAACCACATTGGTTACGACACCTAATACCGGTACTGTTCTCGAATCTCAACTATATGCTGGGAAATCCCGCACGAGGGCCCAAATTGCTACCTGTTGCACGGCTGGAACTCTGCTAACACAAAAACCATCTTCAATGTCAAAGCCCGTAAAGTGGATGTACAATGTTATGGTTTTCATAACAAATGGATCTCACTGGAGTGGTTTTTTCAAGTTCATTTTGCTTCTCTAAGCAGGTAACAGAGGTTCAATAATTGTTGTTTTGGTGTGTCCGAACAGCACAGTTCCCAGTAAGGATGGGAACTGGCCCTTAAAAACACCAAAAATTAAACTTAAACGCTTTCTTAAAAATAATCAGGTACACTTTAAAAAACAATAAATATTTACAAAGTACTGATACGGAAGTAAACGTTTTAGCTCTCAATACACAACCACTAATTTAATTAGACGGAGCATACGAAGTAGACAGAGAGTTGACATAACTTGTCGATGATGTCGACTTAAACACCTAAACACAATTACTATTAATTTCTACACATTACCAGTAACACATACCTGTACAGAACTGCCAATGTAATTCCTCTGAAAGTTGTAATTCTTATTCTTCGCAGGATCTGGATAAAGACCGGGCAATGGCATACTCCCCTACAAAAATTTACTACACTCTCAAAAAGGCAAAAAGCCCACTACCTTATTGATCTCCGGAAATATTGCGCTAAGATTGAAACTCGTTAGCGACGAACCAGCATTAGCGGTGACACCAGCCGGGACGTCGAAATTCTGCGTACTACTCCTAGTCACGGGAACGGGTGGTAACGGCAGTAACTCGGACGACTGCTTCCCATACAAGGGATTTTTGCATGGATAAAGTTGGCTGGGTGTTGGCGGCGGAAGGAAGTTGGAATGCGTGTGAAAATCGTCAGGCAAAATGGGAGAATTTATGGTATTTGGCATCGAGAGAAATCCGAAATCGACAATACCGGGCAAATTTGATTCATTCGGCTGTTTGCTTTTCGATTTTTTTATGAAATTATTCGTGGTACTTGCACAATCCGCGTTAACCTGACCGATTTCCGCGCGATTTGCGACCGATGCCTGTTTAACTGGATCATTTCTGTTACAATGCTTGCTATCGATTTTTTCATCGGAAATCATCGAGGGAAAGTTTTGGAATTCGGGCATCAAGCTTGACGGCTGTAAGTAACTGGATGTTATTGTTGGGCCGCTTGAGACGTACGAGTTATTTTGCACTGATGTGTTGAAGCTTTGATAGTTCGTATTGGATTGCATAAAGTTGTTATCTTGCGGTATTTCAACTGGTGGGAAGTATGGTACGATATTATCAGATAAAAATGTTGGAATAGGCAGTGCTTTATTTGTCGTTGGATAGGGTGCTTGTTGTCGGTACCTTTGCTTGGGTAGTGACGTATCGGTGTGATCTTGATGACCAATTAATGCCTCGGCGGAATAACTACTTTGAGGGTTCTTATGAGGGTGACGGTTTGGTTTTGTACAATCATTCATCCAGGAGTGTTCGATATTTGACATTCCATAATTAACAGTTCCTTGTTTTCGACGGGCTTTGCCGTTTTTTTTGCGAATTACTCTTTACATTTCTATTGCCGCTATTACGGCGGGTAGTGGTTCGAGACGAGCTAGCTTCAGTCTTATTCTCGACTAGTTGACTAACAGACAAAAAGTTACTTTGGTTATCATAGGTGACCGAATTAACTTTCGACCTTCTAGTGCTCTCCTTCGTCTTAGGTTGCTCACCCTTCTGCTCGTTGAACTGCGTCTGCGCAGTACCCAAGGCGAGATCGCCGACCAATGTAGGTAGCGTGGATGAAACAAACGTATGGGGCGTCTCCAAGAATTGAGGTAATTTAGTTGGCGACCATGGAAATTGGTTTTCCTCAAACTCGTTGCGCTGTGACGAATTTGTCGGTAGAATTGGAAGACTACTGTCAAAAGCTTTGCGATTGTCTCCAATGGAATTTTGAAACTCGGTGCTCGGATACATGGACGAGGTCGTATTAAAATAAGTTGTGTGCGTCGAGCTAGACGTATAGAAAGTGTTCGGATTATAATCAATGGGAGGCACTAAGTAATCACCGCTAGGTGGTTGTGATCGAAAATCGGGTGTTGTCATCCAATTGATGGGTGGTTTCGGATTAGTTTTGGTCGATTTTGTATTCGGCTTGGGCTGCGTCTTATTTTGATGATAGTAAGGCATGTGGCGCTTCCTGCTGTCACTGCTATTATAGCTTATCTCCGAATAATTTGTGGCATTATAAGCATTATTGGGCTTAGACGATTTGGGAGGGTAGTATACATTTTGATTAAAATTGGTCTCGTTGTGATGACCGTAACCGTAATTACTATTCGTATACAATGGATCTGAGTATGATTTTGAGAAACTTGGGTACGAGTTCGGTTTCGAAAAATCGGAAAACGGGTTGAAAGCATTGCACTGTGCTATACTAACCGGATTATACTGCATATCGGCAGGCTTACGTTGTGTACTCGTGCAATTATTTGTTGGTACACTATTCTGCAAGTAGCTGCTAGTGACTAACGGCGGCGGGAGAGACGGTTTTGAATATGAGACCGCAGGAGTTTGTTGTGTGAACGAATTTGAGACTACCGACATAGTCGGTTTCGAAACAATCGCCGGCTCAGTGGAATATACAGGTAGACTTGTAGACGTAGTACTCGCAACCTTAGCTGTACTCGAAACGTCGGTAACTTTCGCGCAAGCTGACGAGATTTTGGCACTATCGACAACGGATCCATTATCAAAGGAAGGATAAAAATTATTGGCGGAGAAAAACGAAAAGTTATCCAAGTTGAGAAGGTTAGGCGTTAAACTCTCCGCATTTACACTTTGAGTGGTCTTTGTAGTTTCCATGGTACCAATCTGCAACAAGGTCGGAGTGCCATGTCTACTATCTGAATTTTCCTCCTCAATTACTTCGGTGACCTTTACTCCCGTTAAAGAAGACACTAGAGGAAATGCCAAAAGAAACGCGGCGGTCGGTGAAGTTGACTCCGGGTTTTGACCACCTATGGGTACTTGTAATGTAGAAAATATGTCATTGGATAGCTCGGAATGATTCAAATTAACAGCCAGCTCGCTAGTGGTTGTTGGAGGGGGAGTATTTATTTTATCTTGTTCTTGTGATTTCGCTGGTGCCTCTACAGGCGGATCCTTCTCTTTGGGAATGGAGTCTTGAACTTCTTCAGTTGTTTTGTCTTCAATTACAGGAGCGACGATTTCACTTTGTTCAACTGTATCCATTTTTTCCTCATTTACACCTGGAACTTCCTCTGGCGCGTTTTCTTTATTTACAGGAGGTTCTTTTTCAACAATTTCACTTTCATTAGCACTCACCGCTGGGTTTTCAACTTTATTTTCCTTATTTTCATCTGCCTGCGGTTTGTTTACTGGCGCAGGTTTCGACTTTTTGTTTGGAAATTGATTGTTTGCAACTTTCCGTTTAGTTTTCTTATTGGTTTTATTTTCAACTTCTTTTTTCTTTGTAATTACTTTCTCGGTAATAGTCTCTTTAAACCTAGGTATGGCCGGTATAGGAACCTTATTTGATTGAGTTGTACAGGTGATAGGTTTAGGTCGAATTCTAGGATGTATTGTTACATTATTATTTATCGCCACTGATTTTGTTGCGCTAGTGGCAGAAGTAGCTGGTGGCATTACGATAAGAGTAGTGTTGGCGGGAGGCGGTTTAAGTATAATGGGGGTTGGATTTGTTAATATTGTAGGGGATGGTAGGACAGCTGATGGTGGTAGAATAGGTACAATGTTACCATTTGCCAAAATTAAAGTTCCTGGGCCTAACTTATTGAGTGTTTGTGATGAGACCTTCGGTAAAGTTGTTGTACTTAGTGGTGGTTTTATTACTGAAGCCACCTTTGGAGTTGTAAGTGAGTTGGAATTCGTTACAACTGCAATATAAATTAAACCTCAATAACGCTCAGAAATCCTCCCCCCTCACTTATGCTAAAATCCAACTACCTAATTCTAATATTTGTACCTAATCATAGCAGTTGACGCATACATTTTCCCATTTCAGGCTAAATAAAATCTTTGCAACCCACGACTTAATTGAAATAATTTTGCATAATTATAAACCAAGTGCAAAAGTTTCAAGTGATATTTTCAATCCTATTATACATCGGGAAACATCGCGCGTGTCAGATTTCTTAAAAACCCTAGGCACAAAGTTGAGTTTTTTGTTTTAATTGGGCGCGTTCAGCCGACGCAACAGTTGATTTAAACCAGAAATATGTTTTAGGTGTGGTGACATTCAACATAAAAACAGCGCCTGAACGGTGATTGCACTTCAGTTGTCGCTAAAAACAGTATTAATTTCTATAATAAAACATACCTCCTATAATACCTGCATTTTTTGCCACCAATTTATTATTAATTATAAAATAATCCTTCCTTTATATTGAGTCTACAGACCAACATAACCACTATAAAATTTCAAAGAATTATATTACAAACTATTAAATTTAAACATCTGACATAACCATGAGTACCAACCGAAAAATTTAGCATGAGAACTCTTATCTAGGTCGTACAGAATATCCGGTCGTAACTGCGGTTTTCAACCTACAGAACGCACAAACAAAGAACATCGTTTGCTATCCCGATGTGCCTGAAAGAAGCTCTTCAAGATAAAGAGAACTCTATACAAAAACTTATGAATTATTTGGTCTGCACAAAATTAATCTTACAAGTGTAATAATCAATATATTTGAAACAACATAATGTAATCATATCCAGTGAAGTGAATAGTAGTCTTAGTATATGTACATAATTATTGATGTATATATTTAAATTTTTCTAAAATATTGTATACAGATGCATATAGCCTTAGCAGCTGCGCATCTTTTTTTTTAAATAAAAAAAACAACATTAAATCTAACTGTTGTTGCTTCTGGAACTTCACTTCTTTACTTGAATTTAAATTTCGATTTAGACAGCACTGACTTTGTTTGAAATGCAGATGTAAAATTGGCTCATGGATAGTGGAAACACTCCCTTTAACTGGTACTAGGAAAAGCTTCACATAAGC
This sequence comes from Photinus pyralis, assembly GCF_008802855.1. Lineage (NCBI taxonomy): Eukaryota > Metazoa > Arthropoda > Insecta > Coleoptera > Lampyridae > Photinus > Photinus pyralis. The sequence continues at coordinate 26,309,180 of NW_022170738.1, read as the reverse complement.
GATATACGCTCGATAAAAACAACACTCCGCCAGTAAATGACCGTTTTGGCGTGTAATTTTTCGCGCCTCGACGGATTTGCTTGAAAATTTGGATTTAGGTTCATCTTACCCTCTCTTAACTCTAAAAGTAAGTATTGTATCGAAAAAAGTAATCTTATTAAAAATATAGCTTATAAAAAAACAAACAAAATGGTCTATATATGAAGTCTGTAGACTCAGTAGAAGCAAAGTTGTAGCTAATGGAAAGTAGGTTCCTATTCGTCAAATTTCAAACTGAAATAACCAAAAAATGAAGCACTTTTCGGTGAAAACTTATGAATGCTTTTTTAAAGTGTTTGAAAAATCTTTCTTTTTGTTTTTAAGAAAAGTTCCTACCATCAAAACTAAGTGAGTTCCGCTCAAAATAAAGTTGGTCCTTTTTTCGAAAAAAAAAAAAAATCAAGGAAATCACCCCCTAATTAGCACCCCAATTTTAATTAAGCGTTACCGCTTTACAGTTTACTTTATTTATGTATTGATTATATGATCTGTAAGTTTGACCGGTGCAAAGTGCGATTTACAAAAAGCGCATTTCCACTTGCATTCATTTCCCATTTGTAAGGTGCAACTTCTGTTAAAATCGTAAAAATCTGGCCACAAATATGAAAGATAGCGTTACAAATGTGCAATCTATTTTTGACGTGCTACTTCAATTTCAGTTTATAAGAAGAATTTCAATGCTTTTCTAAATAAAAAAGTTGGAACTGCGCATGCGCAAATCTAAATTTTGAAACTAACGTTAGATTTTCCTTAGTTCCAAGCGCCTATGTATCAAATTTCATTTAAATGCTTCCATAAATAAAAAAGTTGGCACTGCGCATGCGCAAAACCAAATTTTGAAACGCGTTCGTTTGATTTTCCTTTATTCCAAGTGCCTATGTATCAAAATTCGTTTAAATTCTTCCATAAATAAAAAAGTTGACACTGCACATGCGCAAAACCAAATTTTGAAACTGGCGTTTGATTTTCCTTTATTCCAAGTGCCCATGTATCAAATTTCGTTTAAATTCTTCCATAAATAAAAAAGTTGGCATTGCGCATGCGCAAAACTAAATTTTGAAACTCGCGTTTGATTTTCTTTTATTCCAAGTGCCTATGTATCAAATTTCGTTTAAATTCTTCCATAAATAAAAAAGTTGGCACTGCGCATGCGCAATACCAAATTTCGAAACTTGCGTTTGATTTTCCTTTATTCCAAGCGCCTATGTATCAGATTGCATTCAAATACTTTTATAAATAAAAAAATTTGCAATTCGGTTTATAAATGGTCGAGATGCGAAAAGGGCACTGTGAATTTTGAATCGATTCGACTCAACTTTTGGCATTGCGTATTATATGGCTAAAGCTATGCCCATATTGAATTTCATGCAATTCAGTTCATAACTAACGGAGGTGTCAAAGCGATCGGACATTTATAAACAAAGTTATCGTTCACACGGACAGATAGACAAAGGAACAGACGGACAGACCAACAGACAGCAATACAAAATTATAAACGATCTCTAGGATCGTTAATAAACGGCAATAGTGTAAAATTATGGAACATGTAAAAAACGGTTTGTTGGTTTTTTTAAAATAACTTTTTTAGCAATAAACGCAGAAAAAATTCCTTCCTTTATGCAAGCCTCGACGCCATAACGAACCAAATAGCGAAAAAAGTAGAACAATAGCTCTTAAGATAAAGAACTAGTGGCGTCTCAACGAACGGACGGACGGATAAAGTGGCCACAATAGCGCATTTTTTTAAATTCTTGTGGAAATGCGCTAAAAACTAAGCGATTATTGTAAATTGAATTGTCGTAGAAGACACAGCTAAATAATAGACATGTATTTTTGGTTTATTTAAATAGGTACCTCTCTAAGTAAAATTACCACATGCTTTGTTTTAAACTTTCCGAACCATCTCCTCCTGATCAAATTATTGTGTCATTGAAAGAACTCATATCCAAACAACAGTTTGTGACCATATCCGGACGTGCAGCCGCTAGGAGCAGTTCGATCGTTTGAAAGTGCGAGGGCGATCGATAGCGGGGCGTTACAGAAACTGTAATTGTTTTGTCGCTCGAACAATAGATGGCGGCGTTACAAATAATTTCAGTTGTAATTCGAATGTTTTGCCTTTTAATGGTTAGATGTCAGGATGGTTTTTTGTTTTATCGAAATATGTTTGGAATGATCTAAAAATAAATCCCTTACACAGCGTAGCGTAAATTTGTAATGTAATAAACACATTGAAAATTAAGTTTCAAGGTGTGTGGTTTCACATTTTGACGATTAGTCAGTTACAGTTACATTCTAACGTGTTCTTGTTGATTGTTGGAACTTTTATTTTTGGTTAAGTGATATTAATGGTGCATTATCATAAACAGTAGGATTTAGTGTTTAGTTGTTTTGTTGTCTTTATAACTTACAAATTCAAATTTCAATGGTGTGATGTTAGGTTTATGAATCAAGCTCAGACTTAAGTTGGTGTTTATAATAAATTATTCGCCAAAGTAAATTTTTGTGAAATTAGATTTGTGTAACTACCTAAATGATGTGATATTGGAACTTACACCATTTTGGATAAAGTATTTATTTTATATAACTGCAAGTTGCATATTTTCATGTACTTATTACAAATGATTAAATATAATATTTGATCTGGCAAGTTCAAGTCCAGATTTAAATAGTGCTTCGTCGTTACTTACATCTGAAAAAAAAATGCCTGGAACGGCTTGCTACTACTTCAATTGTAACAAGAAGAAAAGCGACTTTCCATTTTTGCGAATGTTTAGGATTCCTGTAAAGGATACCCAACAGACCAAGCAATGGATTATAAACTGTGGTACGTATACCACATACTCTGTAATGACTTAATGAGGCTTTACAATAATTTAATTGATATGATAGATTTTTCTACAGTTACAATTACTTTCATGATAATTTGTACACACTCTGTGATTTAGTTGAATTATCGTAAACTCTAATGAGGTAATGTATTTAATATACCAATGAACAAAATATCAAGTTAATCGATTCATTTTGAAAAAATTGCCATGTCAAAACCTTCGTTTTCTGGATTATAAGCTATAATACAAGAGCTGATCCATTCCCAGTGAGCTTTACTGAAATGAATACGCTATATTATTTACAGGAAGAATCAACTTATTCATTATGGAGCCAAAGCAAGTACACTCCAAGTACATATGTGAACATCATTTTGCAGTAGAATCATTTATGGATCCCCAACATCGACACAGACTAATGCCACATGCTATTCCACTTCATTACAGCGATTCAGTTTCATCGGCAAGAAAATCAGCCTCGGCCAGTATGTTATTCATGTCTAAGTATACCTTACCTAACACGTTTATTATTACGCAGAGCCCCTTTTGAAGGTTAGAACTCCTACGAAAGTGTATCAGAAGAAAGACTCATCCTTTTTATCTACACCACCACACTGTTCTTCACCTGAAGGTGGATCTTCAAACAACATCGAAGAAGATATGCAATCTGTGCGGACAAGTTGTAAAAGACCTCTTACATATGAAGACATCCCTAAAGAAAAAAAACTAAAGACCCGCCTTGGTACCCCAACAAATTAATGAAATATAGACAGCAAAAAGTGGTGAGGATGAAGACAAAAATTAAAAAACTGCAACATTCCTCTAAATTACAGATCGTATTAAACAATTTGAATTTTTCAAACAAAAATTATGGCCAAAATGCAGTTTAAAACGAAGTGTTTGCAAGAAAGAAATCTTTCATTAATGATTTTCGCCCGCCTGCTATACATTTGTGCGACAACAAGGGATCATTTTACCCGCGCCATCAACAATCCGCCATTGGATTAGTAGATCCAAGGTTTTGCACAAAGTATATATACCAAATTAAGTCAATATTCCAGGAGTATGATGCAAATCAACGAGTAGCAGTTTTATTGTTTTGACAAAATGTTCATTGTGGAGTGTTTGTAGTACTCCAAAGAAATGGACATTGTAGAGGGATATGAAGATTTGGGTCATTTAGGCAGAACAACTGCGTTAGATAACGTATTTATTTAGGTTACAGTTACCTGTATAGCAATTAAGGAAAGTAAATAATGACATTCATTCATTTTTCTTGATGGTAGAGCCATCTACGTTTTACAATTTAAATTATTGAAATCAATCACATTTCTTCTCATACAACCTGCGCTTCTGATAGTTAATAAATTCAATGATAACACGCTCTTATCTCCAAATTAATTAGCCGACGCAGCGATAACGTAACTTCTTATCGCAACGACCGGACACAACCTTACAAACACTATGCAAATATTTCCAGATGAATGAGCTAAACTTTTTAACACGTAAAATTAATTCTGGTACAAAATCAAATTAACGTCGAATTCAAATGATGTGATTGGATTCGCGTTTAATCTCGCATAATAACCACATTTACCGATACAGATAACTGAACTTCAACATACTGGGTGACTCATCAATATTATAGGTGCTCCAAACCAAACAAAAGTCCGCAGAAATACTTACTTTTTGAGTCATCCATGAAACACTGCCTGAAAATGGAGGTTTTTGGTTGAAAATTGACACTTTCACTTGCAAATAGGTCGAAAATATCGACTTCCAGTAAATTCTTTGGAAAAAAAATTTCTTAGAATTAGATAACTCCCAGACTTACTTTCAATGAAACATTTTTCACTACCGAAAAGGGACAGCATCCACCTCCCAGGGTAATAGGAACCCCCGGTACAAAGTAAACTTTGAAAAATACGAGGAAAATAAGAAAGTATAGCTAAATCCAAATTTTTAACAAAATGTGTGCTGCTTAGCGTAATTATACCGTGGACGTGCATCAACTGCTATATGATTAATACCTACCTCTACATACATAAAGGCACAGGGATTTTTAAACAAGTCGAACATTTTTTTTTTGCAAAGATTGGCTCCCTTACTATTATACAATAACCTATTTTACCTGTAGAAGCTTTGGCCTTTCCATTCTGCTGCAAGCCCAAAGGTAAGTTAAGCGTTGGCTTATTTGTAATAATAAAGCAAGGCCGATTGGATACCTTTGGAAGCGGTTGGGGGTTAGCTAACGGAATAATATTCGACAACTGTAACCTAATGACAGGAGGTTTTTTTGGTGCTAACTTCGCTTTTCGATTAACTTTTCTTTGATGTTTGTTTGCGACGGTTGTAGTCTTTTTTTTCTTCTTTACCGTTCTTTCTTTATTCTCCTCTGCAAAGTAATGTTAATTGATCATTTCCGTTTGCAAAACTCACTTTGTAATTCTTCCTTTTGAAACTCCTTGGCCTCTTCTTGCGTAATTCTGTTTGCCCATCGCCGTGGATCCTTAAAGTTCTTAACACCATACCCTGAAGGTATTGTAATGCTTGCATCTTTAAGTAGTTTACATAGCTGCTCATTGCGTAGTAGAAGCTTTTTTACACGACCATACAGCATTTTAACTTCGCAACCTAAAAAATTGTAAATTACTACGTGACAATTAAAGAAAGTAATTACGTTTAGTCTTATTTACTCCTTCTGTCGTTAGTACATTTTTAAGTTTTACTTGCAGCTCTTCAATATACTCAGTTGCTCTGTGTAGTATGTCGACTTTGCTCCATGTCAACGCAGGATCATGATTAGGAAGCAGCTTACTGAGAACGGAAAAGGCGTTGTTTAATTTATCACGTCTTATTTTTTCCCATTCGCGGCATTTTCTGCAAACGTTGATTTGATTATTTAACTAGTCACTAAAACCCTTTTACATACTTCGGTTCCCTTCTAGGTGTCATTTCTTAGGTTAGAATACTCCAGCATTTTTAAATTTTGTTTAAATTTGCTTGTTAATAATACCTCCATGCACCAAGTAATTGACTTATGTTATTGTAATGTAATTATGTAAAAATCAAGCTCATTATTTACAATCAAATCCATAATTATAAAAATTTTTAGCTAAAAGTAGAGGCTAGAGGGCACCAGCGGTCCCACCACAAAACAAATGAACTTCAATAATGTACAGGGTGTATCATAAAAAAGTCGGTGGTGAAGGGTATGGATTAACACACAACTTAATATACCTACTTGAACACTTCTAAGCGCTGACAAAGTACAAAAGGACACGGAAAGTCTGAAATTGGGAAGATTATAAAAGCTTATGAAATTATACCACGTAATATACAAAAAATAAACAGTGTTTGTGCACCGAGAATATGGGCGCTACACGAACATTTGTTTCAACACGCATTACGCACATTGCTCTTGATAGGAAAATCCCACCGACAGATGGCGCTAGTAAAAGCAAAGTGTCGGACAATCTAAATCAACAAATTACAGTGACCGTAAACCAAAAACAATTACCTAATAAGTAATTACAAACATAAACTGTTACAATAAATTCATGAGGAGTATAAATTTATTTATCGACTTCTTATCTCTTTTTGATTTTGATTTGCTTTTTAAGATATCCTCTCGATACAACGGTAATGATACAATATGCACTGAATATGAATGCAATGACAATTAAAATTATGACAGTGAGCACATCTAAGCAAAGTACTTGGAACCAGTTCAAATTCAAAGCACCCGTACGTAAATGCGGTGCGCCCTCGTGCCGTAAAACATACTCGATCCAAAACATCGCTCTGTCCAATGGCTTCATGGGTTGGTCGTGCATAATTCTCGATCTCCGAATTGCGTTCTCCTTGTACCTAGAAACGGAACTTTACCAAGTTCGTAGTCATATAAAACGTACTTGTCGTTGTTTAAAACCTCGGTGAGTGCCTTTCGAAAAGTTTCTTCGGTTAAAGCACTAAATCGCAAGAGTTTTCCGTACCCATCTGCTTCAACAACTGCCATATTCATCTCCTGGTCTCCAAAAATAGGAATGCCAACGATTGGTACGCCATGATAAATAGTTTCAATAATACTCAACAGACCGCCGTGTGTTACAAAAAGTTTAATGTTAGGGTGCCCTAAAATATCTTGTTGAGGCAACCATTTGCCAAGTTTAACATTATCAGGTTGCCCAGGTATCGTGTCATTTTCCCATTTCCACAACACTCTCTGTTTTAGTTGGGAAAATACCTTCACGATAGCGTTACGTTTGCTTTCATCCATATCGTTGCCACGCAAATTGGACCCCATGCTGAAGTAAATGACGCCATCCTCGGCTTCGTCTAAGTAATTCTGCAAGTCTCTGGGTAACTCCTGTGGTGAATTAAGATGGAAACCTCCAATCTCGATCATGTTTGGTACAAGGGGTACTGGTGAGCAGATGCTCGCGTGCGAATTTAGGAGCAATAATGATGTTTTGTAGTATAATTCGGTTATGGGCGGCGACCCTGGAAAGTTCTTTTGCAAAATTTCATTATGCTTCGGCAAAATCGACCAATAGAAGTTGATAACTCCGAAAACGACAGAGAAGGTGTTAACAAGCCGTTGGAAAAAGCTCATTTCGCTCGAATAACTTGAAAGTACTTCAGGTACGTAAGAAGGGTTAAGTGGATTGCCCATTTGTAGATTTGTAGATCTCGATAATCCAACGACACTCACCGCAACGCAATGCGCTTTGTAAAAGTTGCAGAAGCCTTTGAATGCATCATTTAGGAATTGCTCTAGGATAACCATATCAAATTCTTGATTCGACTTGAGCAAATTTTGGACACTACTTTGATTGAAAAACAGTTCTGTCAAACCTAGTCCACCCCCAGATGTGCTCCATATTTTATCTAAGAGTCCCTTTTCTGCACTTTTATACAAATTGATCGATTGGTCTACAGTGAATAATGAAATAAGAGATCGTTTATGGTTACTCACTTACTCTTCAAATAAGAATCGTAATCAATGATTATAGGTTGGTAATTTTTATTTGCCGTGTTTGGGGCAAATTTTCTTTGCACAATTGCGGTAACTTGGTGACCTCTCCTCGCCAGTTCAAGTAAAATCTTGTTTCCGAGCTGTTGATGACTACTGGAGAATCCATGAAAAATTCCAAGAATTTTTGCGCACTGTGCAAAAGTAATCAATGTTATTAGGATTAGTAAGTGAAGTGTGACTTTCATTGCTGAACTGAAATACTTAACGCGATTTATCAAATTGTGAAAGATTACTCAAACTATTTAGTAAGTTATCAGATAAGGGCATTCTATATTGTATTTCAAAACCGAGTGGTTAGATATAAATAGCAACAATTACAGTGATGCAAATAACTTATGATTGGAGTTGATAATATCTAATCATACAGACAGACTGTTACAGATGATGGAGGTGTATTTATAGATACGAGTACATTATTCAATTCGTTATTGTGGGCTAATACTAACACATGGACTTTGAATATTTTAAGATTTTTATATTCAACGCACATGGGCACAGATTAACTCACAGATATACGTATGTAAAGAACGTATATCTGCGCACATGGGTAACTCTCACACAACGTTTATTAAAACCAGATAAATAACAATGTTCATTCACAAAGTGATACGTGTAGGTGTAGGTAGGTATATGGTATATCATTTCAAATAAACTGTTAACAAACTTAACACCGATATGCTATTAGTTATAAATTCAATGCTATATGTATATACCGAGGTATATACGTTTAGAAGCTGACCTCGCAAGCTTTTGCAAGGTTTGACAACGTTGCATTTGAGATTTGTTTGGCTTTGGATTTTGAGGGTTATATTTATTTATGAGCCCTTTAGGGTTTAAAGAACATGTAAATTTATATATGCTAGTATGGACGGAAATAATGGCACACCACTCGTTAAAATCGAACCAAAACAGGAAGAAGAAATCCATTCCTCTTTTCAAGGAAACTGTTTGGTGAGCAACGAAGCGTTGGTTACAATAAAAGACGAAATTACAATTACTACACAGTGTTCTAAATCTCTTTATAATGAAGAAGTACAGCAACACTCTGACTTTCAACGTCACCTTTTAAGTAAAACAGTGTCTAAAAATTTTAAATGTGCTGATTGTGATTATGGGACAAATGATAAATGCAAAGTCAAACATCTGTTGAAACTTGAAGTTCTTAAGAATTTTAAATGTACCGATTGTGATTATAGGACAAATGTTAAAAGCAGATTTAAACGACATCTTTTAATACATAAAGTTTCTAAGCATTTTAAATGTGCCGATTGTGATTATCGGACAAATGTTGAACGCAACTTCAAAGAACATCTTTTAAAACATAAAGTTTCTAAGGATTTTAAATGTGCTAACTGCGATTATGCGACAAATTATAAACGCAACTTAAAACAACATCTTTTCAAACATAAAGTTGCCAAGGGTTTAAAATGTGGTCATTGTGATTATGAGACAAATGTTAAACGCAGCTTCAAACAACATCTTTTAAAACATAAAGTTTCTCAAGACTTTAAATGTGCTGATTGTGATTATGGGACAAATGTTAAAACCAGGTTCAAACAACATCTTTTAATACATAAAGCTTCTAAAGATTTTAAATGTGCTGATTGTGATTATGGGACAAACAATAAATATACCTTTAAGAAACACCTTTTAAACCATAAAGTATCGAAAAATTTTAAATGTGCTGATTGTGATTATGGGACAAATAATAAATGCAACCTCAAAGAACATCTTTTGAAACATAAAGTTTCAAAGCATTTTAAATGTGCTGATTGTGATTATGGGACAAATGTTAAAAGCAGGTTCAAACGACATCTTTTAATACATAAAGTTTCTAAGCATTTTAAATGTGCCGATTGTGATTATCGGACAAATGTTGAACGCAACTTCAAAGGACATCGTTTAAAACATAAAATTTCTAAGGATTTTAAATGTGCTGATTGTGATTTTGGCACAAATAATAAATACTACTTCAGAATTCACCTCTCGAAACATACATAATGATTATAAATGTACTAAGTACTTGCAATTATAAGAAATTAAAGTTTCAACCGATTAACAAAAATGTCTTAGGTATGCCACTTTAGTATGCGATCTACCAAACTCCAAATGGGGTTCGCTACTTTGTTGTAAAGACACGATCAAGCAAGCAGGTTCTACGATTCACTAAGATAAATGGCCAGTCTATGCAAATTTACGTGATCATGGTTTAATACATCGCAGTGTAAATCACCAACATAATTATATTGACCCATAACCGGTGCTAATACTCAAAGGATTGAGAGGTCATGGTTAAATGCCAAGATGAAAATCTTGAGAAATATGCGTGGGACAACAGTGGATCATCTACAATCGCACTTAAATTACCTACATAAATCCATTGCTTTCCTTAGGGATATCGCTACTGTATATATGTAAATAATTTTTGTAATATGAAATAAAATTGCATACTACATGTATATACAGTCCATTATATCCTTAGAGAACAATTATCAGGGGTAAATATAGACAAGTAGCTTGATTTTTAATAGGATAATTTTATTTTTACACTAAAGTTTTGTTGCAATGGAAAAAACTAGAGATCAAGTGTGATAAAGCTGGAGAGATTTTATCATATGCTTTTGATGGAGAGTTTTTTCCAAGAGCGGGTGTATTTTAGGGAGATTAATACAAGACAATAAATTTCATGCAATTTCTACAAGCATTTTTATCGCTGATAAAAAGCTACCTAGCTTAAAAAATCGTCTGATTGGTTAGAATTTGAAACAATCGCCGAGCTGATTGGTCGAATATTAATGTACGCTCTATAAAATGTAAACCGCGCATTTGGTAGATCGCATACTAGGTAAAGTATTGTTTTTGTATGAACAAACAATGCTATTGTGTATAAAGTGTAGATCCCATGTCATTTGTAGATCGCATACTAAAGTGGCACTTTTTTAACGACCATTTACTAAAGAAATCTTGTACAGATGTACAGTGTATGTATGTACATAAATATCCACAAGATTGCGCTGACCTTTTGTATGATTCATGGAGTATAATAAAGACATATGTACACCATGGTATGATTTGTTAAGATTATAATGTTGATATATGTAATAAAAATGGTGGTTGTGTAAAAGCCTTTCTTTCATATTAAGGTAAAAGCAGATTGTTGTGCCGAGGTCCAAATTCTTAGGAAAAACGTTAAGGAAGTCAGGTAAGGTTGTCCTAATGTCAGAAAATCCATTAAAATAAAAGTCCCGGATTTTTCGGTATTTGGAAGTGAATCTTTATAGGATTAAATTAGTCGATTTAGGAAATAAAGCATGTGGCCAAAACAGGTGCCACAGAATAGCAATTTCATTAGTTCTGGCCACTGCACTCGCCCGAAAGAGGTGTTACGCTTTTTACTTTTCGCTACGATGGCCACAAGTTGGTTTATGGCCATATCATTTTTGGCCATAGAGTGTTCACCTACAATAATTTTGTCGCAGTTCGAAAATGGCAAGAACAAAGAGAATCCGAGCGAAAAACAAACTATTAATGACACCAAGGAAAGGGCATTTTTGTAAAATATGAATCCATTCAATCGAAAAACCCTCTAAACGCTATCCGAAATTAAATGCCAACAGCAAAAACAAGTACCTACAACGTTTGTCGTTCCCAGATTAACAATGCGGAATAAGATATTCGGCAAGGCAACGCTAAACGTGAAGAACACGAACACGTCCCAGTTGTGTTCTTGGTGAAGTAGCACAAAGAGAATTGTGCGAGTGGAAAGACGGCCTTATATATTTTGTGAGACGAATAGTACGTAAGTACAAGAAGCTAAGGCAACTACTCCATTCAAAAATCAAACACCCGAAAGACAGTGGTTTCAAGCATTTATGAGAAGGCATCAAAACTTATCTTTGAGGCAGGCAGAGGATTTGGGGAAAGCGAACACTAACATCACACCCGCGATGATCCGAAATTGGTTCCAAAGACACCTTGAAATTACTGATGGGCGAAAATGCCTCTGTACACGAGCTCCCTGAACGAATTATCCACATGGATGAAACTACATTCTTTTTACATCTCAAGGGTGGGTGTTTGTGTTTCAAGTGTTTCTGTAACTAATTATAAGGAGAACACCACCATGACCAATACATAAATTTGAAAGACTTACTGTTCAATAGGTACCTAGGTATATCAAATCTGGATCGAAAAAATGGGGCCCATTTTAGCCGTGGTCAAAATCATGGCAAAAATCGGTGTTTGGTTGGCCGAAACTGGTGAAACACGACTTTTGCGATTACCATTTTTTGTGCCACATACGTGTTATCTCTCTCTATTCCACGTAAATTAACTCAACCTACGATATAAAGAATGAAATAGAAACCAATTCATTGGATACTAACCTCATTGGACGAATATTTAAACTGACTACGGGACATTTTGACACTATTCCGGCATAAAACAATGGTCATATCGCAGAGTGCCGCACATGTAGTTACACTACTTACCTACTTTACTGTTAATTTTACGGACTTTGTTATATAGACCATGGTATATATAGGAGGCCAATGGCATACCTACTGCATGCAATATACATATGATAAGTGTCATGATCAAAGTTAGTATGACGCATGATCAATTTAAACATTTAGATTTAAATGCATTATTAACGCGTTAGTCCAGTCAAATTACGGTTTGGGCTGGATGTTGTGACTTCACTCAACGAAACCAAGCGCATACTATGTAAAAAAATCCGCTGAATCCGAAAATCATAGTCCCCCTGGCCGGGAACGGCCGGAACATATTGTTATTAACAAAAAACGAAGAAAAAATGAGAAAATGTGTTCTTTCGCATTTGACTTAGAATAGCTCTCAGGGAAAGAATAAATAGAAATGAACTTGTTTAGAATAAAATTTTCTATAAGATAGGTACAGTTGGCCCGGAACGCTCATTTTCAACTGGTATTGTTTTTTATGGTAAAATGTAAAAAATTAATCTCTAAAATTAACAGTTTGTTATTACTAAGTAAAATTCATCCGATCTTTTTGAAAATCCGTATCTAGTAACTTCTTTTGATAACAAAACAATATGACAAACCCGATCACCGTAGGTTTCATAGTAATTGATTAATTAAATAAACAAGTAAAAAGGGATGGTTTGTCTTTCAAACTGAAGAGCGTTCCCAATTTTTTAATACATAGTTTAACCCTAAAACAATCTTTTCCAATAAATGTTCCGATAATTTTTGCAAACCAACGGATTGTGGAATTTTTTTAGTTGTCTAACAAACGGAATAGCTTCCGAGATATAACAAAAAAGTTAACTCTATAATCGGCCCTTGGCACTCGAATTAATAACAATCATTCATTTGGGTGAAATAGAAGCATAAAAAAGTTCACGCTGTAAAGAATCGATCGGTGCGGCCGGATTGGCAAAATCATTTTTGGTTGTTTCGAAAACTGGCTTCAAAGTCAAAAGCTGATTTCTCGTGAACTATTAATCGGATTTGGACGTAAAAAACACATTTTCTCGTGTTTTCTCCGTTTTTTGTTAATAACAATATGTTCCGGGCAATTCCGGCCAGGGGGACTATGATTTTCCGATTGAGCGGATTTTTTGACATATAGGATAGGTACGCTTGGTTTCATTGAGTGAAATTACAACATCCCAGTTTATACCACTTTTAAAGCTAATTTAACTGGACTACGTAATTTTTCTGAAAATGTAATGCAACCTATGTAACATAATTGGTTCAATACATTAATACATAATTATAATGGCGGTGTTTACATACTTGGACTCTTTTGTTTGGAACTACTTACGTGGCTGATACATCCGATATTCCATCGCACCACCCACACAAAAATAGGGTATCATCAGCGAATAGGTACGAAAAACACTGATTTATTCAATTATATATTAAAATTTATTATACAAAAACATGGTTACCTAATCCTGTTTGGTAACAATCCAGTTTTCCTGCCGAAACGATTGTCTGTGCGCAATTGCGGGAATATTTTGGGTCTGCCGGCTTTCGTAGATATCTTTCGTCGGTTTCGAATTCGACGATGTGTACTTAAAGCTCTTGTAATGCGTTTTCGGTTTACTGGAATGTTTTTTATTGCGCGGTTTCCGAACATTTCTCGAGAAACGATCCTCGTCATCATCCTCCTGGACGCGGTAATGCCCATCCTCTTCATCATCGTCGCTATCGCTATACTTACTCGACTTGTACGGTTTGAATTCTTCGTCGTCTTCTTCGTAGTTTTCGTGGTCTTCGTCTTCGTCACGGGTGTATTCTTCGGATTGTTTTGGTTTACCTTTGTTGTATGTTGTGGATATTAAAGGAGATGGTCTGAAGGGCTTTTGTGTGACAACCGGTGCCGGTTGCGTGGGGTGGATATGTGCCCGTTGCGGGTGGTATACAATTTTACTTGTGTAAATCGGTGGATTGACATGAGTATGAGCACCTGGAGCAGGTGCAAGTGGAGGTGAAGCGGGATACGGATGCACAAATCTAGAATAGCTCTGTCCGTGATGTACCACCGCGCTATGTTGAACAGGAGCGGCAATTGCGGAATGAGGATGATGGACAGGGCTTACAATGGGGGCCTGTACCTGCTGATGATTGTGATATTGAGTTGGTGCATGCAGGTGATCCGAGGTGTCGTGAGGGTAGTCGTAGAGCACCTGCTGTACTGCCACTTGCTTTGGATATTCACCAGTTTGATGTGGATTAGCATAAGGGTGTATGTTGGAAGGGGCTACCGGAAAATATCTAACTGATGCAGGATCTGTATAGTAACTGATTTGATCTTGTAAACCCCTCTTTGTTACGTTTTGCTGTGTAGATTGTAGCTGCACTTGCACTGTCAAGTACATTATATGCCCAAGAATAAGCTAAAAAATAACTCAGAGTAGGAAAAATAGGGGTTAGAAAGATCTTACCCAAGCCTTCATTGTTTGCAGTTCTTGTGGAACGTAATCTGATACTAAACGCTCTCGCCATCGCATTTCTTTTTATACGTTTTGAACCGTTTTTGCGGTAGGTGAAATGAAATTTCTTCCAATCGGAAGAAATAAATTAAATTAAATACAAAAGACGTGTTGCGGTTATAGAGATCGATTGAAAACTTTCATTCAGAGCACCCTTTTTCTATTTGTATTCAATTGGTGCTCGAGAAAAAATTCAAATTGGGACTATGGCAACCCTAAATTACTCAAACACGAAAATCTCCCCTTGTCACGCATATCCTTCGTGTGAACGGCCGGTCTAAGGGAATTTCAACCTAAAAAACTGGACGTTCTTGACCATGCGCTTCCACCAATTGGCCTGGTCCGAGCGAAAGTCCAACTACTGTCCACTACAGTAACCCACTGATAATTAGACACAGGTCAAACGTCAAACAACGCTCTTGGTAATAAATACTGTGGAAAATTGCACCACGACCACGTCTTCAACGGACTTTGAAGGCGCTTCTAAGGGTACGGGCAACATAAACGAAAAGAAGTGAACGATCGAGTTCGCCCCGCGCCGTACAGAGAAACCTATTTTATTTAATAATTTAAAATTATGTACATTTTATAACCGGCAAAATGTGGATCGTGTTAGGCGTGATTAACATTGTAGTTACTTAAGCTCCTTGCATTTCTGCAACCTTGTGAGTTAAGCCCTCTCAGTTATGAATTATGAGGAAATTCTAATAGCATTCCTATATCGAAACGCATTCCGCACATTCTAATCGAATGTTCATACGTTTATGATTGATAAATAAACGAGTTCCAAATATCGGTTTTGAACGGATTCATAATTTCGAGCGGCTTAAATGTAAATGAGAAATCGAGTCGAATAAAATTCAGGGATAACATAATTAGGGTAAAATGGCGATTAAATTAAGAAAGGCGCAGCAAAAGCACCTGTCTGTTTTGTGTGCATCAAGTTATCAAATTGAAGCCGTAAGTAACGGGAGAGTAGGAACGAGAAAAGGTCGCACACTGATAATAGAAGCGATATTTACGAGCAGTGCTGGGAAACGTTGCTTTTTTACGCGTTTAATTTTCTGTGCTCCTAATACTAAGACCGCCAATTTCGCTCCCAAGAAGTCGTCTCACAGGGTTATATTGAGCCTGCGCAAGTTTAAAAATCGGCAGCGCATGTATGTTGGGCTGCCTGTAGTGTAGGCATTCCGATCGATAATATAGCAAAGAAAACGCGCATAATTCACAAATGACAGCTAATAAATGCATTAATTTTCTCACTCCGTCTTTAATTTGGTACTGCTAATATGTGCCGATTTTTGTATCCCTTGAATATAAACATTACAATTGAAGAACACCAGAATGTTCTTCCAAAAACATAGCATTTGAGTGTCTTTAGACAATTTGAATTAAAATTGTTGATTATGGGGTACCTATTTCCTATCCCTCGGGAACTGTACTGAAACCTAGCAATAACACCCATTCTTTCTTCAAATTTCCACTTGTATGCCGATGATACGCAGATTTACTTATCCTTGCCCCCCACCGAACTTAAACAAGCCGTAATGATGATTTATTTAATCTTGAACGTTATTCTACGTTTCACTGTTTACAAGTAAATCCAAACAAGTCAGCAGCTGTACTCTTTGGTAGAAGCTCAGATAGAGTTGCATATAGGAACGACATAAAACTCTCAGTCGCTCGGTGGTGTCAGTATACCGTTGTCTAATACGGTTAAAAGTTTAGGGCTCTATATTGATAGCAATCTAAGATTTACTGAACATGTTTCTGTTGTGTTGAGGAAAGCATACTACGCTTTAAAAATTCTGTATCCTCATCGAAATATTTTTAGCTCCAAGGTAAAGTCGATGCTGTGCAAATACCCTAGTTCTACGACTTCTACCAATTGTGGATTACGGTGATGTGGTTTATGCTCCATGTCTCACCGTAACGGACTCAAACAGATTGCAGAAGCTGCAAAACTCGTGCATACGATTTGTGACAGTGTTAAGGAAGTATGACCATCTTAAGGAAAAATTTGCCGAGATAAAATGGTTAATTATGTCTGATAGGCGCAAATTTCACATGGCCAGCCTATACCATAAAATAATTATCACCCATAAGCCGCCGTATTTGTATAGCCGGTTAAGGTATCGAACACACGTTCATAGCTTAAATGTGCGATTTAAGGGCAGACTTACACCACCTTCGCATCGCACGTCTCTATATGAAAGGTCCTTTTCGCACAATATCGTCAAATGGCATAATACGATACCGCCGGAAGCTATGTGCTACTCGATTGAAAAATTTAAGGGGTTTGTAAAGCGTTCCCTCTTAAATTAACGTGTAACACTTACCGAAGATGAGAGTCAAATTATCGACTTATCCAAATTATCCTAATTGATTGTTAGGTTAATAATATTCAAGCGAATAAAATAACATAACACTTATTGTCAGACCAACGATCGATTTTCAGGGTTAGGTGGAAGAGCAGGATGCAGGACGCGATATCTATCGTCGACTGAACCTCGCCCAGCTCTGTTATTTATAAGTGGTTTTATAGTTATTAGTATGTATTAGCCAAGAGCAATAAAGACAATCTATTATTATTATTATTGTCGGTGTTTCTTGCGAGAACTCAGGTCTAGCCTGGTTAACCAATCGCACGGATTAAAATCAAGTAACGACTAGTGTCTGCGTCTGTGTCTGGTGAAGTTATGTAGGGTTCAAAAGAAAAATAAAAAATAAAATAAATATTCGCACACTCACATTGGAAATCTAGGGATAGTATGTAATTCACACTTACCAACATAGCTATTAATGGCCACAATAGTCAACGCTATCAGGAAAGAAGAAAACAAAACAGTAATATCATTATAATAATTCCTGTACTTTTATTAAATAGAGTTTATTGTGTAAGTGTTTCTTTGGCTTTGCGTTTGGGTTGTACACGAGTGGGTTGTGATAACGTGGTGTGTTTATGTGAAGAAGGAGTTTTGTGTTTTTTAATTGTATTTATGGTGTTTCTTTGTTCTTGAGGTTGTATTTGTGTGGTTGCTTGGGTTTTTGGTGGAGATATTGCAGTATTTTGTGAGCCTGTGGTGCTGTTAAGGTTTTTGCGCTTCGGTTGTATACGAGTGGGTTGTTTCTGAGAAGAAGGAGTATTGCGTTACTTGTATTTATGGTGTTTCTTTGTTCTAGAGGTTGTATTTGTGTTGTTGCTTGGATTATTGTTGGAGACATTACGGTATTTTGTGAGCCTCTAGTGCTGTTAAGGTTACTGCGTTTGGGTTGAGTACGAGTGGGTTGTGATAACGTGGTGTGTTTCTGAGAAGAAAGAGTATTGTGTTTTTTAGCTGTGCTAGGCCGTGTAACTTTATTGGGTGAGGGCGTCTTTGTAGTGCATGTTGCGTTACTTGTATTTATTGCGTTTGTTTGTTCAGGAAGTTGTGTTTGTGTGGTTGGTTGAGTTAAGGGTGGAGATATTACAGTATGTTGTGTGTCATGTTGTGAGTCTAAAGTGCTGTTTAGGCTTTTGCGTTTGGGTTGAATACTAATGGGTATTATTATTATTATGGTCGGTGTTTCTTGTGAGAACTCAGGTCTAGCCTGGTTAACTAATCGCACGGATTAAAATCAAGTAACGATTAGTGTCTGTGTCTGTGTGGAAGTTATGTAGGGTTCTAAAAAAAAATAAAAAATAAAAATAAAATAAATATTCACACACTCACATTGGAAATCTGGGGATAGTATGTAATTCATACTTACCAACATAGCTATTAATGGCCACAATAGTCAACGCTATCAGGAAAGAAGAAAACAAAACAAAAGTATCATTTATAATAATTCCTGTAATTTTATTAAATAGAGTTTATTGTGTAAGTGTTTCTTTGGCTTTGCGTTTGGGTTGTATACGAGTGGGTTGTGATAACGTGGTGTGTTTCTGTGAAGAAGGAGTTTTGTGTTTTTTAACTGTGCTAGGACGTGTAACTTTATTCAGTTATTATTATTATTATTATTATATAGAAATCGCCAAATAAAACTGAACAAAAAATGAACATGAAAATTCCTCATGGTGAAAAGCACCTTTTTACATAGTGTATTTTCAAACCTATTGCACATTTCACCTAGGGAAGAGGTGGGAATAAGCCGCAAAATATGAAATGTAGTAAACGATGCCAAGGCGCTTCGATAATTAATAAATACGGAAGTCGTTATCGGGAAGATATTAATCACTAAATTAAAGTTTGCCAGTTTTCAGCAGTCAAATTGGCGAAGATGCCCGAACGTCCAGTAACGCAGTTTATTAGAATTACTGTAAACCGTTAAAACGTGGCTGCGGTGGCTATAGCTCTAATCAGTAGAAGAATAGCTAGAAAGGAATTACAGTGATCCCCTTTTTAGATACAAAAAGATTCATTTAACGCACGCGAATGAAAGGTTTTGAAATTCTCATGTTTGTTTAAACATACTAACTTAGTACCATTAAATAAGGAATCTGAATATGGAAAGATACTGATCGCATTCGTTACCAACCGCCCGAGAGAAACAATTCGTTTAATCCTTACGAAAAATGGGTTCCAAATCAATACAATAGTACAAAGGAATAGTATTCACATTCACTAGCGACCGCCCGAGAGGTTGTAATTTAACACTAGAAAATTTTAATGCTTCTTAGGACGTTACGTGACACTCCGAAGGAAGACAAACCGCTCTTAACGAATAACGACGGACGAAAGCAGCGACCGTCGGCGGCAGCCTGGAACGGACGGACGGACTCGAGCGCCACCAACGGTACGGCCTTGCCCCTGGTCAATGTCGGCGGTACCAGCGGTTTGGCGGATCGGTCTCGGGCAAACTCAAACGGAGCAAAGGGCAGCTCCAGCAATTCGAAAGGGCAAGCGGGCACCGGATACCTGTGAATTCTAAAACAAATTAGAGCGCAAAGCAATTTCCCTAAGCGAGAACAGTAAATAGTCGGATTCGGTGCGTTATCTACGGGAAAGCAAATGCAGGAAAGCGAAACAATATCCCCTCCCTTTATAATTATGAAACGGAAAGTTACAAAAAGCTTACTTTGCAATTAAACGAAGCGATAGAAATTACTGTGCAGGAAAAGGCAACAGCTATAAATACGGTGCGGTAAACTTAATGTAAAATCAAACATTAAACGGTATGAATGCAAAATAAATTTACGAAAAACATCAACCTACGGCAACAGCAGCCTAAAAATCTGTAATTGGTCCTAAAATTCAAATTACTTACTTAGCGTTTCTTTCGATAGCCCATACGATAATGAGGAATGACGTTTACTGCAACTCATTTTTTAGCTACTGTTAATTTCACTTACTTAATTGGCCGGATTGAAATTTCTAAAATCGGTAGTCCAATTCACACCTATGGTTAATTGGAATTTATCACCTCAGCTCAAATATTAATTTGCTCTCTTCTGAATGACAAGAGCTTTCGGACGCATCAAAAATAATTGACGGGAATAGTTGTACACGGCAAGTTAATCCGTCAGAAAAAATTGGCATTCATTTGCGACCGTGCTAGGGGTGAAATCAACTTCTAACTTACAAAACAATTAATTCAAAGATAAAAAAGGTCTCAAATTCCCAAGTTTGTTGAAACCTATTGAATTCAGCTATAGCCTTGACTCAGTCGAGTTAGAACGTGGCACGAACCTAGGTATTTATTTCAACCACAACTCATTATGTGCGTATGTGCTGTTAGTCAGTAGTCTTTCTTACGTGTAAGCTTTGAATATATGTAGTGGATCATGCGTGTACGTATGTTGGTATGTAGTATCCTGTGTTATGCTTAGTACTTTTCTGACTATATGGCATGTGCTAAAAATGTGAAAAAATTCGTTTACAGTCGAGCGAGGACATGTCGTTTAGATCGTTTTACATAGAGCCTTTTTGGGCACGAATATTTGATTTACTTGTTCAGCGCCCTCAGAGGTCAGACAAGCTTTTGGTTTTTGCGGCTGTTCTTGGCTACCACCAGGCGTCTGAACCGTCGGCAGGTCTGAGCCAGGTAGAGGACTCTCTTTATCATATGAGGGACAGCCAATTGAACCCTAGGGTACATGAAACCGTGTCATTTCTAATGGATGATTTCTGTTACAGGGTTCTCGTAGCTCACACTTGAACTGAAAGATGGCAGGAAGCTGAACACGGACATGAACTCGAGGGGCGACCACCTTCTGGGGTACTTGCAAACAACTGATTTGAACGTTTTAATCATGGAGCAACCCCTACCGTCGTCACAGCGCGGAAGTGTGTATCAGTCTGTCGTTGGGCTCACATGAGCACGGATTGGACACCTCAGACCTTGAAAAGGTTCGTAAGGAGGTTTGCAGGATCCATGCGAACTAAGCTGCCTGGGGACTGGAAGGATCCCAAAATCGCTCAACGCAGATATAAGGGTCATATTCGAAAGTCGAAAGTGAGACTGCGGAGTGCTGAAGGTTTTGCCATTGATGGGTCAATTGTAAGATGGATCCGCCCCATAGTGGGCTCTGGTCCCTGGTGCTAGACCGGCTCCTCCGCCTTCTGAACAAAACGACGGAGCGTATACACAGAGATATAGGGTGATTTCGCGATCATCATCACTAGAAAGTTTCCAAACACCGCGAAACAGCTCATGCGGGGGGCTCTTGAACAGATGGATAGGTGGTGCAGTAGTCATGACCTCTTCGTTAACCTAGAAAAAACCGATGCTGTTCCATTTACAAATAGAAGGAGACCGGACCTTGATTGGCTGGGCTCACTCTTCGAGGACGTCAACTAGGTCTAACCGGGCCAGTGAAACATTTGGGAGTCATCATAGACTCCCGCCTGACCTGGAAAGGACACATTGAGCGAAAAAGAAAAAAGACCCGAACCTCCCCTACTCCCTTCGTTGTCAGGGCCGGGATTAAAGACTGGGTGACCAGTCAATTCCAGGCCCAGTGGCGATAAGCAACCAGGTGCAGTCAGTCCAAGGCCTTATTAACAGGGCCCCTTGCCATGTGGCGAGGCACCACCGAGCATGCGGTCTGTCACTGTTACGCCTTGATCAGGGACAGACATCAGCTCCTTGGTGAAATCAGTTATCTGGAACCGAGGAGGGTGAATGATGGTCTTCTAAAACTGAGTAGAAGCTAGATTAGGGAGATAATCAGTGTCCTTACTGGACTGGATAGTCACCTGCACACCATTGAGATTGTAGGACAGCTCACGTGCAGATTCTGTGGCGAGGAACCACCGAGCATGCGGTCTGTCACTGTTACGCCTTGATCAGGGACAGACATCAGCTCCTTGGTGAAATCAGTTATCTGGAACCGAGGAGGGTGAATGATATCATGTCTTTTATAAAGAGGAACGGGCTCTGAACCCAGTTGCGAAAGAAAGGAGCAGGCACAGTGGCCCTCTGGTGTGCCTAAGTGCAGCCTAGTCGGGCTTCCCTTATCAATAGAGAATAGATGTCATTCTGGTTGCGAAATAGAAATTTTATTATCTGGGTCGTTTTTTGGGCTCGATTACTCACTAAACAAATACATTGTTCGACATAAAACGATCAAATCAGCGGAAAGAAAAACAGGCACCCAATGCCACCATACCACATTCTACGTAACAAGCGCTCGATAGAACACTTAATTAAGGAATCTTAATTACCTTAGTGTCAATAATCCAAAATCTCCCGTCGTAACTGCGATTTATAATAAATGACGCCTAAGCACAAAACACAAGGTGATACTGCTTCGAAACTTCACGTCTCGACTTCAATTATAGCATTGTAATCTCGATTTGGGCGACACTGATTTCGTTGTAATTACAATTATAGTATTGTCCATTTGATGCTGGACAAAACTCCCCTGAAGACCTTGAAAAAGGCGACAAACGCTCGATACTAATCCTCACCGTAAACGCGAAGACACGCTTCCAAATAAAGGCCACCAAACAAAAACCATGATTCACGTATTTCTCTTTTATTTAAAACTATTTCTCTTTTTCACTTCTGTTCCTCCTCCCTTAACAAACTACGTCTTCGAAAGAATTACCATCTGCTTACTTCGGCCATAACAATAATATGATTGGGTTTCCGTTTAATCTAAAAATTAACGACCGCATTTGCGCTTTAAGCCATAATTATAATACACATACAGGGTGTCCCATCGTTATTACAGGTGCCGAAGCCAAATAAGGCGTCCGCATGGTGTAGTTTACGCAACAATATGTACCATTTCTTTGGATTTTTTTTTCAAATTCTTCAGGTTCTTCAGATTCCTCGCACTTTTCGGATTATTTGTATACTTTAATTTCTTTATATTCTATTATTAAAAAAAATAAGAATATTAAGGTCATTTGTTTTTCGAAAAGCTTTAATTTAGATCCCCAGTAAAGTAGGCAACATAATCCATAAGGACATTGTAGAAAATGCTGCTTTCTTACAAAAAAGCGTTGTGTTCAAAATCCGAAAATGATGGAGAAGGTGGGATCTGATTTGGAGGAAACAGGTGATCAGATATCTTTAAACATGAAAATAAATACCTACCTCACGGCCGGTTGCAGGAAAGCGAATTATAATCAAAATCCTACATTATTTGCCAAATCTTAGTTTAAACAAGAATTTTGACATTTGATTTGCTGCCTACTGCAATATAAAGCCAATCAAATGTCTTAATACCGGATTAAACAATAATCCTGGATTTTTTTTTTTGTGCAACTGGCCGTCAGACAATTTTTAACTAAAATTTAGGTGAGGGGAACATTTACAAATCCGCTGCTGAAGGCTGAAGGTCAATTTTTACACGCGAAAACCACCCCATGGGGGATCTAAGTGAAATGCTATTGCAATGAGGCACTTAATGTCAACGTGTGGGTGTTTTATTACCTATACCTACCAATTGGCACAAGCAAAAAAACTCCTATTTTACATTCGCCCACATAACACTTTTTACAAGAATTTGCCGAAAAAACCAAAGACATCCTTTTTTAAATTTTCGTCTCGCTAACTTTTTCTATCAGGATAATAATTTCTGTAATATTATGTTTCGCTGGAAATTACAATTCGTCGAATGTTAGCCAATAACCACAAATTGCAACAAAATCCAATTTCTAGTAATCGATTAATGCCAGAAAAAGGCGGCGAATTACTAATAAAGATGATTTTAACATTCGGACCTTCGACGTTGAGTTACCAACTTGGATAGTAGTATAAGGTAATTTAATTACAAGTGTTGAAAGTCAATTTGTATTCAAAGGAAGATTTTTTGCGTAGGTATAATTAAACAATAGCATACTTAGTGGTAAGAATTTCAGTAGCCATTGCATAATTTTATAACGCCAATTAAAGCATGAATTGCTAAAAATAACAAATGATCTAAAATTTTGTAAACAGCAGTTTGTGAATCAACGTTAGATCCGCTTCTTTAATTAAAACTTAAACAACAGGTTCATCTTTGACACAATCTGTATTTTTGTTTATTGAATCGGCATTGTATATATAATTATGTTTTTTCTCGTGCCAATTATAAAGATTAAAAAAACAACACGTTGCCGATGATCATAAAAATATAACATCTTCGAGTTCAGTGTGCTTGAAGGTCCTTCAAGGACGATTTCGACCAAAACCCACATCGTAGTGTCGTCATCGTTACAAAAAATAGCACTTCAAATACCTGAATGCAGTTAACGTTACCATTCTTAGATACATGCGAACGTGATGACGCTACCGCTGTAAGTAACATCACGGAAAATTCTTCAGAAACCACCATTATTATAAATCCTTGCACGTCATCTTGCAAGTGCATCACGAAATTGATTCAGCACTCTCGCCGGTTCTAATTACTTCATTTCGCTAAATATTCATCTAACCAGTTGCAAAGTTGCGTAAGAAGTGCAAATATATTACGAAGGTTACGTTATATTATCGATAGATTTGTAATTGCTGCATCAAAGAAATCATTTTATAATTACCGCATCGTTTAAGCTTTTTCTTGCACTATTTTCCGTTGTCACTTTGAAGCTCGATATGGCACTGGATCCAACACCTATTGTGGGTTTTTATGGGAAAATCGTAACTCTCAAGGGGATTACCATTAAACCGTTTGATTTAAAAGTGATATGTGGTTTTTAAAATGGCGAGAATGGCGAGGCCATAGGTACCTACTTGACTGTGGAGAGAGCAACATTTAATAAAATTACTCCACAAATCATTATGTACTTACGTAAGTCGTAATCTTTTTGGCATGTCGTGCATGCCCTCTGTGAAAATAGCAGCAAAATACAGCCTCTAAAAATTTTCAAGATACTTGAATCGCAGTATGCCTTAGTTTCCTAATTGCACAACTAAAGGTATTTCAAACACAGGAGGAATTCATTCATAAAAGACTGCAGATAGTGCTTCGAAGGAGCTCAAACATACTTTACTAAATAATTCGCATGCACATCTTGATAATCTACTGTTGTTATCTATTACAGATAAGGCAGAAAAGCGCTCTTCTGAGCTCAAAAGGCCGTTACAACAAGAGTTTAAAGGTAATTTTTTTAACTATAAAATAACGGCAATAAATTAAATAAAATAAAGAATTTTCGTCGACTCTTTAATATAAGGTTTGATTACATACTGGTTTACTTTGTTTGAATAGTCATTTAACCATTATAGGTCTCATATTTTCTGCCGAAGCCTATTTGATTTTAATAATTTCCCTGACTACGATTTGATCCCCTTTTTACTAAGAATTCAGTTCAATTTAAACGTTGACCAGATCTAGGTTCTTATTTGTAATATTTGGAAATCATTTATTAAATTACCCTCGACTGTGACCACAATTATTGTTCATATTTTATCCCTATTTTATTTCTCTAGCTTATCAAACCCAGTCTGTCTACCTTGTTATTCCGTCTTTCGGTAAGTATTCTCTCTCCTATTTTTACATTTACTGAAAACTAAGTGGCGCCCATTCGGTTTACTATTACTATATTTCCTTTTTGCAGTATAAATCTGTTTCATGCAATTAATTTCCACAGATAGTTTCCTTTGAAGATGTTATGATTACGTTAAATTTAATTAACATCTGCTGCAAATTCTTAAACATAACCGACCAATACTTTATACAATTCAAAAAAAGTTAAAGTAACTTACAGTGATGTCGTTGGAATCGGCGTTTTTCTTTAGGTTACAAATGGTACGGCCCTCCACTGAAAAGACTCCCTCTGAGAAAAATTGAAAACTGGATCGATTTTGGGGTGACACAGTTGAACCTTTGAGACCCACTATGGTACAAAATTGCCTCTCATTGTATGGGAATTTCGGGTTAATGACATTTTACTTATCTGGACCGCATTCAAAACATGTGGTGATACCTTGAGAAGTTATTGTCGACATGTATAAACTTTTGACCGCAACTGTACGTCCAACTATTATTCAAAGTTTCATCGCAGTCCGATAAACGGATTAGGCAGGCATAAGAGAATCTTGCACAATAATTCCCTTTATGATGACAGTCGCTTAATTCCCTTGTGCATACTAAATTTAACTTGTAGACCTTGTATTATACCCGAAAAACACCATTTCGCCCTTGATTGATTGATTTATTTATTTATTTTGCTTCTCTTGTTCTGGGCCCTCAACAGGCTTGTGCCCAATTACAGAGTGACCCGCATAATGCTTTTTAGAGGTGCTTCTGCAGAAGGTCTTAAGTTGTTCTATACTACTCCGGTATTTACCTTACGAATTAGGAAAACTGCAGGGAAACCTAATTCGGAGTAGCCGGCAGAATGCTTGAAACTGGTCTAAGGTAATTCCCATTTCTGCCACAGATGAAAAATTCACCTCAACCCAGTTTCGAACACCTGACCTCCGGATTTATAGTCCAACGCTTTACCACTGAACCATAAAGCCGGTTGATGAACTTCGAACGATTTTATTTAGCGACGTAACTATGTGGTTTTTCCTTGGTACCTATATCTTCTTTGCTACTAGAAACTTAACGCCACAAAAACTATTAATCTCAACTGTATACTCATATACTGTTTACGTACATAGTTCAGAACAATCTATCTCAAGAATCTGTTTCTACTAACTCCCTCTTAATTAATTTCCGCCCCTTTCAACACGACTACTGGTAAAATAGTCAACCATGTTTTTTTGAACGCACCAATTGGAATTGATATCGTCACGAAAGCATAGGAGAACAGGGTGTCCCTCCGCAATGAAATTCCGTCGACTCGTTTTCTCACGATCCAAAGGGAATAATCTCATGCCGAGTTTGCAATTGTAACCAAATAACCCTAATTAAAATAACTGAATATGGCCCGACATCTCGTCGCCGATGTTTCCGAAAGCTATTAAAAAAATGTTCTATAGAAATAAAATGACGCAGAAAAGACGAGCTTCCAATCCACCGCGGCTTGGGAATCTTTAGTTGAAAAAGAAATCGACCCTCTAGATCTCGACACCCTGTAAATTGTCAATATAATATTTAATGCCTAAACTACTCAAACCTTCCCAAGTTCAAAGATCATACTACACTAGATAGCCAGCATATATGCAAGAGTTGTTTCGCGTTTAAGTAGTTCCATAAAAATATTTATAGGGGGCTTTCAAAGTTAAGAACGTAACTGATTCATCCGAAGCCGTCTTCGTACGAGTTCGAATCATATCATAAATACAAAGAGTGATTATTGTCTAAACACGAGACACATAAACATGACCTACTGAACATCATTGGGATAAAATTACATTTGTAAGTGGGCTCATTCAATACGAGGTAGATTCTATTACAGTCAGGACTACAATGAAAGAAATAATTTGAAAGTTGTACACAATATTCCCTTTGCTTTTTTTTAACCAGCGCTAACCAATACATTTTCCAGATTTTCGGATTAAATTAATAATTGCAAAAGCGCCTTTTTTCTTAGCATAATTTCTGAACTAACTTTTAAACAATGGTTTCACGTATCTACGATACTTGAGCAAATCTTCAAATATAATATCACAGATTTAAATATACTATAAATCTGTGATAATATGCACCTATGTGATTTATATAGAACTCCATGTTAGGCTTTGTCGTGTTAATTAATAAAATCAAGTATAATAAAAACCTATAATGTTATAATTAATAAAATCAAGTATAATAAAAACCTATAATGTTATATATAACATTATAGGTTTTTATTATACTTGATTTTATTAATATGCACCTACTTATCCAGGCATATTTACATTGTAACCACACATTTATCTAATTTAGATTTGTTGTAATTAAGCATTTTATGATTGGGATAAACGAGATATCCCGCTTAGCCTCCTACGTAATAAAATTATGTCCAGCTAAAGTGAGTCGGAACTAGAAGCGTCTGTGGTTAAAATTTCAAAGAAATATCTCCATAAATATGAAAGTTGGCATTGCGCAGTTTGCGCAAAATATGGAAAATACGAAACTGATCGAAATGGGCAAATATAGACCATAACGGCTATCAATTAGCGAAAACCCGAAGTCTCTAGGTGGCCCAGGGGCCGAGATCTCGATGGGACGGACGGATGGACAGACGGAAACACGAGCACATAAGCTTTACCTCAACTTCGTTGTGTTACGATAAAAAATTTAATTTAAAACATGTGAATATTCGGAATTTTAATTTACAGTAAGGTAACCAGATAAAAACATCTATAACAACACCCACACAAGGTTGCGCTTAGGAATGACACCGATATCCCATACAATAGCCCTTTATTCTAAAAATAACTGTGCTTTGCCATTTCGCGCGTCTTCTTACCCCGCCAGGTAGTTTGTACTATTCTCATAAAAACATAGCCGCTGGAGGACGCAGTCGACTTATTTGGCGGGACGAATGATGAGAGTCTAAAATTTATACAGCGCTGTCTATCTAGTGTAGTATGATCTTTGCCAAGTTACAAAAAATTCCAACTTTACTCCCTAAACTTCGAAAAAAATTTAAGGCAATTTAAAAGCTTCCGTTACACACTTGACGAGCTCTTTCGCATTAGATATTTATCGGAAACTTTAAAACTAAAAAATTAACCTAAAAAATGGTCTACCCCTGGTGATTTAAACTACCCCACTATATCAGACAAGCAAGAGGATGCTCTGCACTTGAAAATTATGTGTTTGTTGTGTCTTTTTGAGCAAAAGCTTCTTTTAGAAATGGATTTTGACAAAAGGCTACTCTGGCTAAGAAAATGATAGGTTTGCACCTCCATAAATTGGTAACAAATCAGAGTCGCGGTCAATTGACATTGCCACCAGTAAATAATATCTACATCTACATTTAGAAGTTAGATACGGCCAACATGAAAGCTGGCACCAGCAACGTTTTTGGAAACAAAATTGCGATTTTGGTCGTTGATCTCCTTCAAAGTTCAAGTGTGGGTAAAAGTCTAAAATTATGGCAACTACAAAAAGTAAAAGTAAGCATTTGTATCTGTCAAAGCCCACACGTCTGATCAAATAAGAAGCGAACCTTATCTGGGAATTTGTGGGAGTTTTTGAACTTTAAAAGATAGAAGGTCAGAGTTTTGGTCTGCAATAATTTTCAATCGGCGCGGCGGCAGTGGTGATTAAAGAATGGGAAAATGTCCTTTTTTGCGCGAGTGGGATTTGACGCCAGTATCCGCTATCCGCATTCGCTAATCACATTCTGGTAAATTAATTTCGAATTTAAGTCACTTTAATAAGTGCGCAAATGTGACAATAAAATTTCTCGTTATTACTGTTAATAAAAACGATCACGCAAAGTGTCGTTTATATTGTTTTTTCGTTCTCACTGTTCTAACACGAATTGGTGTGCATAGAAAAGTTCATCGGCACTTTAAAGTTATGGGGTATTGTCATCTACAAAAAGCGAAAGGTTCATCGACAATAATTGTATATTTGGCTTCCGAAAGTGGTATCGGCACACAAAGTCACGTTATTTGAGTATTGTTACCACGAAGGTTGCCACCTACAATTACAACCCACTTGAGAATGACATATATAGAGTAAAATATTCGTCATATGCCACAATTTGCATACAATGTTTTCTTTTCTTTTGTGACGCAAGCTGTTTATATATTTACTTTCGTGTGCTACCTGATGTATTTGTATCCAATTCTGCACGAGTCCTAAATATGACATATCCAGAAGCATTAAGAAACTATTCATTACTCCTTGCCCTATTTTACCTATCTTGCCTTTTCAGGTATATCATATCATAGATAGGAGAAATGTATTTGAAAGAACAATTTCTAAAAAAGAAATGTAGATTAAAGCAGATAATGAGAGAGTTATTGATTTTATTTTTTACCGCATTATGTTATGGGGGAGTTTTTTTGTTTCTAACTACCAATAAAAAAATTAGTTAAGAGGACAAACAAAATTTTATTTTTTTTCTTCTATTTTGACCCACTTATACTAACGTTTTTATAATAATACCATTTCGAAATACCCATACATATAAGGACACATAGTTTCCTCAAAGTCCTGAATCGAACTGTCATGGGGTTGTGCGAATTTTTTTAATTGAGTTAGTGCAAATGTAGAGAGTTAGTGTCAGTAAAAGGCGGGGTTCCTCAATATTGTTTGTTGTATTTTAGGCTAATGATCCTGGATTACGGTCCTGGCCGGGTATTTGCGTATGAAGACTTGAAGCGTAAGATTGTCGCGACCCAAGGTGAAATTAGCTAGAATTACAAGCATATTAGGTATGTTTATTTTTTAGTCGTCACGGTAACTGCCGGCAATGTAGGTTCGATCTGGTTTTTTAGGTTTGTTGGTTAGAAGAAATCAATTAAAGCGGAAGGTAGGTCGTTTAAAGCTTCGAAAAGAGCCGTGGGCAATTACGCACGACAACACGAGAGAACATGCAGTAAGTGTGTGCGTCGACAATCACAAAAAGTAAGTAAATGATCGGTGAGTTTTTCGCGGAGTGGGTGAATAGAACAGTGGAAGATAACTAAGCCATGGTACATATTAAAAGAGGATTTTTTTGCAAGATGTAGACTATACCTGGTGTATCACGTTTTAAAAATTTTTTGCCCCGGTTCTGTCGTTCAAGGTACTCAGGAATTGTTTACTACCAACTACCGCATTTCTTCCCGGTCCCCTACCGAGATCTGCGTGCGTGCGTATAATCGAAGACCAGAGCGATCACGAAAACAATTGCCGTAAGTTATGCTGGAAAACTCTAGACGAGCCGTATCAAACGGAGTTTAAAATTATTTTGTTATTATACCTCAATCACAATCTTCGTTTTGAACACTCAAATGCGTGCGAAATCTGGCCTTTAAAGGTTGCTAAGTAAAAAATATATTGTATAAAACTTTCATCCGGGGCTGAAATAAAAAATCTATGTAGGTCGCTTTCTGTAAATGCAAAGGATTTCTGGATTGTACATATGCTTTTCTTGAAGCTTTCACAAATGCTGCCAAATCTGTTACATTTCTTGATCGCAGCATTGTTTGAAGTTTTGAATGAATGCATCAAAAGGTAGAAGATTTAAATACCTTCGACGTTTCCTTCATAGATACACTAGCATCATCGATGCATTTAAGACTGTTCGTAAGATGCTTCCTATTCACCTACGAAAACAACTTTTCATATTTTTTTCTGCTTTTGCCACAAGCCACTGAATGGAAGGTGTATTACCTTTTTCAACTGAAATCATTTTATTTACAAAGACAGTGATTTTTATAAGCAAACGTCAAGTGATATTTCCATGGGAATCATGGAATTACCAATAAACAGCCCACTGAGACATGTATAACTTCAGTGTGATTTTATTTTATTTCCTCTATTTTTAATTATATTGCAGGTACAATAAAAAAAAATATTATAAGAAACGCGAGTATCATTGGGGCTTAAAGCACTTGCAACGTCTGTTACGCGTCGTGTCATTAAACATAAGCGTTGACAACGTATAGATGAAAATGGAGCATAACAGATGCGGAGAGACGACCAACAAACGGTTGCAAAAGAAATTTTGAAAATTTTAAAGCGCCGATGACATAATATCTAACCCATACGAGGTACAGTTCCAGCCTTGTGATTAGGTACATTATACTCGTTACAACAATCTGCAAAATAACGTTACTATTTCTACGATTCAGTGCTTACTTTTATAATGTAGAAAATTTTATTTATGATGGACAGCTTCCGTTAAAGTGGCAGACTACTCTCGTAACCGAGATATACCTTAATTTCGTAGCAAAATAATTGGTCAATGTAAGAGAATTGCAAATTAAATCCTCATTTAAACCACGGAAGATTGATGATTAGAAAACTCATTTAATAATTGCAAGCTTTACAATTAATAACTATAATGTACGTAATAATTTTTATGGGTAATATGTTTAAAACCATAAATATAATTAAAGTTTTATTACATGTTTTACAGTATAGTATAATAATTTACATCATTTTTGAAAATGTTTTCCGCAGGTGGCGGTATAATAATAATAATTACCTAAATGTAATATTTTACACAGCAAAGTGAGAGTTTTAAGTACGAATATCCTACATATGGCATTGTTCAGTGGTTTACATGGCCAAAGTAGGTTAAGAGACAGAAACTTGCGATTTTCGCAACCCTGGGTCACACTTTTGTGAAACTTTTAATCCTACAAATAGATTCAATCTAGCTATCTTTGTTTCTAAGATACAGGGTGAAAACGAAAAGTTTTGACTTTTTGGGAGGTTATCATATCAAGAAAGGTAAAAACTGCCTATTTTAGATATATTTCTACGCAGAATCCAGTGGCGTAGTCAAAAAACTGTTTGGACCACCCATTCTGAGATTTGGCCTAAAGTTGGTATTTTTTAAATGCAACACCCAGATCCTAACGTCAATTTTTTGCATTGTTTTTCCTGATTACATTTATCACTATCTATATTTTTTTAATTTTAGCCAAAAATCAAAAATAAAAACCTTATTTTTTAAGGTTTCTAAATAGTAGGCCTTGGATTCATTGAGATTGTTTTGTTTATTGCATCCATAGTAGCTAAGACCAATCAATAAAAATCGCTGACCGTAGAAGCAAGTCGTTTCAAAATATTGAAAAATATCATATAATATACCGGTGGTGACTTGAACAACGCACCACAGGAATGTCAATCGTAATTTTTTCATTTCTGATTATTAGCTTCCCTAATGGCAAATGTAGGCTCTTTTGTTTGATTTCATAATTCCATGGCATTACCGACTTTACAAATGCGACAGTTTTTGATTTTTAAATTTTTACTGTTTCTGAATTTAAAAAATAGGAAACAATAGTATGCACGGATTCGTAATTTTTTTCTTTACGAAAAACCTAAATAGACTTTATTTCTAAAATAATTAGGGAAGCCAATAATCGGAAATTAAAAAATTACTATTGAAATTTCTCTGGTGCATTCGTCAAGTCGTCACCCCGTATAACCATGTATAGTAATAATAATAATAATTATTATTATTATTATATCTCTTTATTTTAAACTCAATAGAAAAGTATAGGCTGTGATACATCAATGTAATCAGAAAAATATACATATCCAAAGCTTGAACAAAGTTTTATTAATATGAGAATTTCAGCAACCTTAACCGCATCCAAAACTCGCAATCTTGAATCTCGATTTAGACAACCCTGGATTCGTTGTAATTGCTGTTGTAAAATTTGGCCCTTTGATGATGGAAAAACTTGATTATCAGGACTTTCTTCTATAACAATTTAACTGGCAAGATGAACTGTCTTGCAATACTACCTTCAAATATGGCAAAACTGCAAACACCAAGACAATAAGCGGCTATCAAAAACCAACGATTAACGTCCACCACCAAACAAGTCTAATCAAAAAAGTCTTGTTTCCCGTCTTCCTCTCCTATTTAAAACCTCCTTCCCTTTCCGTACCACCTCTACGTTGTTCAAACTAATGAAGGTTTATGCGGCGAGAAATAACTCATCCCAACGACCAGAACTAACATGAGATAAATTTTACAAAACCTTTCACGCAATTAATTCCAGATGTTTAAATTTAGTCTTTTAACACGTAATAAATAAAATACAAGGTGATTATTTAAACAAAATTATCAAGGAACTAATAATTCCGATACAAAACAAAATTGACCACTAATATGATCGGGGCTTATATCCAGTCTCAAATTACATTGAACTTTTAACGTTAAAGATAATTGAAATTCACATACAGGATGACCCATCATTACTGCAGGTTCCGATGTCCAACAAAACGCCCGCATGGCGTAATTTACACAACAATCTTATATTTCCAATGCTCCCAAAACAAATCACCAAGAAGATGGTATAAACGAGAGAAGATTTTCAAAATGCTCACGAATTGAAACGCACTCAAATAGGATTTGGAATTATGATTTAAGGGACGGCACACAGATCACAATTTACTATTGTAATTGTAAGTAAATTTAATTAGTAGATTTAATTAATTGATGCTTAATTTTAATGAATTTATAAGAATCTTGTTGTGACAAACTTTCGCTAGAAGTTCGCGCACCAACGGTAGCTCCGGTTCTGTTTTACACAAAAAAAATGAACAGTATAATAAATTACAAAAATTTAATAAAGGTAGGAGAAAAAAAATCCAGCGGTAATTTACAAATACAAGTCTGCAGACGGTGACGGAAGATGGCGAAACGGAGACAGGAAACGGCATCAGACGGATATATTTCGGGCGCCACCAGAAGTTTTCGGTTTCTCTTGCTTTTGGACAAGATGCGTCGGCGATGGTAAGCTCCAGGTACCACGAATGGAGAAAGGCGGATCCAGAAAATTTAAAGGGCAAGCGGTGGGCGGCTACTATAGTGAATGCTAAAACAGACTTAAAGCGCACCGCAATTTCCCCAAGCGGGATTCGGTAACTGTTTCTATGGGAAAGAAAATGCAGGAAAGCGAGACAATATTCCCCCTATAATCAATGAAATGGAAAGCAGCAACATAAGCTCACGCTGCAATTAACGGAGTGGTAGGATTTACTGTGCAACAAAAAGCAAAAGCTATAGATGGGGTGCGGTAAACCCAATGCAAATGAAAAAATTAGACTGTCTAAACTTACGGGAAATAATTAAATTTAATACGATACTTACAAAAAGTAACTGGCGAAAGTGCAACAGGCAGAAAGATTTAAATACGGTTAAAACACAAAAGGCAAAAGATTTTACGTGCAGTTTCCCGAATGTGAAACATCCCCTCTAAATTAAGCGTTACCAAGATCGGTCATGCCGTCTGTTACGGTTAATTATACTTATCCAAATAGCCCAAAACTTAATAAGGTTGATTGCCTCTCTTCTTCCTTGACAAGAGAGGTTTCGGCGACTATAAAAACAATTTAAATATTTTTATGGGAACGGTTGCAAGCGGTAAATTACATACTACCGAGTACCGGCCTCTTATTTTTCTTAACGGGTGATTCAACCAAGGGTTCTACAAATTAATCCACCTTCTACACATAAATAAATATTTTCAGAACGACGATCTTCGTAACGAAGCGCCTAACTTAAAACCCTTCTATATACCGGGTGTTCATCTACAACACAAATTAATCCACCTTCTACACATAAATAAATATTTTCAGAACGACGATCTTCGTAACGAAGCGCCTAACTTAAAACCCTTCTATATACCGGGTGTTCATCTACAACGTGATCACTAAAAATGGTAATTTCAAGGCGGAGAACGGGTGCTTCGTTACATTGTACACCAAAGTATAACATGTAAATTTGCCACACACGAGGATGAACATCACTTCTTCCGCGTCAAAGTTGGAACTGCCATTAAACACACTTCAATTTGCTTACATAACAAACGGAAAGTTTCTAGCAAAATCCGAGGAAAAATCACGAAGTATTCTTGAACATTCCCAAACATTCCCGAATAAGCATATCACGGTTCTAGGAAAGAACGTGTCACATCCACCTTCATTCTTTATCGCCGGTGACTAATCTCGATAGAACTTATTTGATGGCGCCTGGTGGCGACCCGATGTCTCTCTGGATTACTAGAATATTCACTACACTTCCCTCGCGAATTTTTTGAAAACGATCATTCTACAGCCTTGTTTTAATTGCCATTTGATTTTAGAATGCCGCTTATGCTGCACGCACTTCTAAGCTCGAGAAACGGAAAATGAAGCAAATTTGTTTATGTACGAAGGATATTACATTTTTCAGATATAACAAACAACAATCCTCGGTAAATAAAACTTATCTTACGTTAAAGCAGTCACTGATCGCCTTTCAACCCTTTTAAACCATATAAACCCCGTCAGGAACTATTACGTAATCCAAAGGGCAAAATTTCGAATGGTGTATATATCACGTAACGAATGTTTACGTGCATATTGACCAAACTAACCGCAAGTTGCGAAAGCTCAAGAACATAAATTATGCACAAAACGCTCTAACCTTGTATCTTCACTGGCAGTTCATTATCTATTTATAATGGGGCGCAAAATTGACACAAATTACGAGTCAAGTTACAAAACCACCCAACATGCAATCCAAGTTCCAAAAATCAAACCATTTCCCATTGCTCACAATTATAGCAAGTTCTGTTCTATCGTATATTCGAAAATTTAGATATCGTATTTCGTCCTAATCCCAGTTTTAACTTTTAACCATTTTCTACATCCTGCAATATAGTGAAGCAAAAGCAAAACAAGAAGTATTATCATTGCTACAGCCAAACGTGGTTTACATATTTATTAAACCAACTTGTCATAAATTAACATTGTGCTTAGATATCTCGTAAATGAAGGAGTTAGAGCTAGGGAAAAGGAAGAGATACGAGTATAGTATTACAAGTCTTTTTGTGGCCATTAATCAATCTGTCCAGAGTGTGTAAATTACCGGTAGTCATGTGGGTATTAGTGGTACGAATCCTCTCTCTTCTACCTTCGTCAGTATAATAAATACCTACACACAACTAAAAGTACCGGCGGTAACAAATTCGAACAAAGAACATTAAGTTGCTCTCCACCGTACCCACACTTCTTGACCTTTTCCTGGCAAATGCAAATCTGCATTTACCATCATCGATAACCTTACCGCCTAAGCGTGGTGGACGTTACTTTAAATCAACAAAATAAACTTCACCAACGAACGAATACAATAAAATCTCGTTACGTAAACTTAATTTCAATATGTTCCAGCAAAATGACCCCTAACAAGTATTTCTCTGCTCATAAAGTAGCCCTCTGGATCTGATATTGTACTTCTACATGTTATTGTTACGATCACGAAACGTGACCATTGAATATTTATTCACTCGAGCTTTTCCTTCTCACACCCTTCCTGTGAATCGTGTTGAAAGGAAAATTTAATCCCGCATTTTCAATTAAACCATAAATCGGAAGACGATTTTATAAAATCTGACAGATATGTTATATGCAAGGACATATTTGCATATGCATTAGTGTTCGAAGAGGGATATGTCTAAATTGTATATATACGAGCATATGTAAGCTTGCAGATCTTTATTAATAAGGTTCTTGTACTTAGCGTTGATACATAGCTTGTATTCCGTGTTCTCTAATTTTAATCGTACGACTTTTGTTGAATTTCATTAAACCTGTACGGATTTATGAGCACGCACGTATGGGATGAAAGATGATAATTGCGAAAACCCAACAAATTACAATTTTCAATAATTAATAACCGAGGAATTGAAGCTGGACCTAGTGAAATTTCTATTTCAATAGCATTATTCACTTTCGCGTGGATCATTAGCATCTTTTTTTGGACTGGGGACCACATTAGGTTTAATTTAATGAGAGGAAAAAGCAAAAGCGTGCCACTGAAGTACAACGAAAGTACACCTCTGCATATTATATAATCAAAACAGCAAAAACACAACGCCTCAATACGTAATATCCGAAATCATTGGTACAATTCACACTAAATCAATAGGTAGTTAGGTAAATAGGTAATATGGGAACCGTAAGGGTTTTTCCATACGTTGCCTTCTTTATAATTAATTTTTTATTATACCTGAATCACAATCTCCGTTTTAAACACTCAAATGCGTGCGAAAAAGGGCCTTTAAAACACACGTGCTTTAAAGTTGTTAAGTAACGATACTTCAAGTATGACTTTTGAAACTGTCATCTGGGGCTGAAATAAAAAATCCTCTTAGGTCGGTTTCTGTAAATGCAGAACATTTCTTTGGCTGTTGTACCTATCCTTTGGTTGAAGCTTTCACAAACGCGCGTAATTTAGGGTATGCTTCCAAATCTGTTCCACTTTTTAATCGCAGCATTGCTTTAAAGTTTTGAATGAATGCACCAAAATATAGATTTAAATACCTTTGACATTTCCTTCATATATGACAGCATTATGGATGCATTAAGACTGTATTCGTAAGTAACTTCCTATTCATCCATGGAAACAACTTTTCATATTCTTTATAATAGGCTTTACTGGAGTTGGATTTTACACCAACCAATGTTTGTTTAGATTTTACAACAATCGATTTAATGGGCGGTGTATTATCTTTTTCAATTCAACGGAAATCGTTTAATTCACAAAGACGATGATTTTTATAAGCAAACGTCAAGTGACATTTCCATGGCAATCGTGAAATTACGAACACCCAACCCACTTAATTAGGCATGTATTCGAGTATAACGTCAATATGACTTCATTGTATTTCCTATTTTTAAATTATACTGCAGGTATAATAAAAAATACCATAAGATACACGTGTATAATTGGTCTTTAAAGCACTTGCAACGTTAAAGGCACTCCGCTTTGCGTCGTGCCCTTAAACTCGTTGCGCGTGCTTTAAAGACTTGATTATACACTTGTATCTTAATATACTATTTAGAGCATATTTCAAGTAATTAAAAAATGTGAAATTTATGTTTCATCCGTTCGTCCACTCAAATCCACTAAAATTTTGAGGTTTAGTAAAAGAGTAACCATTTACCCAGTTTTAATTAGTTATGGTATCAAACCATAGCCTGTTTAATGTTACGTTAAGTTATAAAACTTGGACGTGTCGTCCTAGTTTGGTATTCTCTTTGATTTCTCGAAACTAATACATCACAAATTAGTTTCCAATCCAGCAGGGCTGATCCCCAGAAGCTCAAAATTCAATTAGAATTTTTTTTCTATAAGGAGGTTCTACTTTATCGTCTCCACTCTTCTCTATCCATTGCCTTTGATTTCATATCGCGTATCCTCTCCCCCCTTTCAGATCGTCTACTATCTTTACTCGTCTCCTTCCTCTTTTCCACGACTCCTTCGATCACGTCCATCAGTAAACTATTCCCTCATAGCACATAGCCAAGTCACATTCTTTTCGTTCTCAAAACATCTTCCTTCTCATATTCTTTCTATACTGCGTTCACACCTCCAGATGCAGTATGGGGTCTTATCGACTAAATGCATCTCATTTGTCGCTAACGCTATCCTTGTTCCTCATCTCAATGATGCCAAACTGACATATGAGTGAATCAATGTATTAAAAGTAAAACACAACATAATCTCATTGTGCTGTTATTGTCACGTTTGGCAAGCATGTAGGTACTGTATGTCCATAAGCACCATACTGCATCTGGAGGTGAGAACGCGCTATAGTACTTGTTCGTTCCTAATCCTGTCAGACCTTTATATAATTATATTCGAGCTTCCAAGTATTCTTTTCCACAACCACATTTCCATAGCTTCAATTTTTTCTTATCAGTGAAAACAGGCTATACCAATGTCAAAGCATGTTTTTTGGAAACGCCGAAATATATACTTAGAAGTCGGTTTTCGTAGCTGCAGTGCTAGCTTTTTGCTTCGCTTCAAATCCTTCAGTTGTGTTCATTCCTTCAGATTCCTAGATAATGGATAATCGTTTTTCGGATTCTTACAATCCTTCGGATGTTTCTTGAGATTATTTAGATTCTGTCATTTTTTCCACGTTTTCCACCTTGTTTTCCATCTTACAACCCTCAGATTCTACACTCTTGTGGTTCTTCAGATGCATCGACTACTTCATATTAACTGATTGGGGAGTTCCCAAGTAAAATATTTTGGATCTCCAGTTTATTTAGAAAAAGAATGTTGGTTTGATCCTCTCTACGACCAAATTTCTATCGTGTCGACGATATTTCGGTCTAAATACCCAAAATAATGACGGGACAGTCTGTATATGAAAATATTTCAATTTATTAACTAAATCAGGAGAATTATTTACGAATAAGCACAGAGTTGGTTTGTTTTATTTGAATTTGTATTTCAGTATTTGTTTTTTTTAGAAATGCCATAATAGCGAAATTCTTGTTAAAATTTGATTGGCATTGTAAATCATTCAATTTAGATAAGGTGTTAGAAGTAAGACACATCTGGTCGTATGCGATAAGGATTTTTATCAGGCGAAATTTAATTAACGCACATGTTTTGGTGCTGATAAGATGCAGATTTTACGAAGAATTTGCGTTTCATATTGGAGAGGTGGGGACGTTTGGCAGTTCTGTCGTTGATTGGCGAGTTATTCGAAAATTCTTAAAGAAGGAGTTTATTTGATGGTGGAAGTGGCGTTTCCTTAAATACTGGAGATAACGAGAAAACGAGGCTGCAACGGTGAAAAAGAGTGTACATTTGTTTACATTGAATTACGGGCAGTCATCTCGATTTGTTTTGTTGAAGATGCAGTTCGTAATTTTTTTATAATAAATCTGTACTGCAGCTGTTCAATTGCGGTTTTGTATATTGTATATACAAGCAGTTGTAGTAGAATGAGGCCTCTTTTTATTAAAAGTTAGGTTTCTACCGTCCGAACAACCACCGAAAATTTGTCCATCTTACTCATCAAACCAGTTTTGTTTGTCATCTAATTCTGGATTATAAAGCAAAGTTCAGAAGCTGTCAGCGTTTGTATGAGTTTACTGCGCCTTATATCGCAAATCTAGTACGACTGGATTATTGCATTATTATTAAGAAAAAAAATAGTAGTTTTAAGATTTCTTATTTTATTTGTCCGACCGCCTGCGTGCGGAGTAATACGTTGGAACAAGCTTTGTTTCGGAATAAATTTTGTCATTGTCAAATGTCAATCAATTAATCGTGTGTTTATTCGAAGCAATTGTGCGACCGGCGACCCTGATAGTTTTTTCATGTCAGATTTTTCTTTTCGTGCCTGAGATTTATTTTCAAGTGTTAATCAAAAGTTGTGTTCTTTGAAATTTTCGGAAGTTAATTAAGGCCACTGAGTCTCTCAATTTGAGAAAATTTAAGTCAAAAAAATTAGGATTTCTCTTATGGCGGATGCCGAAGAGATATTATAAAAATTCTAAGTTTAAATTTTGATTTGTGCTGAGCTAGTTGGACAGGTGTTTTGTGGGTGGTTTAATGACCGTATACCATTGCACACAGCAATATATTTAATTCTTACACCCTGTGCATACTTTGTCTATTTGTTTTTTGGGTAATTAATTAGGAATCTATTGATGAATTTTGTTTAACTGTACCATACTGGATGTGCTAGTTAAATGTACAGGGTACTTCAATAGGTCAAATTGTTCCTCATATTAGAGAAATTAGAACGTACAAAAGTGTATTGTCACCTCCGCCTGCTCTTCACCACCTTCAATTTAAAGTTTTAAATTGTAATCTACCATTTTCAACATGTTTTTTTGACACCGCCGCTTTGATTGACACGTAAATTTTATATGTGATTAGTAATTCCAATTAATCTTTGAATGAAATGTTTCCCTTATGGGAGGTGCGACTTTTATAGAAAATATTCGTAATTAAAATCATTCGCATTCCAAATTTGTACCTACGGAAATAAAATGATTTTAAGGGCAGTTGGTAGGTAAGTTAAAGATGGAGAATTGTCTTGAAAGGAAAACTTGCCACATTTGAACATCTGTAATTTCAGAACTTTTTCTTTGTACTTCGCCTATTAGCCTTGTCTAATACAATCTGACTGACCATCACAACACATTAGTCAAAATCAAACTTCTATTGTTTGCCGGTCGAGGGTCGTGATTATCGTTCCGACAAACACGGGCGTTTGGTCATTTTCCCAGTCAAAACCCTGTGAACAAACGTTACTTTCCACGCGTGATGAGTCCTCGGTAGAATGGATTTGTCCAATTAATCGTGAAACGAAATTCAATTGTCTAAATAAAATAAAAGTGAATCACTTATTGCTTCATTTTTTGCAATCACCATTCTTGAGATTCCTTCATCTTGTTATATGCCTTACATTACCTTTGTTGCATGACGCAGATAGTTCCATAAGCACTTTTGCAGGTTGGCTGATGACATTTTTTTTCCATAGAAGCAGTTACGCCTCGATAAAGTTTAACAAGAATGTGATGCCTCAAGTCCGGTAAGGTATTTAACCTTCAGCTGTTAGACCTTATTGGTATTAATTAAAGCTTTACAAGATAATCTGCACATTTGCTAAAACTGTCCAAACCGAATCTTCGGAGAAATTGGGAGTTACGGCGTTGCGCAAGCACTAAACTATAATTTGAAGTGGCATTGAAGAAATTATCGGTTTGAGAATTTAATGACTATATTTAAAGTATCGATTGGGTATTCACTAAACGTCAGTATCAATTTACAATTGACCTCTTGGCGTTTTAATTAAAAGCGTTTTGAGATTTATCTTTTTGGTAATTAAGATTGCACCTTGCAGTATAAACAATTAACAAAAAAAGTTACCTAATTTGTTACCTTAAGAACCTCATTAGATGATGTACGCGAGCCAACCTTGAACGTTTCCCTTTTATTATAATGAGATTTCGTCTTTGTCCATGGCACGACAAGATTTATTTTACTCTGAACATTATTTGGTCCTACAACCTGACAGCAAAGGAAGGTGTCATTAATTTCTAAACAAAAAGGCTTTCTGATGGTAGAGGTGATCGTTTAAAATTGAAAAACTCTCGTGGGTGGATGGGGAATTAATTTTTATTTTGTCGCTGAGATGAGGCAGGGTTTATGACGGTGCTAATCATATTATTCAAATTAAGTGTTCGGCAAATATGGTCAAATTTTCTATTTTCGTTGGCTGTTATTGGAAATTCTCTTCAGCGCAATCGTTTTTGCACCTTCATTCCTTCCCGCCCAAAATCTTGCAAAGGTGAATCTATTTTTGAGAAAATTGCGCGGGTTACCATATCAGGAAGGCGGTTTATACGTGCGGCCATGATTGATTTTGAAATAGCATACGATGTATATGATTTTTAAGAACAGTAGGTACCTACAGTGCTTTACATTTTTTAAAATGGTATCGAAATTACCCAAGCTACTATATATTCACGTAGTGTAAACTCATAATCTGAGTGATTGTAACTGATAGCAATGTCAAAGTCAATCAGCATCACAGGTACATCCAGATTGCGTGTACGATATGAACAACAACGCACGCACGCAAAAGGATTTCATTGCTTGAGGAGACATCTTCGTTGACCTTGACAACCGCAAAAAATTCAATAAACGCTTAGCTGATCAGATGGACTAGAAGGTCTCTTTTCTGTAGTTTACGTGGTGCTATTTTTCTTTCGGGGTTTCATAGTGAAAATTTAACATGTATATTATGCCGCGCGTCAGCACCCCTTATCATCACTAATCCCTTTTACCACGTCCCAGGCAACTGAAAATTGCACCATACATTACGAATATTTTTAGTTTCTGTTTAGAATACACCGGTTTTCCAATAACCTGGAAAGTAGCCGACGTTATTATATTGTCAGCTCTCTTCCTGGTACCCAATCTCGTTTTCGCCACATAGTTGCAACACGAAATTGTAGTTGGAAAGAATAATCCTTAACTACTATGTTGGACTATGGCGTAGCTTAGACCATACTACAGCAAATAGG
This sequence comes from Photinus pyralis, assembly GCF_008802855.1. Taxonomy (NCBI): domain Eukaryota; kingdom Metazoa; phylum Arthropoda; class Insecta; order Coleoptera; family Lampyridae; genus Photinus; species Photinus pyralis. The sequence goes on along the minus strand of NW_022170738.1, from coordinate 26,265,492 downwards.
GTATTGCCAATCAGCAGTATACCTAATTTTTTGTGTAGCAGGTTTGAAATACAGTTTGTGAAATTGAGTGTTAAAATTTAGTGACATCTGGTCGTTTGCGATAAGAAGTTTTGTTATCGGACGGATGCTGTTAGAAGAGGTAACGGAGTTTCAGGTGTTTTCCGATGTGCGCGATATTTTAGGCTTAAGAGGAGACGCGTTCCTAGGGTTATCAAGTCTAATTGTGATTGGCGGTTGATTTGAAAGATCTTAAGGAAGGTGATTATTTTATAGTGGAAGTGGTGTTCCTTTCAATACTAAAAATATCCTAAAAACGAGGCTGCTGCCGCTGCTGATAGCTGTTAGTTGCGACGGTAAAAGCGCATGTAAATTTTTTGCGCCAAATCTCGGGCTGTCAGCCCTAGTTACATTACTTACATTCCGTGCTCTATACATTTTAGAAGCTGTTTGTTAAGCAAAAAAACAACTTTTCATTATTCGAGCAGCACTCAGATTATCATACTTATGATACGCGGAACAAGGATAACCTTCAAATCCGTTTTTGCAGACTTTCACTCTCTCAAAAGGGAGCCATCTATCAGGCGCAAGCACTATTCAACTGCCTTCCAATGGATGTCAAAGCCTTACCGCCTTCTAAATTTAAATCTACAGTGAAGCATTTCCTTCTGCAGAACGCGTTCTACTCATGCAACGAATTTATTGAAACCATAAAGGCATCCAATTTTAGACCTGTGTGTTAATACATGTGTCGTCTTGTGATATTGTTTATATACGCTTTTTGTGAATTTATGTTTCTATGTTTCTGACGACTGTAAGTGCTTTGCACATTAGCAAGATTTATGTATTATTATTATTATTATAGTTTTTTTGTTGAAGATTCAGCTCGTGGGTTCTGAAATTAAGTGTGCAGAGGAAGTAAAGCAATCTTTAAAAAAGATTTAAGTTGTCGTCAAGTGAAGTAGTAAACGTTTGTGAAAACGGTCTGTCCGTATTCCGAGTGGGAGTATACAAAGCAGGTGTCTGCTTAGTGAAATTAAAAGTTTCTATCTTCCGAACCGCCACCGAAAATGTCTTATTTATCAAGTCAGTTCGAGTCATTGAGTTCACTTTATTAAATAAGAAATGAAGTTTCCTTAAGCTGTCAGTGAGCGTTTTTGCGTCTTTGTTAAGTATGCTTGAATATCGCAAACCTTTCACGACCAAATAATTTGAATTATTGAAAAAAAACTATAAATAATTTAAGATTGTTTTATTTTTTTACATATTTCACACAGCGATATATATACCTATTTTTAAATTTTCAGAGGTGTTACGTCACTGTCAGTGTCAAATTTTTGCTGACAGTAATTAATTGTCTTATGGCCGTTTGCACCCACAAATTTAAGCGGTCCTTAGCTTAAGCGTAACTTAAAATCCATGACAACCATTGTCTCAATAATCGTTGCCATGGATTTTAAGCTAAGCTCCACTTAAATTTGTCGGTGCAAACGACCATTTTACGTTTGACAGTAGAGATATAGCTAAAGTCGATACATTCGTAAACGAAGACATTAGAACTTTAGTCCAAGTCAGAAAATCTTTCTAAACCTATTTTAATGCTTTTTGCCAGAAAACGGAAACGGAAAAGTGATCTCCGACATTTAGATATGCGCAATAGCACGTAATTTGGGAAATTGACCCAGATCTTTGATTTAAAAAGCATAACAGTCAATCAGTGATATACTGTGAAAGGGTGTCTAATGAAGGGTGTAGTACATGGGAAACTAATGCGAATAGATTTCTGAAAAGTTTTCAGTTGTGTACGAATTTCGGTTATATCGGAAGTTAACTCACTATTAATTCTTTAAAAATTTTTAAATGTGCATGTTCATCCGTCCCCGCGCAATACAACTGTAGATAGTCTATCCACTACGAGTATTTGCCATAGAGTAGGTAGGTTATGCACTCTAGTTGAGCATAGTCAAATGGCTTTTCACTGAGGCTGAATTCAATTTTCGCGCTTTAGTACTTTAGTACTTTAGTACTCCCTCTCGGCTTAATCCCTACTGTTTCCAATTTTACAAATACGCCTTTAAAATGGTTGTTAATCCGTTTGAGCGGCCATTAAACTTCAACTTCTTTACACAAGCAACCGTGACGAGACCACCCTGTACCTACATCCTATACTCCTTAAATCGCTCCTACACCCATGTGTCCTAAGTACTCTATAAAAAAAATAATAAAAGGCGCTAGCTGACTCACGTTATAACAGTTGCGAAAACATGTTCCTGTTACCTTCGCTCCCCTGGGGGAAAATACGTAAAAAGTAAAAACGCGAGAATAAATGTGGACTATTTTAAATCAATCTAACAAACATGTATAACAAGTGTAAATTGTGCACAACTCTTGTGCAGATAAAGCGCACTTTTTTAACCGATATAGCTTTTGTTTTGACATCACCAATGGATATATTTCCTGCAGACGTCTCAATCGCCCTTTGTGAGTACCCTCTTCCTACTACAGACCTGAGACCTTTCATTAGAATACCATGAAGAACATGTGTTTCCCCCCCCCCCCATTTTCTAAAGTTTAACTTGGCACCGCTAAAGGCATGCGTATGCAAAATCTGAGACTAACTGGTTGTCCTATGTAAAAGTTATGCACGTTTTACTTTCGAAAACAGCATCTCAGGAAATAATTCCTGAGGGGGTCCCCCTTTTAGACAGCGAAATTTGATGGCCGTCTGGCACACCTGCTACCTACTGCAAAAAATTCCAGGACTCTAGGACCATTCCCCTAGAAGTAGTTCAAAACGGCAGAAGTAGGTGCGGACGGACGGACGGACAAAACGCAAACAATAGCACATTTTTTAATTCTTAAAAAATATATGCATTGCAATATTGCAAATATTGCTCTTCGTGTAATCAGATCTAGAATCAGATTCGACATGAGTAGAGTCTTTTAAGTAAATGTGATGAGTGGTTGAGGGCACCGTTCGACATTAACATAAACATTGCAGGTTTTCTTGTAAATTTCAAATGGAACGATATAATGTTTGTATGATTTTATCAAATAACATGAAAAAGTGAAAATATCAGTGGAAACCGCATGTTGATATCTGTTTCCTAAGCAGAGATATGACGAAAACCCACACACTCTTAAATTTAAATTGCAATATTCATCCAAGTTGGCTTTGAAACAAAACGCCACGCCAAAAACTACTCTGTAGAGACTCTATTTATCTAAAATAATGGCAGACATTTGGAACATTAGTCATAATTATTGTTTCTTATATTAAATAATTTATATTTCTCGGATTTAAAATTTGAATAAATGATTTGTTGCTCATAATTTAAAAACTTATAGTGTAAATTACCATTTTAATTATCGCTTATTTTGTGTTCTTTTGCTTCAAAGCCAACTTGGAGGAATATGCATATTGCAATTTAAATTTGTGAATGTGCGTATTGTGCCATATCTCTGCTTAGGAAACAGATATAATAATGCGGTCATAGATATTTTCACTTTTTCATATTTGATAATATGATATAATAATTATATCGTTCCATTTGAACTTTTCAAGAAAACCTGCAAAGTTTATTTTAATACCACTAAGGTACGGAGAGTGATGAGTTGTTCTAGGCCTTTATCCTACTGCTCGTAGGATTGATCCGAAGACGCTCGGTCGTGGGATAATGCTCTTGGTTTTGGTGGACGCTTATATAGGTCAGTCGCCGCTAATTTCTAATACAGTAGGCTGGGGTAACATCCCCGACAATTCTATAGTCGGTCCGTGTAGAAAGCTGATGGAGATTTAATAATTTCCATTCCGATTGAAAGCCGTGACCCGATCGCATTTTCGTAGTTTTCGCCCCGTTTTAGAATATACACAGCGTTGTATACCAAACCAAATCAAACCGTCTAAAACAATTTGTTGAAGCGATATATATATTTATAATTGTCTACTTGAGAAGACAGTTTACCCACCTACTTGCGGTTAGCGCCATTTGTTTATAAAGTTTTAGACTCGCACCTGAAAATTCTTAACACATATTAATGTAGCTGTTGCAGTTTACTTTATTTTATTGTACAATGGTGTTTACATTAATATAACTAAATTTCTTTTAGTACCTGACGGTGATTATGCATTGCATTTGGTTCATACATAGGTGAATAAAGTTGAAGATTTCCTATTAATGCAAAGTGTGTTTTTTCGAATGAATGTTTCGCCTCAAGACCCCATTTACTAAAATGTTATTCTATTGCATCTAAGAGGTTTAATTTAATTTAATAAAGGTTATTGACTTATTATTTATCCCTTTACCCTTTCCTTAAGAGACCAGAAGAGGATAATTGACAGTTAAGCGGCGCACATTACATATAATTACATAACAAGAACCACACCCAACTTAATTAAGATATAGGGAGATTAACTAGAGGTGTGATAGAGTAGAAGAAGTAAATAACATACGTTACAGCGCGAATTATTCATACGCCACCAGGGCATTTGTTTATAGGTCCCGGAGGTCTAAAATGTCCCTCCATTACCTCTATTCGGGTGCAAATAGTGCAATTCAATGTGCGTCAAACTTCCTGGGAATTATTTTTACCCTCCTATTGCCTGTTTATATATTTGGTGCCCACAACTACTTTTCCGAAGGTACGAAAAGCGGGCACTTGCAGCAACATATTTTAATTATGCTCTATACATACCTATCATAATTAGATGCGTATGCAAAGCACTTTACCAATTCTACCGCTAATTATGAAGTGATCATAGACAAAAATAAATCAATCCTAAATAATTTGCACATTTATTAGTTAGTGCCCACTTTTGTTTCTGAGGGCCACACCACACCTAAACGGAAATGGAATTAATTTTCCTATTCGCACTGACTCACAGAAAAAAAGCTATAAATTTGGTAGTAGCACAAAGACCGCGAAATGTTGATAGGATATTACATAAACTAAGGAATTTTGTAAAAGATACCATAAACAAATTAACATCGTTGCCTTCGTTCCACATACCGTATCGTTTTTTGCTGTGAAATAATTCACATCTGGACAAGCGGTGCAAATCAAAAATCAAAACATCTATTCCGCAATGCCATAAATCTCTGAAGACTGCCCTAGATCAAAATAGAAACAAATAAATTAAATATTAATCATATCGGATGAAATACAAACCTGATTGGTAGGTTCGCCATTATCGGTCCCGTTAGTGCCTACTTAGAATTTTATTTCCTAACGAATACTTTTACTCTCCCCACCGTATTTTCCTTGAATGATTTACTGCTTATACATAATCGGCGAGACCAAATCCGTTAATTTCGCTATAGGGTACAATTTAAATATATAAGTACCTCGAGTGACAATAAGTGTGAGATGGGTTATCGTAATAATACATGATTATACACTAAAATAGAGATGTACGCGATTGCCAACTACCTACACTTACACATGCAACCGGTACTATAAATTTTGCAGTTTATCCCTCAACAAAATCTTGCAAATAACATAATTTAGAATTTTGTCTTAGATCAAAAATTCGATTGGAATCGTAGTTATTTGTATTGATCAAGTTTAGCTTTTTGCTGATCAAAGTGCGGAATTTACACAGTCTTAATTCTTGGGAACGCATTCTTCTCTATTGTTCGTGTTAGCAAGCTAAACGAGCCAGCGTAATTATAAGGTTAATTTAAAAATCATTTCATTAACGTTTTTTACCGGAATATTCATAAAAAGTGACAATTTTACAGTACACTTCCGTTTCATTGTAAGAAGACAATGTAGCTTGTTAACTGTTTTAACAACGCGGAGAACAATTTTAATCGTTATTTGCCAGAAAATGTAAAAAAGTCTTGGGCTGAATCGGAATTTGGGTGGACAATATTCCACTTTCCTCTTTCACTCAAAATTCCAGACGAAATTGAGATTAATGAAGGGAACTTACCATTCTCGAAAGGCACCAGCTACTTGAAGATCCTGAGAGTTTCTGAAACTCACAAAGTAACCATAAGCGACCGACTCATGAGCTTCAAAATATACTACCCGCCATAAGTATCTGAACACCCAGTGTACTTTGATCAATTTTGATGAAATTTTCAGGGCAGTTGTATTTATTTCGAAATAAGAAACGATGAAAATTTGAACATTATACAAATTAAGTATCACTAATAATAATCATAATGCTTCTGTGGCCTTCCCCTTCGCTGGATCTAACACGTGTGGGTTATGAGGGGTAGGAGCTAGGCCTACGATACTTGTAGGAGGCGTAGCTCAGATGACTATTCTATTCTATTCGCAGGGAAACCCGACCGGGCAGCACTTAGGCACACCAGAGGTCCATTGTGCCTCTCAATGAAAGATAGTTTAGCCTAGTTGCTTCACCCACCCCGGTTCCAGATAGATGTCTCCAAGGAGTTGATGAGCAGCTGTGTAGCTCTAACTTTGGCTACAAGGTTCCTGATGGGTTCGAATCCCAGGTAAGGCATAGCTGTTTGTGACTGTATAGTTGAGTGGGTAGAGTAACTAATTAGCTAACACTTCGCCCACTATAAAATAAAGGTAATAAAATAGTATATTAAGTATGGAGAACGGTAAGGGATTTTTACCGTTCGAAGACAATTGTTTGGAGGAGGAGCGGAGCGACGACTCCAATTATTGTCTGAGAACGGTAACCCTTAACGTTCGACGTGCTTATAACATTTTTTGCGCGATCGAAATTAAAATTATTCAACCAAATATAAATATGCACTAAGAAATTAACGAGCAGAATAAATCGAAATGATCGAAGTGGTATGGTGTACATCACTAGGTAACCAGTTTAATTGTCAAAATTGAAATTAATAATTTCATAAAATTGTGCATGTGTCTGATGTAGTTTGCTAGCTTTGCACTTCCTTTATGACTTTATGAGCCAGGTATTTGCCGGTGGCCGAATGGTGTGTCGAAGATTAAATTAAAGATTAAATGTAATGTAAGACTGTTAACATATATTGAACTGATTGTTTTTAAAAAGGCGTCGGTAAGTATTTTTGCTGTTCTGTTTTCAGATCGGTAAGTAATTTTGGCGTCGTCGTAATCATAGCAACTGGTAAATTCCACTTACTGTCATGGAAACACACATGGTAAATAGTCAGAAATGACCGATTGCGCAAAAAAATGCTTTACAACCACCTGTAAACACTTTAACATACTCGCAAACTTTACTCACTTCGTTGTTCCGAAGCCCCTTTCTTATTGTCTTGTTTTTAGAGGTGCCTGTAGCGCTAAAAGATAAAGATTTGTGCACGTACTCATCGGTAGCTTTCCAACTTTTTGGCACTTCATTATCGAGATATTCGCACTTAAAATTTTGATCCTCTTAACAGATACGCTCTTTGAAATCTTGTGTCTTTCTGTCGACACCTTTAATAAAAGGATTATATGACGGATCGAAACAGGGCTTTCAGAATCTCTAAGGGCGCCCAAAAACATTAGGGGTCGAATCACTAAAGGTGTTTATTCTTAAGAGCTAAAGGTATCAAAGATTCCCAAGGGGCTTTTGGCACCTTTAATAGAACTTAAGTGTTTAAATAGTCTTCAAGGCTCGTGGTCTTACAAGCACGAATTTACTTATATTTATACTCCCTCTCTCAGTATTCACTGTAATTAAGTTCCGCCTATTTTACTACGACAAAGCGCTTGTAAGTTCTGCGAGCCTCTTCTACAAGCTTTTGTCAATTCGACTTCGGTAAGAAACAAACATTTATCGATTCTCCTGCACTTATTTTATTACAATGACTCATTCTTAATTACCTCATTCCGAATATACACACGTAAAGCAGTGTTTATGATCCTATTTATTTACACGTGAAATAAAATTGCAATCCTAATCGCGATTTTTACTTGATATTTCTAATTCCTTGTTAGCCTCCACACGGTGGTTAAATAACATCCCAATTCGGGTAATCATTATAAACGAAACAAATATAACTTCTTCCAATGCTACCACTCAGCCATTCGTACGCTTAAAGTTACATGCATACCTAAATATAGCTTACGCGTTTTTGTCAATTAAAAAAATTCCTTTATAGGGAAATCCCATTACAATGTTCTAATTTTTTGCACGCCTGAAGTAGTTGATTGTGCACAAATATATGTTTTACACGACATCTACATTTGCCACCGGATTACCTAATTTTAGGTGAACGTGAACTGCCAGTCAAAGGTGCCCTTCATTATACGAGACCTAAGAACTGGTGTGTCGCTTTCTTTTTCAAGAGTTTGATTAATCAGTATTATTCGAAATTGAACGAGCAAAGGATATCGACGTTAGTATTGCCGTATAATTAAGGTAGCCATTTTATTAAAGAGAAATTAATTTAAATCTTTTCTTTTTTGGCATTTTTAGGCGAATTCATCTTTTCTCCTCCTTCCTTCCCTTTCTTGTACGAACAGAATGGTAAGACTTCGTAGACATACGACACGGCGGAATAAGCGAATGTTGCAGACAATCTACGCAATAAGTCTCGGAAAATTACCTAGTAATTCATTATTCTCTCATAATAAGTTGTAATTGCCGTAAAATTGTATCTGATCCTATACGTAAGGTGTTGATTATCTTACGGTAACCGTCAAACATCCCAGCTTTATGAGGCGCTATTGACGCTCGGATTATTGGTGTTGTAAACCGCCTTGGGCAACAGTAAAGATTGTCCTTAACGTTTCAAAAAAATGGCGGAAGTGTGTCTAATTGCATCGTAAGGTATGGGCAATTTTTATCGGATAAGTATTCCTTAAGCGCACATTACCTCTATTAGGTACTTTTCATGGTGTATAATAAACGATAGGTTTGTGTAATAAAGAGAAGCTTTGAGGTCTGTAATTATCATCTATCTCGATTTCTATTTATGGCGATTCTCATATCAGAATGAGTATAATGATGGTCTTCGACCTTGCCAACCTGCAAGGCCGCGAAGCAAGAATCCCAATTCAATCAACTAATCCGAAACTGTCCAAAACTAGTTTAACCACGCTTTCATCTCGATTTGCGCTAACGGTTCCATTTAGAACCCGCACGCAACGCTTTGCAATAAATTATTAACAGTTTTGGCAAGCTATCGATAGAGATAATGTTAAATTATAATGTTGGCGCATTGTATATCAAGTTTTGAAAACCCACGAATACACCTGAGCGAAACATCGCAATTATTAATCGTGATAAATCTGCGGGAGGACCACGGGGAATCAAACATTTCTTTTTGCATCAGGTAATTAATCAAAAATGCAAAACAGCTTTCGATTGCTATTATGTTTGCCTGTTTGGGCTTTATTTGCTGGAAGGAAATTTCAAACATGCAGGATTTGGCAAATATGCAAGTCACCAGGGCGACTTGGATGTTAGGTTTTCGCCTCGAGATCTTGAACTCGTGGAATCGTCATCGTATCTATGGTTTATGGGTTGATTTGGAATAACTACCTGCGATAGAATTATCGCCACATAACAAGAGCCATGTTTCTCACCTGTGGGTACGGAGTTGAGCGTAAAACCCTTAGGAGTCAGATACATCGGAGGCCGGGATCGTAAATCTTCGGAAGCTCAGGCTATTTTGTTGATTTTAATAATCGAGGCGCCTCCATCCTCTAGGCTTTGTCCGGTTGTAATTCAGAAAATATTAACAACAGTCTGGATACATAAATATTAAGTCTACTTCAGGTTAATAAGTCGTAACTCAGAAAAGTAGCAATTATAATTAAAGTTAATTTCGATGTAAACGAAGAACTAGAAATTGCAATTTAAATTGGTAAGTCGTAATTTAGAAACTGTCAGATTTAATTAAAAATTATCGAAGTCATCTTGTGAGATCGAAGTGACTTCAGCGCATTTTTGTGTGGTAGATCAGTATTCTATTACCTTGTCAGGGGCTACCACATTCCCTTTGTCGGTACCCGCCTTCGACGACGAATGATTTCTTGCCCTGACTCTTGTTTGATTGGTAGGGCGCGAATTGAGAAAACGAGTTAATGATTGAAGATGGCCGTCTGCTTTAATAAGAAGCCATTTTATAGGCATTCTTTAATTAATAAGAACCAGTAGTCCATTCAACAAGTAGTTTTTATTTATTCGAAACTAGTCTAAGGGAATTCGCATCTCTTTCACAGATAAAAAATTATTACATCCACCCAGGTTCGAACACCGGACCTTCGGATTTATAGCCCAACACTCTACCATTGAACTACAAAGTCGGTGACCTAGGAAATAGGCGATCAAATGGCATCCACATGCCTGCAGCTCTACGGATCGCGGGGAAGTCCCTTGTTCTGTTATATGTTGTTAAGTTTTGAACATAACCTTTATCGAACGAGCCGGTAACGTACAAATGTCTTTGCAAGCGTGACTGCTTGTTATTATTGTAATTTGTTGCAAACATAGTTTTTTAAGTCCATAAATTAATTGTGGGTTCAAAATCATTCCTGAACACTATCCAAAAGTTCATTAATAACCGACCTTTTTCCACCTAACCCCACTTTTTCCAACTTTCGACTGGACTACAGAGAAAATTAAAATTAATCAATTCGCGTTGGGTAATCAGAGCGACAAGTTAATTTCCCATTTCAAATTTTGATTATTTCGCGTCTGAAATATGGAAAGCTTAATCGTACATTTAAAAACCAATATTAATTCGGGTCGAGAACTACCAAGGAATAACCACGTCGTTTTCGTAGATAAATAAATTTGTGGGGAATTAATCAAGGGCGACAGTCGGTGTTTTTCGGGAATAAAAATAAGAATTAAATTGAACGCGAGTTTTCCAGTAGATTCAATTATATCTAGAAGGGGGAAGAGACTGTGGTCTCTTATTACACGATACAGAGAATTATTATGCAACCAGAGAACGTGAAATACGCGCGATTTCATCACATAAATTGGAGTCGAATTCGGTCAAGGACAGCTGAATTAAACGCGCTGGTGAACGCGAATCGAATACAAGCCTGAACGCCAGCCCAAATGTGAACGCGAACCTAAACGTGAACGCCAACTGAAACGTGAATGCTAAAACAGTGTACTAACCCTGAATAAACACAATTTGGATGCATTGAGGGAAAAACCCCCTCTTGATTTAATTTAAGCGATTGGAAGTGGGAGTTTGCTTGAGACGGATCATTTTCAAAAGTAGCTAACTTTTTGATGATATACCTACGGGACAATAACTCTACTAAATGGGATTGTCACGTACGCGTCACTAACTTGAACTGCTGTCTATCGATTAATCAGTAAATGTGTTTGACTGATAACACTTCTCTTATAATGACAACATTCTTCTAAATTACAGTGATAAAGATCAAGTGGAAAATTCTCACACGTAACATCACACTAACAAACTAAGCCCCCCCCCCCCCATCTTAACCTTTAAAATGTAACCCCTTGGATTCTAACAAACTGAATCATGGAGAACCCCCTTTTCTAAATTACCCCTAACTTGACTTTTGAAATCTAATTACAATATAATTAATGTTCAATCTTTTCCAATATGCGACAAAATCTTTGGAGTCTTGCATCCAATACCAATAACATTGTTAATTTTTCTGCACGAGTGAGAGTTACTTCTTTTAATGTAGCCATTTGCAGTCTGTACCCGTAAATTGAGCCTGCTTGTTAATTCTTCTCTGCGGTCGACTAAATTATCGCACCTTCTTAGTTTTTTAACGTATTTCGGTTTTTTTTCAGATTTAATTCCTTGCATAACTTTCAGTTGTCGACACCACCACGCCAAAAAGTACCAATTAAAATGACTCGTCATGATTTTCTTGACGTGCATTTTTCGGTCAAGTTCACATTCATAAATTAATGAGTTAATGCACGTATGTAACAAAAAAAAAACGCTTATTTTTTTCTATTAGAAAATTAATTAAATGTGTATGCATGTAATTTACGCGACTATGAGGTGATGAATACAACTTCATAGACCATTAGAGTGTAATAATAATCGATGGATGGATTTAAAAAACTCATCTTTTAAAATAGACGCGTGAATGGGGCTATTTGGTCAATTAAAACCACATAAGAAGAAAAAATATCGAAGAATGCTTATTAGTTATCTTATTGAGCGGTATTGGGTAGTTATGGTATCATAATTCATTTTTATCGTAATTGTAGTGGAAGAGAAAGTGGACGTGAAGGTCCCATATTGAAAGGGTTCGGTTGTTCTTTATGTCCTGCTTTCCATGAAATAGAATTTTTTAGGTGTCCGCATGACATTTCTACTATAAACGTTTCCGGTCTGGTATTGACATTTAAACGATTATACAAATTCAAGGTACTGAGAGCCCACTTAAGGAACCCTATTTGGGGGTATGACTAACAGTACATTCAATTAATCAATTTGATAGGTTTTGAATAATTGTTGAGTTGTTCTACATGCAATGCTCATCTTTAGTTGATTCACAACTGGTAGGTTGCAAACAGTGGACGTAACAGTAGGTACTACAAAAACGCCCAAAAACGTTTTTTCTCGATTATTGGAATGTTTTATACCAAAATCTAGAAAATATACAGGGTAATACGGAAATTTTAACGTTCCCCAATAAAATAATTGGAATCATTTGGTACAAAACTCTAGGTTGATGGAAAAAAATATCACCCATATCAAAAATTGGCTGGAAGCCAGATTGAGTTGTTCCCAACAAATGGCAATCGGAGGTAGATATTGGAAATAAGATCACGGTAATAAAAATAATCTCAGAGAAACATTTGTGCATTCAAGAAACCATGAAGTAAAACATTTTTTTTGTTCGTTGACTTCCGATCGAATAAAAAACCAAACGTTTCCTTACGAAGACATTCCTAACAATCGGATAATTGCACTTTATACGTTCGCGCACATGTAATTCATTTTGCAAGCGTCCAGCCGCTGTCATAATATTTTTACCCTGCTGGGTACATTGCACGCCGAGCATTCGCGAGCGTGCGTGAACTTTCGAAGAAAAAATCGGGAATTAATTTAAATAGACATGCATTTTGATTAAAGGATCGCTTCCACCATTACATTTCCTTAACCGATGTATAGTTGAGAAGGGGTGACATGAACTTTAAATAAGGTTGTTACCAGTAATCACAGATACGTGGGAGGTCTGGTGTAAGTTTGCTCCTTAAATCATTGGGAATTACTTATATGGTGCGCTGTTCTGTTATTCAAATGCGTGAGTGTGTCTCGTCTGTAATAAATTGATGTAAATTTTTCATAGATTTTTAATCGTTTCATCTCGATTATTCTGCACATTTTGGACGTTACAGGTATTTATCATGTGCGGTAGGTGGTTTTAAATGGTTTCCATGCCTAAAATGTGCCAATTTTTTGCCACTTTATGTTATGGATTATCGTAAATTTTCTTTAATATCAAAACCTCGCAGGGATAGCTTTGTATGATGACACAACGTATAGAATACTAATTACAGAACATACGTTATCAAGTACTAGGACGACTACACAAAGTATTCATGGTTATTTATGATCATACTAAGTTTACTGATTAATTATTAAAACTGACGAAGATTGAAATGAATATCCACCTTAGCCATGACTTCATATTGTAGTAATGCCAAACTATTATAGTAACAATTATATAAATTCAATATTCGGGATCGTTTGTTGTCTAGTTCTAGCAAGAAAAGAATGAGCATGAATTGAATATGCGTATTCGTCCAACATTAATGGAATACAAGATGTCGTCGTACAACCGTCAACAATGAACGTGGTTGTTAAAAAGCACCATGGCATTTCGTCGAATTTAATTTGTAGATCGCCGTAAAGCTTCGTCGTTATCATCGTCTGCCGCGCAAAATTTCGTCGTTCTTTCGCACAAATCATCGCCTTTGTCGTTTAATCGACTAACAATCTGGGTTGTCGTTGCCGAAAAAGGCAACCATCGCCATCATCGCTTAACGACTTCAGTTGTTTATTGGGCCTTCGTATAAGAAGAACTAGGTACTTCAAAACAACAAGTAACTCCTTTCGTTCATATTCCTTTCCCAATTGTTCCTTTGTATAGTACATGTGCGCCCCGTATCCAAGCCAAAACAAGATTATCTATTTACTTTTTTTTACATTTTTTAATCAATAAACACGTTAATAATTAGTGTCGCAATTCTTTCAACATTCCTTTTATACAAAAGCATAGCAAGCATGTCATATACCTACAGTCCACAGAAAAAATATCGATGTTTCGTTTTACACGCAATCCGGCTTGGCACAAACCGATTAGAATTCAACGAAGTTTTTTGAAGTGTCTACTATCGCTCGGTATGCACTGGATGTTTTGCATGAGGGTAAAAATCATCTTATACGTTAGGGCCACGCTTCGAGTAATGCCGTGCGCACCGATGAGCTTCGGTAGTAAGTAAGAAAAATTAAATAAGCATTCGCGAAATAATTATTACCATTTGGAAAAATAAATAAATTTAGAAATTACAGTAACAAAACCATGTGAGCGGAAAGCTCAAAATTATGGTACTTACGAAGCGCCGCTTGCGAAAATGCAAAATCCAAATGATCCCCTCTAAACAACGGCTTTATCTTTTATAAATATTTGCCATTTAGTGGGAGGAACGACGGTTTTCCAGCCTACACAGCGTATTCGCTTATCCACATCCAAAAATTAAAACTTCTTTAAGTAATTAATTGTGCGGCTTGCGGATCCTAAAAATCTGTAATTGGTCTTACCATTTTACTTCATTAAAAGCCCTTCTTTTGAAAAATTTACTGTAGCTGTTTGTCAATAAAGCCAGAATTGAGCTTAAGTTTTAGTTTTGTAAACCGCAGACCATTTCAACCGTTAATACCAGTTCATGTTCCCGTGGCCAATGGATTCCGAGTACTGCCGGAGCCGGAGCATTTAATTCGGAAATAGGGCACTTAATTAGTACCTAATTAGCACCTAATTATGCAATATGTTTGATTATGTTCTGCTGATCTTGCTCTGCTAGGTTCATTGACATCGTCCATTTAACCAAACGGAAAGTAAATGTTTGAGACAAGAAAACTAACACATTTTCAGCCCCCAGATATTTGGCTATCACGATAATTTAGAAACACGTATCCTTCGGTTGTATTGGCTATCAAGCTGCCTTTGCTTATTCTTGAGTGCGTGTTGATTAGGGTTTAAGGAATGAAAAGCAGTTTGTAATAATGCGAACACTCGTTGAGTAATTATTCAGGGACACCTGTCCCTCAATTCTGTGGTAGGACCAATAATTTTGGAAGACTCCGACTCCTTCGATATAGCCCTTATCGAGTTTAATAGTTAATCGTTTCCGATTATTTTATTCAGATCACGAGTTACGAAAAATTGGTACCTACTCACTAATGCACGCTTAGAATCACGAGCTTCTTTGAGCATCAAGCTATCCAAATGACAGAAGCTTTTTAATTCTTCAAATTATTGAAAACCTATTTCTTGTTAGTATGGCGAGGAATTCCGGTAGTAGGTCCGCGCGCAAATGGCGTGAACGGCGGCGGTCATCTGGGAAGCACTAAAACAAAATTAGCGGGAATAAAAGCAACAAAACACAAATTAATTAACGGTGTCTACGGGAAAGCAAATGCAGGAACACGAAACAATATCACCCTTAAAATTAATACCGTACTTACAAATGAAACTATCAAAACACCAGCGGTAAAAGATTCCCTCTAAACAACGGCTTTATCTTTTATAAAATTCGGCCATGCCATGGAGAGAACGCGGTGTCCCCAAGCAGCTCAGTGTATTCAACTAATAACGTCCAAAAAAAATGTTCTTTCATTAATTGTGCGACCTGCTGACGTCCTAAAAATCTGTAATTAGTCTTAAAATTCAAATTAATTAATAGCGCTTCTTTTGTAACCACTCACGACTTAATCTGATGTTGTTTACTGCAACTCATTAAATTAGCTACTTTTAATTATACGCACTTAAATGTGCGAAATGAAATTTCTAAATTCATACTTCTAATTAACCCTTATTGTATCTTGCTACTTTTCAGGTCGGCAAAAGGTCCCTTATCAAACTGATACCTTCGTAAACCTGCATGCCCTTGCACTTTTAATACTAATAACTAATAATAACTTAACGGAGCAGACATTCTAAAATTAATAATTCGCCCTCCTCTTCTAAATGACAATAGCTTTCGGACGTAACAAAGATAATTAAAATACCTTGAGGGGAACGGTTGCAAACGGCGAATTAATTGCAGCTTTTCTTTAGGGTAATACGGTAATTCGTTTACGGTAAACGGATAGAAGGTAAAGGTAATTGATTTAATTTCTAGAGTTGTGTTTCAGCCGCCATGTCCAACTACTAGAAAAAACAGAAATACTTTAGGCGCGACAATTTTTGGTGACGAAGCGCCTCCAGATACCGGGCGTACACCTACCGGGTAGTCTCATGGTCATGAAAGTATATAAACTGAAAGACGTAAAATAGGTGCTTCGTTACAATATGAAATGCTATTGCACTACTGTGGAACGCCTGTGTGCTTTCTAAGGGTAAGGGCCGATAGTGCAGCGGAGAGCCGGCGCTAACTCGCTTATTTGAGGTAGTTTTTTTTTTCGGAGTAGAAAGAATTGGGACCCACACCATTTTGTTCAGAAATGTTTGAACCTTCAGAATCTCGCTTTACGACATTTTCCCGTGGTCCTGACAAAAGTTATAGGCCGCTAAAGTTGAAATTTACTCATTTTCGCGCGCGCGACTAGACCACCAATAGTTATTTACATTATTAGTGCGGGAACAGTTATTTTGAAGATGAGCGCGAAGTTTGGTGGCGCGAGTGCGCAACGCGCACGAGCGACGCATCTCGCGCGAATCAAGCAAATACTGTTCACGCACGTAACATGTATTCTATTTTTTGCACGGATTAGTTAAATCGAATTTATATAAATTCAAATCCTTTTCGCGAGATTTTTGCGACATTATAATTCTATTGAAAAAATCAAGTCCTCTATGCCGATAAAGTAGAAATTTAAAATGTCAATTTATTGTTAAAAACTTCTGGTTTAAGCTTATTTTTGCCCGTGTACTACAGGGAATGATGTAAAGTGTATTTATATTTTCTTTTTTACTCTTCCATCATGCTACTTATTAGTTCATGATCCGCAGTTAATAGATAATTTCGTTGAATTTTTAGGCACTAGTGCGCGAAAGTAGATAGTCAATTGTAAAATTGACGTTCCCGACGTTCGTGTTTGATTGGGAAAACGCGATTTAGAACGAAGGAGTGCAAAAAAGTATTTATTTTCTCAGCAACTAAGCGATATACATCAATCATTCCTTTTGTAAAATGAAAGTACATTTATAGCAGAATCTAAAGCATTCAATTTACCTACCTTGTTATGCACAGTTTTTAGATTTCCAATATTTATAGCTCATTCGATGCTCCAAAGCATTGTGATTATTTTATTTTCTATAACATTACCGTGAATTTTTCATAATAAAAAAGGTACGGTCATTTAAGTAAAAACCTACCGACCTCGCCGAGTCGGTAATCGCGAGTGAGACGGAGAGGGAAGGATAGTCAGCAGCGTTCGCTAAACAAGGAGCGATGCGTAAGAGATTTTACTTTACTAAGAAATTTCTCCCCGAATACCAAAACTAGCTATTTAGGCCGTTTAGTTTACAAATGCATTCCGCCGAGTTGCATTGTAAAATCTCAAACAATTCATTAACTCCATGTATCTCAGTTCTTTGGTGAAATATATAGGTACAAATAGGTACCTTTCCTGTAAATTTTGGGGGTTACTCCACATTAGGTATCTCTTGTGCTGTGCTGTATATTGCAAGATCAGCAGTGACAACGGTATGATTTTGTCCCAAAGATTCAGGCTTGTTTTTTGATTTCACTAGACGATGGTTAGGATGGTATTGTAGCTCGCTGGTGGAGAATTCAAAAACGGCATAGGTATATTATATTGAATGGTAGATACCGGAACTTACTTAGGAGGATTATCAGCAGGTACTTAGGCTGTTACAGTCAGTTATCTGGTCGTTATCTAGTGATAGGTAAACCTGGTGGTCAATCATTTCTAGACATGCCGTCTGCATGATCTCGAATTTAAACTTAACTTAAATAATTTAAATATGTAGTCATCTCAATAGTTTCAAAACTTTTATAAGTTTATTTTTTCCCTCCGGTTCTTTTGAAATGTGTTAAATTCAACTTTCAACTTTTAATGTAATAATTCAACCCTCCGGTTGGTTGTCTTAACAAGGCTTGATAATAATTCGTTTTGAAACTTAGGACAACCGTTCCGGTTTAACCACCCTTCAGGTTTTTTCACTTGGCTTCGGCCAGTTAATAATTAAAAAACAACATGTTCGTCTTATTCGTCTTCAACGTTTGTAACTTACCGTTTTCCTGTTAAATTTCACATCGCCTGATGATGGCAGTACGCCGAAGCTATAGTCGCTTTTATTTTTAAAAACTTCAACGAATAAAAACTATATGGGGAAGGTTTAGAGAGTTTTGATCACACAATATATTTCAACCCCCATTTCTAGGAACCCCAAACCCCAAAAAAAAAAAAATCCATGTATTCGTTTAGGAGCCACCTTCAAAAAAGTGGTAAAGTTTCTTTTTTTCTCGGCAACAGTTACAGAGACTGGTGGTAAGTCTTTGAATAGGTTTTGCTGTATGCCCTTTCCCGTTTTGCAAATAATTTTTCAAAATTCCTACCGCAAAAGGGCACACCCCTCAATAGGGGTGCGAAAAAATGTTGATTTCGACGAAATTTGGTATCTGGTTGTTTTTGAATCTGAAATTAGTTTTTGAAAATTCGAAAAAAATAATTCCACTGCAATTCTTGGCCGGACAACGAAAATTGACAAAATTCCACGAAGTTTGTTGTCTAGGTACATACTTACGGAACAAAATTATTGAACAGTTTTTCTTAAAGTCATTTTTCAAACAAAAGTTACACTCATTTGCAAATTGGTCTTTCGGGTCAGAAAATGTTCTCCGACAGTGGCTCCGACAGTGGCATAACAAGTACAGTAAACGTCAATATTACATGTTCTGCTAAATGGTGTCTACCTACATTTCACAAAAATTTGTCAAATAAAAAATGATAATTTTATCACAGCGAGCAACTTCGACATCAATGAGGAAACAGTCACAGAATAAGAATAAGTAGGCCAAATTCTGTGGAAACAGACGAAAAAAATTCAACGCACAGTCCTTTTTCAACGACACAAGAAATCCAAATTCCTCGTTTACCTATCACTAGATAACGACCAGATAACTGACTTTAGCCTAAGTATGCTGATAATCCTCTTAAGTAAGTTCCGGTATCTACCATTCAATATAATATACCTATGCCGTTTTTGAATTCTCCACCAGCGAGCTACAATACCATCCTAACCATCGTCTAGTGAAATCAAAAAACAAGCCTGAATCTTTGGGACAAAATCATACCGTTGTTACTGCTGATCTTGCAATATACAGCACAGCACAAGAGATACCTAATGTGGAGTAACCCCCAAAATTTACAGGGAAAGGTACCTATTTGTACCTATATATTTCACCAAAGAACTGAGATACATGGAGTTAATGAATTGTTTGAGATTTTACAATGCAACTCGGCGGAATGCATTTGTAAACTAAACGGCCTAAATAGCTAGTTTTGGTATTCGGAGAGAAATTTCTTAGTAAAGTAAAATCTCTTACGCATCGCTCCTTGTTTAGCGAACGCTGCTGACTATCCTTCCCTCTCCGTCTCACTCGCGATTACCGACTCGGCGAGGTCGGTAGGTTTTTACTTAAATGACCGTAACTTTTTTATTATGAAAAATTCACGGTAATGTTATAGAAAATAAAATAATCACAATGCTTTGGAGCATCGAATGAGCTATAAATATTGGAAATCGATATCGTGAAATAAAAAGTTATGAGAGTTCAAAGTGCGCACTTTTCATCTGCTACACGAATTTTGGAAGTTGACGGTCATTTTTCTAAAAACTGTGCATAACAAGGTAGGTAAATATGAATGCTTTAGATTCTGCTATAAATGTACTTTCATTTTACAAAAGGAATTATTGATGTATATCGCTTAGTTGCTGAGAAAATAAATACTTTCGGTGGTCTAGTCGCGCGCGCGAAAATGAGTAAAGTTCAACTTTAGCGGCCTATAACTTTTGTCAGGACCACGGGAAAATGTCGTAAAGCGAGATTCTGAAGGTTCAAACATTTCTGAACAAAATGGTGTGGGTCCCAATTCTTTCTACTCCGAAAAAATTTTTTGAACGATTTCGCGGCTCTCTCCGCTGCACTACGAGGGAGGGAGACTCTTTTCCATGGCGCATTTTATGTTAAATGTTTTACTATATGTTGAACGGCTTAAGCAATTCGGACGATAATCATTTACGTCCAACATATCATATCATAACAGTAAAAGTACCACCGACAAATTCGATGACTCCCACATTCGTTACCTACGCATCGATCAATTGTCTCAACGAGTGTCAAACGATCTGTGAACATCAGAACATCTCCAAGGTGTTACCGCCAAATCGTACTTAGCGACCTACTTTCCATAGTGAATTGATATGTAAAGAGGAAGTTGCCAATATGGTCTTAAATATAAGCACAAGCAACTACACTCGCATTGCAAAATCAATTAAATGTCAATCCCAATTTTAATGCACCTACAAAAGAGTTGGGTAATGAAGATTCTTCACTGCTATAATTATTTTGTTCCACGTCAATAGTTATCAAAATATTATACTTTTATTATTTGATTGAGCTAATCGGTTGCATCGCATCTTAATGTGCCTATTGCGAATTCATGAATGAATAATTGTTAATCCTTTTATTCTCATTATGGTAAGACTATTTTGACACACACGTATCTACGTCAATCATGTAGTAGAAGCTTGAAATTCCGATAAAGTATATAGATACATTGATTTTGCTAATAACGTTACAAATAACGCTTTAGATAATATGGTTTACAGGGGCAGCCGCAGGAATTCTTTACTTATCAGTGACATGTCATGTTTTATATTTTACTCGCAATCGGTTAGTAATATCTGAATTTTTAACCTTCAAAGCGGTCGCATCGATTACTGATAAATTCCTGAAAAATTTTTCGCTCGATTAGAGCGTTGTGCGCGGGTCACCATCCCGTTGAAACCAACAGTTTCCAACTATGTACTTTTTTACTGGCCATATAAAAAAAATTAAGTGGTTATGTGAAACGTTGTATTACAAAGCTCTTATAGAGCTCAAGTATCGTGGTGGCAAGGAGAAAGAAAACAAGTTAAAATGTACCTAATCGTAAGCGATTTACAAAAAGTGCATTTCCACTTGCATTCATTTCCCATTTGTAAGATGCAACTATTGTTAAAATCGTAAAAATCCGGCCACAAATATGAAAGATAGCGTTGGAAATGTGCAATCCATTTTTGACGTGCTACTTCAATTTCAGTTTATAAGAGGAATTTCATTTCAATGTTTTTCTAAATAAGAAAGTTGGAACTGCGCATGCGCAAAATAAAATTTTGAAACTGGTGGTAGATTTTCCTTTATTCCAAGCACCTATGTATCAAATTTCGTTTAAATTCTTCCATAAATAAAAAAGTTGGCACTGCGCATGCGCAAAACCAAACTTTGAAACTGGCGTTTGATTTTCCTTTTTGTAAATCGTTTACGATTACTGTTTAACTTGTTTTTTATTTTTGCGCTAAAAATAAAAACGAAAACGACAAATTTCGATTTTTCTGGTATATCTTCGGAAGTAATTGAAATTTTCTTTACCGCATGATAATATTAATTACGCAACTTTCCCCTAATTTGACCCCATGATTTCCGAGATCCCCATGATACAGACATCCTTATCTTGGACACAGTGTATATTATAATATAAGCCTATAAGTACGAAATAATACATGATTAAAATGCGCTTTGCTTTACGTGAATCGTTTACGATAACACTTTTTACTTGTTTTAAATTGAACCGTAAATTTTACTACCAACCCAGCGGCTTTAATCTAAAAGCCCGTAGTCATAAATCACTGCCTTTGTTCTTCGTTACTACTTTAGAAGATTCTTCCATAGAACTTTTTACTACTGCCAATTCTAAAATGACCTTTTTCGCACATTGAAGAATTTCGTGTACTTTCTACACCTGATTTGTTCATAGTCCTTCGAGATTACTCTAGATTCCATGCAAGAAGATATTAACTTTACAAGAGCAAATGATGAGATTTTCAATTCCTCCAACTTGCTACGTATGTGCACTTTGGGAACCTTGACCGTCTAAATTCATAATAAAATCATGGTCCGTGATATTTACTGACTACTTGTTCTTTGTCTTTTAAGATATCCTCAAAAGATTAAGATGGTTACATACCCGTGACCGAGTAATCCTCAGAAAAACCGAATGGAATAACTACCAAATTAGGCATGTGTTTATTGAAGTTTTGAAATAAATAGGAAAAGGGCAGGACAGCTTTTAAAAAAATGCCGTATCAAATTTGACAGCGGACTTCATCATCATCACCATCCTACTTTTGTCATTAATCATACGCGACAGGTGCTTTTCTAAAAGCTGTTTATGTTCTGCATTATATAAGGTAACAAAGAGTTAATTTCTCATTAACGTATTTTTTAGGGCTCTTTGTTGAAGCTACTATTTTTATTTTCAAATTAGCCCATGTTCGTACCTAGGTAAAAATACTTGCGGAGCTCTTCGGTCACGATTATAAATGGTTAACAATAAGTTCTTCACGTTCACGTCTTTATTAGCGATATTTTTTTAATGCGTCTATTAGCATTTCGAAGGTTTAGTAGTTTATTGCGATAATTGTTTTTTATCACAATCCTTGAGAATCGTTGTTAATTCAATTGATGAAGTAAAACAAAAGCGGCGCAACAGATGCTCAAAGAGATCTTAAGGAAACCTTGACTTTTACAAAAATGTATATACGTAATAATAGTTATTTCTGTACAATTAATGCTTCTGCACACACACGATGAGGATGCTGATTTATAGGTATTCTATTAATTTTCTTAAAGCTTCTGTAAAATCTTACAGCTTAATTATTATCCTTTGGCAGAATCCTATTAGACTATTAAAAAAGTTACAGCGATGTGTAATTAATTTCGACTTAAAATCGAATTTTTGTACCGTGTGTACGAAAAAAAAGTTGGAGAACGTGATTCATTTCAGTTCGCCGGAGGCGTTGACTGCGCTATCTAAAATTCTTATTTTGTGTAATTTTGATCGTTTGCATTCTAATTTACTTTTTTAGATCTAGGAAGCTAGTCGGCCGTGAGTATCTTCATTTAAAGATAACCGTATGAACCAGAATGGTTCATTTCACAACTATTGTCTCATATTTATACGGTTTCCATGGAACTACTCATCAAGCAAATGGATAAACCACTCTGATAAATGTTTTAAATCGATAGTCAAGAATTTCCTTTGCTCATGGAAGTTGGGTTGGTAATTTGAATCCTAGATTGGAATCACAAGGTTCCTGAATTCGAACACGGGATCCCAATACATTAGGAGGAAAATGATTCGAGATCCACATTCCTGGCATTGTATAAATAGGATAGTAGTATATTTGAATCATTATACACTGAGATTTCAAATTCCCATATAAAAGGATTAAACTTTTACTTTGGGGAATTCGGGTGGGTAACGTATCCATTATCACCCGTTTGAGAAAGAAGAGCCAGCCGGATTGTTTGCGATTTTATTCCCTAAAGAAAACAGGATATTGTAAAAATCAAATTGGCGCGGCCAACTTTACCTATCCTCGATTTCACTAAAATGATTTTTTCTTTACCAGAAATGAGTCGTGTAATCAAATTTTGACAATAAGTCAAAAGTATGGACATATGTACATTCATAATATAATCTTAGCGAGAGGGAATTATGTTCCGTTCAGTACCGTTCGTGAATTGAGAATACGCGACTAAAACGCGAGATTCGCATCTTATTATCCTTAATGGGCGCAACGTTCTTATGTTAATACTATCGGACCGATATAAGATCAATCGCAATGAAGCAGCATTTCTCGTTGAAAACTCGTCGTTTCAAGGCTGTGTAAGATTTACATTTTCACCAAAAAGGGGTTAGTCGCCCTCCGACCGTTTTCCAAAGAGAACATTCGACATCTTCAACACAGTAGGAAGCAAAAGGTAGAATTTAACACGCAGAACACCACCGATCATTGATTGCTTATACGGAGCTCATGGAAGTATGGTAGAAACCACGTTGTTCTGTAAATATTTCATAGTAGTTTGTTAAAATAATTTTTAATGAATGAAATTTTACGTAGAATGGAAACATGTGTTAAATGTTATGTCCAATCGACCAAATTGATTTTAAGTGAGAACAAATGTATTTCCCAGTTATTTATTTCGTGTGCCTCACTCCCCATTTAATAACGTGTATTTTTAGTCCAGGCAAATTAACCATGTTTTAGTAAAAAAAAAATTGTTATTGAAGCTTTGTCAAATGCATATGTTAAAATGGTTTACAACAAATACAAAAAAAATAAATACGTGAGCAGAGGAGTGGAACTAAGTTGTTGGGGAGGGTGAAAAGGGGTGACAATCGTATTACGGCAATTTCCGGCAAAAGTTGAGACTAGAGACAAAAGTGTTGAATGGAAAAGTTGTAGATTGTGAAAAACTCTATAACTTTTTCCAGTTACTTTCTCACATAACTTCAAAGTAACTGAAAAAATCGCGAGAAACACTTTTAACTAGACTTGGTTGAAATATACTTTTTTATGATTCAAATAACAATTTTTTCCAATATGAAAAATTAAGAGGTTTTTCGGAAAAAACATTTTTTTTCAAATGAAACTTGTCCTTCAGAGATTTATCGTAGGGAGTTCTATTTGATGTCATTTTCTTCGCTTTTATCTATACTTGTTGATGAAATAAAAAATTACAGACCCTATTGAAGAAGAAGTTCAAAAAACGAAAAAAACTCCAAGACTTAAGTAACACTGAATTTTCTAGTAAATGTTCATAATTTGTTTGAAATTTGTCAAATACTGATTACAGCATTCAATTCTACAGGAAAAAATACAAAAGAACCTATTATTTCTGTGTTTGAAGAGACACTTTATTTCTTTACAGTTTAAAGTATTATAAACATTTAGGTCTCATAATAGAGCTTCATATGAATATGAAAAATAACAATCTTTTCCAATTTTCGGCGCATTTTTGCAAATGTAATTGTAAAAAGGTAGCTTTTAATCTCAGTTTGGCCGACCCCGGCTGCCTGGCTGGCTGGCTCGCAGCACATGCGCATCCCTAGAAGAACGCTTGTACCGGGTGAATCATTAGAACTGATGTCAGTTTGAATTTCGCGCGTACAATTCTAGTGTTTTTTACGGGATAGAATTGGCGATGATATATTTTTAGTTATTTTACTAATTCTTATTAGTCACCAGTGCCGTCGTTATTTCGTTAATTTGTTGTTGTTTTTAATTTACTTCTCGAATCTGTATTATCAAACAGTTTTTTCCAAAAGTACGCTGTAAATTCAAGAATTTGTTGAAGTAAGTAATTAAATAACGGTTAAATCAGACTAATGTGCATTTGTAGGTTAAAAATCCCCTTCTTGAGGATCCTCCAGTCCTGTCGAGAGCAGTTTATGGAAGGAAGAGTATCCCGATGTTATTATTTCTTATAAAGCTTTTGCCAATCATAAAAAACGAATCGTTGATAGATTTGAAAATAAGAATTGCATTTGCAAAGAAGAAAAAACAGGTCATCCATTACTAAGAAACGATGAAGTGATCGAAGACAAAGATTGGAAGCGAGTTCCAGAAAATCAGTCCGTCAGTTAAGTGCCCAAGCTGGTAAGTGGTATACGTAAAATGAATACCTATTATACCTATTAACTTTATTTTCGAATTACAGGAGTGTCTTATGCAACATGCCAACGAATTTTGCATAAAGATCTACGTATACATACACCCGTACCGGGTTTCTGTTCTACAGCAACTGCACGCTCTTGATTATGAGAATCGACGTAATTATTCTGATTGATTTAATAACAATTTAAATAACGACTTATTTGTAAATTAAAAATAAATTAATACTCCTTGGAGAGTGATTTTACATACACCACTGGAATTAGGCAAATGATAATCTATTATTACCAACCTTTAAAATTTTTTGTTTTGCGGGACATTCAAACTGTCATCAGTTCTAATGAATCACCCGGTAGAAAGACGAGAAGTGTACGTTACCTACCGGGGCCGTATAATTAATAACTTTAGGGACCGGGCTACATGATGTGGGGTAGGCGACATCTGGGCGCCATCCCCGAGTGTGTTATACTAACGTAGTGATTTTTCAGTTTTTTCCTTCTACAATTTTGGTCCGATTGTTTTCAAACTGGTGTCGTTGAAAAGATCCTGTACACGCGCACACGTACTCGGAATTTGTTTTTTTCCGATGGGAAAATAGGAATTCCAGCTATGAGAAGTGCTTCAAAAATTTGAGAATATTTGGCGAGGGATTTTAGCGAAATTCACTAAACTGGCGTATTTATATGATTGTGGAGGCGTCAGAAGTGGGTACCGACAAAGGGAATGTGGTAGCCCCCGATAAGATCTTACTGGTGGTGGAGTCAAAACTTCAAACGCGAATTGCGGGTGAAGGGGCGTCGAAAGAGGGTACCAACAAAGAGAATATGGTAGCCCCGACAAGTAAAATAGTATATTTCAACCAAGTCTCGTTAAAAGAAAATCATTTTTGTGGAAATGAACAATAAAATACAAAATCCGCGGTCGGAAATGCAGGTGGGCAACGTTGAGCGCATTATTTTCGGCGTACCTAGGAACGTGTTTCTTCAAAGCTGGCGTTATCAAGACTCATTGTATTTGGCGCATTATTTCTAATTACTCGAAGGTGGAGGTAGTGTTTCGTTAAATGCTGCAGAAACGAGTGCAGAAAACAAAAAAACGGAGTTGGTTCGCGACGGTTGGAATAGAGTGTAGGTCTGTTTACACTATTTATTCGGGCTGTCCGGTCCGCTCGATTTGATTGATTGAAGACGCAGTTCGTCATTTTCATAATAATTCTGTGCAGAAGAAAGTTTAACTGAAGTTGTGAAAAAGTTGTGAGAAGTTTAAAGCGTGTTGTCCGTTTTACGGAAGAAGTTAATCAAGTTGAAGAAAAGGAGTCGGTTTAGTACCCCGTGACCCGTGAGGCCATCTGCTAAGGTTCTCTCTTTGTCAAAGTAAAAAGTGTAAACCGTTCACACAGCTACCGATCCTTTTTGCCATCGCATCGCCAGTTCTTTTATAAAGTTTGTGTGTTAAATAAAAGTGAAGTTCTGAAGTCGTCAGCGTTTGTGTTGAGTTCCAGTTTATCGTAAACCTGTTCACGACCAGATTTTAGGACTATTAAAAGATAAAACAAGTTAAAAAGTAATCGTAAACGATTTACATAAAGCGCATTACCACTTGCATTCATTTCCCATTTGTAAGATGCAACTTCTGTTAAAATCGTAAAAATCCGGCCACAAATATAAAAGATAGCGTTGCACATGGGCAATCCATTTTTGACGTGCTACTTCAATTTCAGTTTATATAAGAAGAATTTCATTTCAATGCTTTTCTAAATAAGAAAGTTAGAACTGCGCATGCGCAAAACCAAATTTTGAAACGCGTTAGATTTTCCTTTATTCCAAGTGCCTATGTATCTTTCATTTAAATGCTTCCACAAATAAAAAAGTTGGCACTGCGCATGCGCAAAACCAAATTTTGAAATTGGCGTTAGATTTTCATTTATTCCAAGGGCCTATGTATCAAATTTCATTTACTTTTATAAATAAAAAAGTTTGCAATTCGGTTTATAAATGGTCGAGATGCGAAAAGGGCACTGTGAATTTTGAATCGATTCGACTCAACTTTTGGCATTGCATATTATATGGCTAAAGCTATGCCCATAGCGTCTCATAGAACGAGCGGGCGGACGGACGGACGGACGGACAAAGTGGCCAAAATAGCGCAATTTTTTATATATTGTGGAAATGCGCTAAAAACTGTAAGTACCTTTAAGATTTTTAACTATCGACCGTGTGCGTACGGGGTACCATGTAAAAACAAGCTTTGTAAACAACTCTTATTACAGGAATTTTGTTTTTATTTCCATTAATGTGTTTCGGGAAAAATTGTCAATCAATTAATTGTGTGTCGAATTCGAATCCATTGGACCACCCGCATAGTCAGATTTTTCTCTTCGTAGATTTATTTCAGGTGTCGAGGCCACCGAGTCTCCCAAATTATTAATTTCAATCAATATTAGGACTTTTCTTTGTAGCAGATGCCGGAAGTGTAAGAGTAGAAATTATAAAAAAGTTTCAACTTTGATTTGTTTGAGCAGGTGTTTTATGGGTGGTTTAGTTGACCGCATACGATTGCGCACAGCAATATATCCAAGCAATCCAATTTACATGAGTAGATATTTATTTGAGAGTGATCAAACCAGAGCATCCGGTTTTAATTTGCAAATTATTAAGTGGAAATAAAGTACGCAAGGTAAAAGTCGTTAACAATTGTTTATTACTGAACTAGCCGTGGTATTAATTAGTCCATTTGAAGAAATTAATTGATCTGATCTGAAATGATGGCAAAAGGTCTCAATCCATGCTGCAGGAAAGTGTTACTGAAATAGATGCTCTAGCTAGAGGAATATATGATTTATCTCGATTATTTCAATAACGAAAAGTCGAAAACCATATTTTTGGTAAGGTAGTTCCAGTACAAATTCAATTTCACGTCTTCAAAGTAAACGGGCAACTTTTTTCTACGAGAGTCGTCACTGGATTACCACTGCCAGAGTATTACTCGTATGTGTACCAGTTTACAACCGATGACTTTGCAGGGTTGGAGAACTTTCATTCCGAATCGATCATTCAACTACACAATTGCAAACAGTAAGCTCCGCCGTTTAAAAAATGACCGAGATAAATAGCGTCCATTATTAATCCACATTAAATCCGCGAATTATCGTACCAGCGGGCCTTTGAACAAAAAACTGCATCCAATCGATAACGGTAATTTTTTTCTAAAACAGTGCTGTTAATTAACCAAATTGCATCACTTTACAACTTTAAATCTTGGCTTCCCACATAAGTTGCTCAAAGTATATTTTTAGCTCTGATGGTTCGTTACCTGAAACTTGATTACCCACAAAACGACGAGAACGTTCGTGCAAAGAATTGCTAGGGTTATAAATTACGTCTACGTTTTTTTTACACATTTTATTGCGTTTTATAGACTTTAGTCATTTTTTCTACAATGTCCATTTAACATGATATAACCACAGGAAGGTTACTAAATGTCCTTGTTGCATCTTCTCAGTTTTTGTGGTCATCTTACAAAGGATTTGGACTCCATAATTAATTAATTGAAGGCTTACCTTAATTGCATCAACTTTGATTTGCAAATACCTTAAACAAACGCTTGAAGAAGGTAATTTGTACATGAAAGCTTTTAAAACACAATTATGCATTTAATTAAAGCTTACACAAAGCTAAAAATAGCCATGACTAACATTTTTACCGGAATAAAATAAGACCA
Source organism: Photinus pyralis (assembly GCF_008802855.1). Classification (NCBI taxonomy): domain Eukaryota; kingdom Metazoa; phylum Arthropoda; class Insecta; order Coleoptera; family Lampyridae; genus Photinus; species Photinus pyralis. The sequence continues at coordinate 26,235,936 of NW_022170738.1, read as the reverse complement.
TTTAGAGAAGCACACCGCTTTAGGGTATCAGCCAAAAGGTAGCTAAACCACGATTTGTTGAACCTAACCGAACAATGGGCCGAGTCTATTGCAATAAAAACCGTTTTATTGACGGATGAAAAATCGTCTTCCCAAAATTTATGTAGATGATCCACCTACCATGCAAAATCTTGCGTGAATGGGCGTTAATTCCATGGACAAATTTATTGTTTTGTACGTATATGAAACTAAATGTTAATGACTCCTGAAAGAAAAAGACGAATTGGAAGTTTGGGCGTATTCTGAACACCAAGCAAATTTGAAGTAAAAGATTTCAAAGTGAAAAATAATTGGACCGGTTACGCTAAATTTCTGGTAGGTACACGTTTTCGAGCCGGTTTCTTTTACTGATTAAATGCCCGTTAAAAACATCTGAAGGTAATCAGTTGATTGTCTGTATAAATGTTTCGTCGCCGTCATAATACGTCTTGTAAACTTACCCGAAATGGCTTCTTACATAAGTTTTCCTTCCCATTAGCCCCATCATTGCTTTTTTGTGGTTTATTATTTAGCTTTTATTTTCATTGACAAATTGTTACAAGACTTTTTCATGTCGTATATAAATGTCCATGGTTAACGAACCATTTCAGGCAATGGTAGATAGATTTGAATCTTTTAAGCAGTCATTTCGGGGAAATGGGCGGATCGGCGGTTCGAAAAAGCAAGCGATTCAATACTGATTTTCTTAAAATGCTCAAGGTAATTAAAAATCTCACAAAGTGCTCACTTTAATATCGTCTTGTTAAATTATGTAATCTATGAACCTTATTTTCAAACAAGCTTAAAAATGTGACAACCGCTGATAAGAGAATCACTTAAGAAATTTGGTTTGCATTTGCACTAAAATGACATGCCACGCCGTGTCGAAGACAGCTGCATTTATATACCTCCAGCGAGACGAGGCGCAAAATTCTGCACTTGTTTTGATGCCTTCTAGACAAATGTTTAGTTTTGAGGGCGTCTATTCGTTTTTCCAATTCTTTATTATATCGTGGTTAAGAGTATTCGTGCTGTGTTCGATAAAGGAAATTAGAGGATGGTACTTTATGTTTTAAAAAATTGATAATCGTCGCAAGTGAGTTAAATTTCGATCAATATAAAAACGCGGATTTTTTAAAAATCGACGTTAGATCACGAGATTAAGTTCTCGTATAATGAATGGCTCCATTGACTTTCTTGAAGTTGAAATACGATTACTAATGAAATGATCCGACCCTAATTTTCTTAGAAAATATTATTTGCGTACAATTATCCGCTTCAGCAGTACCACAAAGGACAACAGGCAATTCAATAAGCCCAGCCCATTCTTCTAGTTATCACGGTCACATAGTGTTAACTCCGCATGTTAAAAAAAACTTCCACTATGGCTCGTATTTATCGTAATAGTTGGACACTTGGACAATTGGAATTCGCAAGTTATCCTTCCAATATGATGGTCACCAAACTTTACTTCGGATTTAAAATTGAACGCGTTTAATTTACATATACTGAACTTCTACTGTATCAGCATGAAATTTGGCAAAAAAATACCAGTTCTCCGTTAGTAGAGTTGTCTTATCAACATACAAATCCACCCTACGATAAATTCCCGGTGGTTGAACTTATGTTCGTTCGTTTTTCTAACACAAAATATAACAAACTCTCCGCTAAATTGCAGGTGACCGACCTCTAATAAATTCCCGGCGGGTGACAACAAATCAAACATATCCTGAATTAATTGACCCAACTTTCCTCACGGCTCAACGCACAATTCGCACAAATAAGAACCACCTCACGGTTATCGCACTTCACAACTCGAATTCTCTCGCGAGTCCAATGTTAATTTTTTACAAAATATAAAACTACCCCGCGCCAACTTACAGGTGGCCGACGTAAGTTTTCAGAGCTTCCAACGTGAACGATCTCGCGATTTGGTGCTAATTTCCTCACGGTTCTACCCGAACAACCAGCTCCCCACACTACTTTTCTTTTCTGATCGATACCCATCTCGCGTCTGAAACCCTTTCCACCAATAAAACTGACTCATCCGTCAAATCAGAACGCTTGACACCTATAAATTGGCTGACTCCGCGTGGAATATCGTAGCAGGCCGCATAACCACGAGTGCAAAATATGTAATCCGAACTAATCGCGTCATGGTCCCTCGACTCACTGGAGCCGCCAGCTTTAGCACGCATTGGCAAAACCAGGACCGTATTTCAGGACCACTCGCTCACACATAAAATCAAACAAGATCCTGCCAAATAATGAGAACAACCTTTATATCTTAAAGTGTAACAATAAAAAAATTAGTCGTAATCGGTAAAAAATAGTCTAAATCTTATCAATCCACAAACGTGCTGTTGTTTAGTCGTTTTCTGCGACACAAAGTCCGCTCAGTCGTAAGGTTGTTCTTTCCCGCCCCTAAACGGGTAAATGTCAGAAGAACATACCGTCAAAAATCAATATAAAATCAACCTGGTCCAAACTGATAAAAGAAATCAATATTTCGCATTCATTTACGGACCTTTATAACAAAAGCAAATGATAATGCTAATTTTACGTCAAATTTAAGTACTGAGGTGGTACGAGTGGACACTTTTTTACTTAGACAATTTAGATCTAGATAATTTATCGCGTTTAAAACTTCCGTTATTGTTCGTATTTACCGTAATAGTAGCAATTCGCAAGTTATCCCTTGAATTTGTAGGTCACGAAACTTTGATTCGCGTTTAAAACTTTACGCGCCGGTTGTATACGTCTATAACTTCGCTACCATATTAACACGAAATTTCTCCAAAAATAAATCACGCTCTTGATTATGTGTCGCCACAATATATTAAACGACCCTGCGGTAGTTAACTTAACCAAGTCAACGTGGAGTAACTCGGATGTTGCATATCTCACACAATACAGCAACTCAGCTAAGGAATCTGTTGTAATCTGAACCATATCACACGACTCAATGGCGCCTTACGTTTTCAAACGCATTTACAAAGTCAGGTCCGTGTTTAAGGACCACTCGCCCACGTAACATGACCAAAAAGTGCCAAACTAAAACTTGTAATATATTTAGTATATCGGACCCTGCCTAATTGAAGGACAAAAAATGGCATACATCGTGTTGGGAAGAACCCAACTCTCACGCTGCATACAAAAACTATACCTAGGAACAGAAATCACCTGACCGTTGATGTAGTTGCCGAGTAGCAATCTACAGAGGGAACCTAAAATTCATAAAAATCAAATATTAAAACTCACACTCCTATCCTGACCACGTACGGTGTCAAGATCATCACCGTTCCAAGTAGTCTTTTAGTTTTACACAAAATCTATTAAACATAGGTACTAGAATCACGTCGCAACAGAGTTCCAAAGCTAGAGAGTAGAACGGGCTCGCTCCCAGGCTCCATGTCTAAGCTTAATATAGTCTAAAATAGTGACAATCGAGAAAAAAAGGCAAATCGGTAAAAAATAGAAGACAAGATCTTGTAATTCCATGAACGCCCATTGCCCTCTAAAACTTTAGCGTTAGGGTTGCGAATAACTTGCAGTTGTTTAGTCGCCTCCTACGAGACGCAGTAGCAGTACCCTCTGCCGTAAGGTTATTATTTCTGACCCGTATTCTGTACAGGGTCCTGCAACAGCGGGTCGGTTTTTCTTAGCTCATACCTGGTAAAAATTTTAAAAAATCCTTTTGTGCAAATGTCAACTATATATAGATTGTTGTGCATCTATAGAAATTATTTTTGAACACAAGGTGCCCTATTTTTACGTTGTAAATAAATAACTGATTTTTTAAAAATTGAACACCCTATATATTTATTGTTTTGATTTGATAACTTTGTCAATGTTGCCATCTTATTAACTTTTTTGCGAATAATTCCCACTTTTATGAATCGCAGCGACCTTGTAGAAATAAATTTGAACAATAAAGTTAATCCGAGTAGAGGGCAGCACTTTGATAATGAAAAAGTTGGAGTTAGTAATACAGGATGTTCACAATGAAATGGTATAATTTTTGAATGGCAAAGTGCCATAACTATTTTCTGTTAAATGGGACTTTCACTATTTTATTTCGCTATTCGATAGTATTTTGTGTTTTCTTTCAATTTTTATAAGGGGCGTACCGTGTCTGAAGCTCGTAGTGTTCAGGTTATTCAATATTTTTCACAGAAGTACCTACCTATTAATTAATTACATATTTATACATCGGAGTAGGCCGTGATAATAACAAACAAAAGAATGCCCGAAAGTAAACAAAAACAAGTAAGTAAACAAATTAATTATTTACTGCAGATGTACTCCTTATTTCATAGTGCAATAAGATTAATTAAAAAGACTAGTTGATATTTGTTGAAATTCACCATACTGTTTTGTCATTTACATTGATAGTGCTAATACTTACTTACAGAGCTTATAGAAAGCTTACATAAAATTCAACAAGGGCCTCTGCTAATTCTTTCGGATTTGGACGTCTTGATTCGTTTCCTCTTTCCCTCGATTTTTTAGAGTCTGAAGCAAAGTGAGATTTTTGTTGCACTTAACACAGGTATTTCCGTATGCGGTACACTTCTCTTTACCATGTTTGTTTCCACAAAATTCGCATTTCCTTATTTCTGTCCTCGATTCTACCCCACAGCATTACGTGTGTGTTGTACAATTGCAGTGAAGGCAAATTGTAACAATGTGTACAAGGTGACTCGCTGTACCTACATAATCGATCTGTTAATTTGTGCTATCAATTGGAAATTTTGCGTTCATCGCTCAACGTTTCCTTTTACTATGATTTTGGGCTTATTTGTGCTACTAGTTTCAAATTGTAGGCTAATCCCGCTAATGAGTAATCAAAGTTTCTCGGATTCAATATTCAAATTCAAATTCAAATTCCTATATAATTCTTAGTAACAAATTTAGTCTTGGATTTAGTATATTTAAATCTGTGGTACTGGCGATAGTTTGCCAGCATCTTTCAAGAGATTGTTAATAAATCAGTATATCCATTCATGTATTTTGGATAATGACTGAATCACTGAATGTGAAGAGCACGTCTTTTTGTAGGGAGATCAGTCCAATTGATATAATTACACATCTTCCTATTGTACTGTATAAAAACAGTCATTTTGAATTGATCGCCTTCACATTCAAGTAGTTGGTAATTACATTATTATACTATTTAAATTTTCATAATATGCAAATAAGCATAGTTAGTAGTAGGTGGACTTTAATTATATTCGATACCTAAATTTAAACGATTCGACCTTTTTCTTTCACCGCTGTTAATGGATGTAGGTATCTGACAAGCTATTGTATGAAAATTAATCTTCTAACCATTTGTTTGATTTTTTTAATTAGTTTACTAAATTAATAGATCAACAATTGAAAGTAGGTAATAACCATCGGTCTGTAATTAAAACTGAAACCACATCACACGCAGTCTGCATTGTTTGAATTTATTTTCGCAACGAGTACCTATATAGGTACATGAAACTTTCGCGTCTTGAAGACAAGAAAAAAAGGATAATACAAATACGAAAGTTGCCTTTTTTTGCATTTAATTGGTGGTGTTAATCAAACACGAAAAGCCTAAATCAACGAAACCCCATATAAGTAAATGTTAACAGAACCAATGCTAAGTAAAGTCAAACAATGGCTGCAGAAGACCGACAGGATTTAAAAGTGTTAACTGTACTTTTAGATATTGTATACTTATGTAAATTTAAGACATAAAAACATCCATCGCATTTTGCACGTTGCGCTGTTCGCGCAACTTAAAAGCAATAAAATAGAGAAATCCAGCTAAAGTAATAAACATCATCCCCTACATCTTCGAAAATAACGTACGAGGTATTTGTTATTACAGGTAAAACGTAACCTTGTACGACCTTAAACAACTCGTTGTCTCAAGCATACACACGATCGCGTTGCGGATTTATGTAATAAATGTAATTATATATTAATATGGGTAGTAATGTCAATCTAAGTTTGTTTATAACGGATTTTTGCGTCGCCATTAAATAAAACCGTATAAGCGTGACTATGGAAAATAAGTGTTACAAACGCACAATTTAATTAATGCGTCCCTCTTAAGTGCTGTTATTTAATTTATTTAAAAAATACCGTTATTGTTTACTTTCATAAGGAGATGAAAATAGTGCTTTCTACGTTAATGTCTGTATGGTCACCGTAGTCGCGTTACTTCTTGCTGAAATGTTTTATATCAATCCAGCAAAACTGAAGGCATCCTTCTGCATACAAAATTCAGATTGTAATCATACAACCTAAACAAACAAGGTGTAGTTTGATAGTTTCATACATGAATAAATAGGAAATGATGTCCATTTCAATCCAAAATAATGTTTTCAATCTATTCCCACTATGCGCAGTTTTCGCAGGGACGACCTGAACCTGAACGCCAGTCACCCATCTGAAGATTGCAGCGTAAATTTGGTAAGGTGTACTAGTATAGGTACCTTAAAATGTTGGAGCAATAAACGCCATCTTACCATTTTCATGGATAACTAAGTGACTAGGTCAAAATGAAAATCTTGATTATTTTGGCGAACTTTTATCAAAAGTTATAATAATATGCAGGGTGTTCCGAGGTGTTCCATATAAAAAAGTCGCATTTTTGTTTATTATCTGAAAAATGCGACGCTGTTTTGATTTTTTAATTACTTACAGATTTAGATTCAGTAGAAAAAAAACAGAATTTTGATAATTTAACTGTTTCACTAACTGTAGGTATATTGATAAATCTGAAATTCTAAAAGGATTCTGAAAGGATACTCAGAAAATTCGTAGTTCTGATGTTTGTAAAATATTGTAAAACTATGATAATATAGGGTTCTAAGAAAATAGTGGTATAATTCTAACATGCTCCTAAGTAGATTCTACGACGATTCAGAGCCCCCTGCACTGAAAGAAAATCCTGTTTACCTTATGAGGGTTAAATGACATCTACACCTTTTTCAAGTGTAATTCAGAAACCATCACATTGTAATTCAGATTAGTCAATTGGATTTCAGAAAGTGTTAAATGTGATTCAGATTAGTAAACTAAATTTCAGAAACTATCAAATGTAATTCAGATTAGTTAATTTAATTTCAGAAAGCGTAAATTGTAATTTAGATTAGTCAATTGGATTTCAGAAAATGTTAATTGTAATTCAGAAACCATCACATGTAATTCAGAACCGTAATTTCAATTTCGGAGAGTGTATAAAATGTAATTCAGAAACTATGGAGTGTAATTCAGATCAGTAACTTAGGGTAGTGTCACACTTGGACACTATTGTGGCGCAACTTTTCAATATTGCACAAAAAATGTCTTGACCATTCTGCAAGGGTTCAGCACATTTTGGATGTAACAGGTGCCTGCATATTTGCAATTGAATTACTGCATTTCTTGTCATAGCAATTTGACAAATTGCACAATTATCTTTTAAATTCATAATATTGTTGAATATTTACACTCTCACTTTTTTTTATTTAATAATTAACGCTTGCAAACATACCTTGACAACAATAACAAAATCACATCCAGAGGTATTTTGATAATTTAATTTTTAAAGAAAAATAACGAATTCTCAATTACAATTGATAAATTCTCAATTACAAATGACGGACTCTGAAAAACAATTTACACTATCTGAAATACAAGTTACTAATCTGAATTACAATTTACGCTTTCTGAAATTAAAATGACTATCCTGAATTACACTTAACACTTTCTGAAATTCAATTGACTAATCTGAATTACAATTAATGTCTTCTGAAATATATCTTACGGTTTCTGAATTACACTTGAAAAAGGTGTAGTTGAATTTACCAAAGTGTTGCTGTAAGCATTAATATTAAGTAAAATTACTTAAATGATTGTTTAAAACAACTTTTTGGATTTAGTTAAACACTATCTAGTTAATGTATCCAGAGTTTAAGTAAGTTTAACATTGTTTAAGGGCACTATTAACTAAAAGAAGATTTTACTTGAATATGGTAACTTTCAGACATATGTCTTGTTACACTTACTAGACCAATTTGTTAGATTTACTTAAGTATAAGGTTAAATGTAATAAATAAGTAAAAAGGAACTATAATCGTTGGGTTAATATTTTACTTGACATATCGTAACAGGTACATAGTTACAAATTATTGCTTTGATTGGAAGTCAAAAATAAGCTAGAAGTAAAAAGTACTCCGACAGTAAGCGTCAATGTCATTCAACAGATATGCGGACAGTCTATTGATTTCCAAAATTTACGATACTGTTCGCCTTTATGGTAATTTATTAATTGAATTTGATCAAAACTTTGTGGGACAGAGCGTATCTGCACAGCATAGTAGGTATATGTTAAAATCTTGTAAAATAAATAAATATTTAAGAATTTTATTAACATTAGAAATAAGCGTTGTGCATCTGCTTCTGGAGGGATCTTTTTCTGGCACCCATGTCCACTTCCACCTGTATAAATTACAATGTAAAAAAAGGTGACATTATTCGTGTCGCTTGCGTTTTTAAAAAATTTCACTGTCTGTCAGGGGTTGAAACCGGGACCGAAAAGAACCGGTACAGGTACCGGAACTATTTGTATTTATAAACTCACTTGAAACCGGAAGCGTCATTTAAGAAGTTATGAAAAACAGAATCGCTTCCGGTACCATTATTATTATAAATATAGGCAGGGTTAAACGTAATCCTTCTCATGAGCATTTGACGTACCTATGACAAAAAAATCGGTAGGTAAACTTTGTCATGCTGAGATTCGGCATTAATCTCAGGACTCCAGAGAGAGTATTTTAGAGTTAGCTCGTGAACTCTCATGGGGTCAATAACGGTCCTTAATAGATTGCTTTCTAACAGTTATTATTTTTATCACTTACTTCGGTTTCAATATCATAACTTCTATTAAACACAAGTGATTTGCTTATATAACAAACGAAAAGCTTCTAAAGCTTCTAGAGTCAGGTTCAGCATATCCATAGGAATAACGCGCCACATTTTATGAGCCATTATCCATACTTCCTGGAATAACGCGCCACATCCGCTTTTATGATTTATAGCCGATTACTCATGGGGTCAATAACGGTCCTTAATAGATTGCTTTCTAACAGTTATTATTTTTATCACTTACTTCGGTTTCAATATCATAACTTCTATTAAACACAAGTGATTTGCTTATATAACAAACGAAAAGCTTCTAAAGCTTCTAGAGTCAGGTTCAGCATATCCATACTTCCTGGAATAACGCGCCACATCCGCTTTTATGATTTATCGCCGATTACCAATCCTTTATCGACCTGATGGCGCCTTGATATCGCTCTAGAAAATTCGATACAATAAAATAAAAGAAAAGTGCAGTTCATTTTATCGGCTAAGAATAAAATCTTGCTTTGTGAATTACGCTCAGAATTGTAAAATTTGCAATCTCAATGGTCAAAAATCAAAATTCTCACTTTTATTCAGAGCTGTCACACTAACTTTTACACCTCAACTTAAATACTTTGACTAAAACCAAAAAAGAATCAAAAACAGTAAGACGATTGAAGAGTGTGTGAGGAAAGCAATAGTTGAAACTGCTGTTGAGGCAAGGAAAGTTGACAGAGGTGAAACCAACAAAAAGAAGGTTTAATTCAACCAGAAAAAATAGGTTTCGTTTATGCAAAAGAATAATGTGCCTTAATTTTTGTATTATTTATTTAAGTTGAAACCCTTAAAAACCGAAAAAAAATTCAAACCGGAACCGATTACTAAAACCACAGAACCGGAAACGGTACCGAAAAACTGTAAACAATAATTCTAACTAAGTAGTGCGGTAGCCACAGGCAGTCAGTTGGAGCAATGGCGAAGTCTAGGGATCGGCGGCCGGTTACTAAACAAAATTACGGTACATGGACACGGTCACAAGGTAACCATTTCTCAAGCGGTCACAGAAGCACAAGTTAATTAGCAGTATCTACTGGAAACAAAATGCAGGAACGCAACCCAACCGTTTATAATTAACGGAAGGGAACGTATCAACCGCTTACGTTAATATTCAAACGGTACGGTAGATAAGAAAATCACTTTAATTAAATTAATTCATTAAATGTGTACTATGCGCTATGCAAAACGACGAAATATCGAAGAAGATCCCCTTAAATCATGCTTGTTAGCTTATATAGCAATCCCAAAAAATGTGGAAATGGAACTCGGATTTTCCAGCCGGCCGGCGTACTCGTGTGATAACGTCCAAAAATTTAATCTTTTTCAATTAATGTCCAGGCTCCCGGGCGCCCTAAAAATCTGGGGGCTACCTTAAAATCTATATTAATCTAGCGCGCTTCTAATGACAGTATTCAAAATCTAATCAGACGAAGTCTGCTGCAACACGATTGTCACTACGATTAATTATACTCACTTTATTGGTCGGATAAAAATTCTAAAATTTGGTATACAGTAATGCCAATTGCAACATGGAATTTCAGGTCAATCGCAAAAGGTCTGCGAAAATGAAATAAACTAGACGGTCTTGCGGATTTAATTATCGTTTTCGCTGAACTGAAACCATACCATATTAATTTTCTCTCATCCCCCAACCGACGATTTAATCATTCACGCAAAACTCAGGCATGGTCAGTTTATATCTTTTTCTCTTGCCGATGCGCGCATTGCAGTCTTGCAGCGGATTTTCCTTTCCATCTTAACAGATTCACAACCCGAAGTGAGCTACCCCTCTGCTTAACTATCATGCTTAAGATTATTACCCTATATTTTTGCAGGGGGTCTACTTAACTTAGCTGACTGCGCACATGATGCTCGCGTGACTTACCGCGTAATGCCTTCCGACTACCTCCCGCGGATTAACCACCACTTCAGCTTCAAAAAAATACGCCCAACTATGGCTTCGAATCTGTTCTACCAACAGATTTCATTACTTTTCATCAACGACAGGAAACCAATTTGCCGGCTAATTTGCTAGCAACCTCGGACTCGACAGTTCCCAAGCTCTAAATAACTGCAGATCTGTATTAGCCGAACGGTCACGTATCTACAGCTCGTGTACTCATCGAAGAAGTATGACAAAAGATAACCTCCACGCGGGGAGACTGCCTTAAAACAACTTGACAAATTTTATTAGTACACATTACCTAAACAGTAAACGAGGGAATTCTGCCCATTTTAATGACCATTTCCAATTAAATTGGCATTCGAATTTGTCATAATTATAGAACACGTTATTTTAATAATCCGGTGAATCCCCACCACTATCTTCCACTGTTTACTGCGCATCTGCAGGCACTAGAATTCTCATGCTTCTTCGAGGAATAAACGAGCTGTACATCCCATAATTTTTACTTATGGTTATGGGGCGACAAGTTGGGGCAAACAAAACTGTTAATAATTTGCTCAGGCAGGTATCAAAACTGGACTAAAGCTTGGAAATAATAAAGAAAAATTAATATAACGGGGTGTAAAATTTGCAAAAATGCTCGGAATAATCTTGCTTCCAAAAAAACCAAAAAGAATGTATGTATATTAAAAATGGTAACCAACTATCATGGCCGCAAGGTAGGTATCTCTAGCGAAGCCGACTGAAATAGTCTGCCGTTTAGTCGCCTCTTGCGACACCTAGTGCCATCTGTGGTGGGGTTTTCCACCCCTACACGCGTAAAAATTATATGTAGGTATATATGTACATGTACATAAGTAATAAAAAAAAAGTAGGTAGTAGTTAATTCTCCAGTGACTCAATCTCAATAAAGTTCCATATCGAACATTAATTGAATCTCTTGTACTTCTTTTTCGTCTCAATAGTTTCTTCTTGCACTGACGCTGCATGTACCTACAGTAGTAAACTAATCGGAAATCTTCCAAATTCTAGAAATAGTAGAAGGTATAGTTGGAATGAAGTAAAGTACGTGTTACCCGATTCGCTACAATATTGCACGTTCATCACTATTCTCTGTGCTAAATAATTTTATTTAAAGGAAATGTAGTTTCTGCCAATATACCCTATATTAACTCTTTGTCTTGTCTATCATTACGCGGCATCCGATCAATATTAAATCAACCAACAACGGAACAGAGAAATTAAAGTTATTAAAAGAAATTTTAATTAATATCGGATTGAAATTGGAAGTGGATATATTATTATGTTATCATGTAGATTATACCTAGGTACGTAAACGTCACTACTGCCCACAAGCTCTAGTCAGTAAATTGAAAGGTTGTAATTACGAAATTGTAATTTAACTATAACATTTCTTTATAAGAAATTAATGTCGAACTGGTTCTTTGAAAGGTGCGTGGAGTAATACGGTTGTAAAAAAGGTAAAATATGAATAACACTAAATTACTAAAAAGCGAAAGAATTATAATGATCGTGGGCTTCTGTGTACGTACAGTATCAGTTCGAGTTCAGTTGTAGGTTCAAAAACGCCATGGACATAATATATGTTGCGCGTATAGCTACTAATTATTTACAGTGCATATTCTACGTGTTGTTTTGATCCGCTTTGTAATACTCGTATGATAATTTGATAATTATTATTCTTAACGTGCCTATTTGCATAGTGCACTTTTTTAAATGATTGCTTACTCTACCCTTCCATCGCTCCTTCATTTGTGGCGTATCTATAAGTATCTCACAAATAATTACCTGAACATTCCTCATTGATCGTTATACAGTCTATACAGAGGATCTTGAGATATTACCAGAGTGCATGGTTTTTGTTTTTAACATTTGTTTCACTTTCATCTAATAACGGGCGATCAAAAATGAGTTGCTGTCGAGTCGCCTTTGGAAGTTTAAGTTAAGTACGATTTCCCATGTAAACAAAAATTCCAAATGTGACTCGACAGCAACTCATTTTTGATCACATGGTACATAAAAATCTCGTGTCACGGTGTTTGTGGTCGCACTGATTCAAAACGTCTCTACCGATTTGTATGATTTTTTTTGTATATTTGTCTGGCATTAGAATAGGTCGTAACGTATAGCTAGGTCATTATATAGCTCGCGAAATTCTTCCACTACGCGTCACAACGGGGACTCTGATATTTACCACTCCCGCACTTTCACTACCTCCTGACTTATTTTCACACACTCTCTTCGCACCTTGATCCATCTGCGCCTCTCCAGCCGGTTGTAGGTCACTAGCCTTTTCCACACCCAAAGGAAATATTCTTTGAATAGGACGAAGTAGTGCCCCCTTGACCGTCTGTACTCGCACCAAACGGACCTGATCATCAGCTCCAGAAAAAACGCCAAAATGCGTGCCAACCCCAGTGGAAACGTCTCTTGTCGTCATACCCCACCAGCACGAGTTCCCCGAGTAGTAGATTCTTAGAGAACCTCTTTTTCTTGAATCATCTGAGTTTCCGCAAATATTCACCCCGAAATCGTTGTCAAAGTTTTCTTTCTTTCCACGGCAATTTCTCTCTCATTGAAGTTTCGATTTTCCTTAGGCCAATATTATACTTGGTTTCACCTTTGGCACCTCGCTATAACAGCAATTGTCACGCAGAACATCCTTTAGGTCTAGAAGGTAGATGAGCAGGATTCAACAAACCAGTTCTCCGAAACGAAAACGGGGGTGAGATTCCGAATTTCGTTTAAACGGTTCCAAACAAAGCAATCCACGAAATGACAGTTGAATCGCTCCAGAAAAAACAATCGACGTCCAAATTCAAGCTTTCTTTACCGGTAGCATGTAAGTCTGGCTCCAATGGTAGCAGCTGCTTCAATGACGCTACCCTAGAGCTAGTAGCCAACAATCGTTAGAAAACCTACCTCGGTGTGACCCTACGGGGTCATTGGATTTGACCCATTTACAATAGACATGTTACATGTGGCATATAAGTCTACTATGCAAAGTTTCAACCGAATAGGTTCAAGCGTTTGGCAGGGAAAGGTGTGACCCCACGGGGTCATTGGATTTGACCCATTTTCAATTGACTTGTTACATGTGGCATATAGGTCAACTGTGCAAAGTTTGAACTGAATAGGTCCAAGCGTTTGGCAGACATAGACATGCCTTACCCCAAGGGGTCATTGGATTTGACCCATTTTCAATAGTCTTATTACTTATGGCATATAGGTCAACTATCCAAAATTTGAACCAAATCGGTCCAAGCGTTTGACAATTATCGTGTTCACGGACAGACGGACACCATCGACTGCCCTATGAAGCTTGCATCGCTTTGCTCTGGCGCCTAATAGTATGGTTATAACTTATAACGCATAGAAATATCAAATCAAGTACCAAAAGTCCACCCACTTCTTTCAATAGCTGCTTATCATTTCAAATTTGTTAATTGTTGCTATTCACTTGTAATTTTGACGCTTGATTACTTTATTGCTTTATCATAAGCATTGTCTGTTTTAATTGTTTGCATTCAAGGTTTCCTATTAACTTGTTTATTAAAATCTGCTGACAACTGTTGAGTTTATTTCAGTAATTAACCTTAGACTAAGCACGTCTAAAATTCGTTACTTTCAAATCTCTTACATCAATTTGCATTGAAAATTGAGATGCTTACGGGAAGTATATGTAATAATTTTCCTGTTTCTACCTACTTTAATGTAAATTTTGGTAATTAGACCCGATTATTTCATAAATGTTGTGTTTATTGGTGTTAGGTAAGTAGCCGATATGCCATCCTTCTTACCTTGACTAGAATAACAATCCAATCAACCTTGAATAAACTGGAATAATGGTCTTCTTCAACACATGAACGATTGTCACGCCACAGTAAGTGTCGATAAGCAAGCGTGACAATTGTCATTTCCAAATCATTTTGAGTTCCATTCACTGATGCAATTTATACAAGCCCTCGTACTGTTATCAAAAAGAAATGACAGGTTGTCAACGGATGAAATTAGTAACGTTGCGGCTCTTCGCCAATAAAATATTCCGTAAATCATGTATGAGGTCATATCCTTGTAATTTCTAATTTTATGGTATTTTATTTATGTTTTTAACGTATACAAGCATTTGAATATATCGGGGAATGGTAAAGGATGCTGCATCACATCGGTATATTTATGATCATTTGTGGAAATTTCTGCGTTGGCATTTGAATCATATTTTGATGTCACCAAAATTGTTTATAGATGAATAGCACGTAAACAGCAACAGGTGTAAAATCAGGCGTTGATCGTACTTTTGTTTTCATATGTTATATGTATTACCCATCGCCCACCTGCACTTGAAAGCGAGAACAATTACTATAGCGGATTACCTTTAATTACCGTATATCCATTGCTAAACATACATGATGAGAAACTTTACGGATAACGTCACTTTATTGTAATTGATAATAACATCACACATTCCGTTAAGAGAAAATGGAATGAGTGAGTGTATATGTAGTCAAAAAATTGAGAAGGTACACTATTATACCCCCAATGTCCGTTTGTCATCCTGCATCTTTCCTTAAAAGCTATCATATACTTTTGTCGCCTACTATAGTCGCCTCTTAAATAAAGTGACAATCCTAGTTATAGTTAGAAAAATTTTGTGTAAATCTCTTCCTCAGTCGTTAATTCAGAGTCAGGTGGCTTAATTAATTGCAGCCAATTCTTAAAAATATCAGGCTCCATTTTTGGCAAACGATATCTTTTTTGCAAATCTGTCTTCAGAATTTGTCACAGAACATTTACGTTTTCGACTTGCTTGTTGGTAATTAATTGTATACATAATTGTAATAGTGAATCATAAAAATAAAGAACAATAAGCCAAAAATTCAACTTTCATCATAACGACACGGATGCACACGCAGACACGGACAACACGGACGTAAACTGTGCGCCATCTATTGAATGTTCTCCAAACTTGTTGTATTGGTACAATTTTTCCCCCTTAGGATGCCCTTCTAAGATTGATTGTTCAATGTTCTGGGAAGCAGACTGACCTTTTTGCCACTGCGTGCCCTTTTATTCCCAAATTTTGATGGAGAAGACGCCAGTGTCAGCTGTCAACGTGAGGGTATCGTAAGTGATGACAGTGTGGCCACGTTCGCTGCACGTCTGTCAGCTGATCGCAATTTACATGTTGTGGTGTTGCCACAGGAATTTTGTTTCAGTAAAGCAATATACTGAAAAAGTTAAACCTGTTTTCTGCGAGAGAAAAACGGGTATGAAATTAGGTACTTGTGCCCAAAATTCAAATTCAGAAAAATGGAACTTTAAAACGTCCACGAATTAACAGAAAGAATAAAGTTCAAGATCGCCCCAAGATTCAGAAAAAACAATGGAAGATTCTAAAATCGAGTGGGTGTTGAAACATTTTTAAATTTGTTTCATATGTACCGCTTCATGCGAATAGAAATTTTGAAAAAGTTTAACGGCTACAGCATGGGCTGCCATAAAAACAGACGCGAGTCTCAATTTTGCATTGATTTCGTTTCGGTTTTTGAGCCCGGCGTCGATAACAGATTAGAATGGTTTGCGGAGATGCGATCAAAATCGCAAGTGCGAACGTGTCTATTGATATGTTTGACCTGATGGAAGGCTAAGAGTGCTGGCAGCGCGAAATTGAATCTACCTAATCTGGGACGTACTGTACACCAACTTTGTCAACCTACTTCCCGTAAAGAAAGAACTTAATGTACCAACAAATACGATCCTTAACGTAGGGGACTTTCAACAAAAACGATATCGATGGAGACTGACGCTAAATCGCGGAATGTTAGGGTAATGTGTATATTTTCAATTAGAAAATATGGTTTCTATTTACTGCGTGCTTTAATAGGAGTTGAGGGGAGGTTTATTTTGAACTAGTTGAATTTTCATCCTATTAAATTTTCAGTGAAGCTTCTCCCATTTAAGTACAGAATTGTGTCAGGACTTTAGGAATAAGAGTATTGAATTTTTCAACATAGTTATGCGAAGATAAATATAAACCGAAAGTAATTTTAATTGTGAAAGTGATCACTTGGGGTCATAATAAAAGATATTTTGCTAGGTAATCGAATTCACAGAAGTACGATTAATTTTTACATTGATTATTATAATACTCCAAATCACGAGAACAGGGTTTTTGGTGTATGTAGCACAAGAAGGAATTTATTATTTTTATAATTGAAATTTTGTAACTAACCGTTACAATGTATTACTTCTTGGACGCCCAGTAATTGGGTCGGTGTTTTTCCAACAAAATTGCTGTACAAATAACGATTTGGCAGTTAAAAAACGCAGAATCACTCCTTGGGAACTGAGCAATCGCGTTTGGTCTTTTTACTAACAGAAATGGTGCATAAATAACATATTTTCAGGTCTTCGGGTGTTCTTCAGAAGATATTCAAAATTCACAAACATATCAGAAATAGCCCGAAGAGCTAGTAGAAGAACAGAAAATGGCGCTAGTTTGATTATATTAAGAGGCACAGTGGACAAACTACCAAATGCCTTGCCTCTGAAATTCTTAGAAAGTTGACTTGTTTTAGAGCGATTGAAAATTGAATATTTGTGAAAGATTACAACCTGAGGACCTTTAGGATTTTTAGAAAATCTTGAAGATTCGTCTGTGATTTTACAAACATTCTTTTGGAAGAAGAGCTTGGTTTGACAGCTTGATTTAGTGGGTTCTGCTGTGGTCAAGAGGTTCTCAATTTCGGGTTTGAGCATTGCAATTCTTTAAGTCAATAATGATGCGATTTGGTAGAGCAGCTTCGAATAAAACCCCATCCACTTATAAAAGCAAAATTAAAACAAAATACTACACACGTTTTTTCTATAACTATAATAGGTTTGACGTTTCACTAAATCCGGAAGTTTCTCAAATATTCACTGTTTGGCATATTGTTCATGAGAAATACATAATTAATAGTTGCCTATTCGTTCGTTCGAGTCTTGATTATCGAAGAATAATGCGATTGGTTTTGATGCATAAGCAAACATAAAGGAAAATCCTATCTTGCATAATTTCGCAGAAAATAGAAACAAATAGGTACCTACATAATTGGATTTTTGAGCATTCGTTAGGGATGTTTGGCGAATGTGTCGAATTCTTCACGATTTTTTTAATGTAGGTAAAGGATGGAACAGCGATCAGATACGTTTCCACCAAATTACAATGCAAGTAAAGTAGGTAACTAATTGATAATTACCCGCATGGTTCGCTCAATAAAGAGTAGAAATATGTGAATTACTATTTAATTGACACGTAATGACCCATTTTGTCTAAATAATCAAATTGCATTCATCAATAGCTTACAATTTGCATTCACTTTAATGTGAAAATTGCAGAAATGTATTAATAATTCAAATTAGTAACATCTTGCAATATGCTGGGGGCACATCTAATACAATTCGCCATTAATATATAATCGGGGAACGATTATAGTGATTATACTATGCGATCAAAAATGAGTTGCTGTCGAGTGACCTTTGGAATTTTTGTTTACATGGGAAATCGTACTTAACTTGAACTTCCAAAGGCGACTCGACAGCAACTCATTTTTGATCGCCCGTTACACTATACATATATATGACCACTGAGGAGGCCAAAGGTGATTTTTATTCGCAGACTTTAAACGTCAAATAAAAGTTCTCGACAAATCCTATTCATAAGTTTAAATAATAAGACAGTCCAGCGGGACAAACGTGCAGGTCATTATTAATCACGCTCAGTGTATGATACTTAGGAAAAACGTTTATGACCGTTTGCAGCATCAAATTTAAACAGGCTTTTATTATATCCATGGCAGTCGACTCAAACAAATTCACAACCTTTCAATGACCTTTTAACGCGGGTTTTTCAATCATCCGCATTTAGTCATTGCATTTTAGATCCCTCAAATTTTTCCATTTCTTCAGATTCTTCACTTTAAATTCTTCTGACTCTTAGTCAAGATTATTCGGATTGTTCAACTTTTCGCATTCTTCCATTTCTTAGAATGTTTCAGGGCGTTTCTGCACTTACTACGGTTTTTCTGTTATTTCAGAAAACAACATCAGAACTTTAAGGCCCTTATGAATTTTTCTATTTTCTTCAATCTTACGAATCATCGACTCGTTAGGTTGTTCAGATTCTATAAATTCTTGGAATCTTTCAGATTCTTTACTTTCTTCATACTCATCCATTTTTTTAAATTGTTCAAATTTCTCTCTTCGAATGCTTTAGATTCGTCGGTGGAAAATTATCCACAAGATAGGCTAAATATTTTTCAATCGCAAAAAGCATTTTCAGCTTGGCGGAAATTTTCAAACTTGCCTGCGCGGGCCTCATATTCATAGGCGCCGACTTGACAAAATTTTTGGGGGGGCCCAAACATTTTTACGTACCTGCATAGGGTATCGGGTTACGGGTATAAGTAAAAAAAAACATTTTTATAACAACCCTAACCGACAACCGTCGACTTTTAACTAAAACCAGCAAGTACGAATTTTTGCATTTTTAAATAATGCACTTATCGTAGTAGGTGTAAGGTGCAGGTACCTATCTTTATCCTTTATCTTAGAAAGAAAAACTATGACGTCACATCAGGAGTCAGATTATTGCTTCTTAGAAGTGTCAACGGTTTCCTGCTTACTTGGGACGGTTTGTTATTGCATTTTTGCATTGAGGTAGAGGTATAAAGGTTTATTGTTGAGTCTAAAGCTGATTATGCAGTTTCAAGATTTGGTGTAAGTAACCACGAATACGAATACGGTATATAATTGTCACTTATTCAGAATTAGGGGAGCTGAGCCCCTCCAGTATAAATATTGGAGGGGCTGAAAGTGCTCGGCCACCCCTAAGTCGGCGCCTTTGCTCATATTCGTAAATAGCAGACGCGTTATCCCTTCGGAAAACACCGCAGCATTTTTAAAACAATTTGAGAAGAGAATCTTAAACGTACAAAAATAACCTTATGTCCAACTCCGCTCAATTGGGATGCGCGCTTTTGTAAAGAAAATGTAAAAAAATCTTCTCGTGCAAAGAATCGAACCCGAACCGCCCGATTGCAAGCCGTGTATCCTTAGCACTAGGTCATTATGGCACACATTCAATCGTGATTTAACTGAATACCCATTCCGACATAGTTGTGGGGAAAGGGTCAATTTTCGCATGCATGCGGACGCGTATGCCGTTTACAAATATACACGCGGGCCGTTCGAAATTCGTCCATGGACTACGTTGTGGCCCGCGGGCATGGTGATGAGCAGCCCTAGTTTAGTTCGTTCTTTTTTAATTCGGTAGCTTATAGCGCTGGCACCTGAGTAAAGAAAAATCTTGACGGTTACCGTCAACTTTCATATTTATAGAGATTTTTTTAAACTACAGATGTTTCTAGTAAAGACAAGCATATCTCATATTGTAAAAACCAGATGTGGGCAATGCGTCAACTGCGCAATGTGACCTTTCTTACTGATAGAGATATTTCTTGAAACTTTAACCAAACATTCTTCTAGTAAAGACAAGCATATCGCATATTCCAAAAATCAGATGTGCACATGCGCTAACTGTGCAAAACTAAGTTTCTTATTTATAAGAATATGTATG
Source organism: Photinus pyralis (assembly GCF_008802855.1). NCBI lineage: Eukaryota > Metazoa > Arthropoda > Insecta > Coleoptera > Lampyridae > Photinus > Photinus pyralis. Next base: position 26,215,447 of record NW_022170738.1, on the reverse strand, counting down.
CCAACTTATTAACGAGCGACAAACGTTTATAATTTTGAACTTTCTGTCCGTCCGTCCATCCGTCTGTGGACACGATAACTCACTAACGGTTTCGAATTTTCCAATACTGTTTTTTGCAATAGGTAGATAATGGTCAAGGGACTAGTTCAGATGCTTCTAGCAAAGGCAAACACATTATCACATATTGTAAAAATCAGACCATAGATGCTTTTAGTAAAGAAAAAGTAGCTCACATATGGGAAATACTGATCTATCTAAACATGGAAAATGGGCTAAAGTTACTGAAAACCTTTTTGCTTGTTTTAGTTGAACTGCAGGTGGAACCATTATTCTAGTAGGTAGATAAAAAGAACTTTGCCGAACACTTGAGAGTAACGCAAATGAACATAATAGAAACGATGTAGTTTGAAACGAATTTGACGTAAAGAAATATTTTGGGCATTTGGAGAGAACCTAGAAGAAAATGGAGAAGAACTTGAAATGAGCTTGAGGCAAGCGAACAAAGAACTACGGTGGTAATTTGAGATTTGCGGACCTTCGGTACGGCTTATAAGGAAATTGGGAAAATGGAGTAGGATTTGTTGTGTGGTGCTGGTGCTAGTCCTGGTGTGTTGTTGGTGGTATTTTCCTTCTTTTTCTTTGCAAATCAGTTTTTTGCCCATAGGTACGTTTTAACGTGCTGACCCGATCTACCTATCTTCGCGGATCTTATAGATTTTGACGTTTAAAGATCAACCCGATTTTTGAAAATCAAACAAAAAAGGTTTTTTTCCATAACCTTTGACGGAGTGATCCGATCTTTACCTGTGTCGGCGATTATTATAGATTTTGGCCTGTATAATCCAAATCGACCAAACACAACGTAAGAGGCGCTTGAAGAATACATGGCGGGAAGGTCGAGGAAAATTTAAAAAGAAAGTTTATGGAAATGTGGAGTGTGTAACGCGTAACTCTTACGTTGCATTTAAAATATATCAAAGACAGATGTTGTCGTAGATATACCCGAGAGAGATAATTTTTGGACTGATGTAGAATCCAAAAAATGTGTAGCCATCAAGATCTGACCACCAGAAACAGAGGTAGATCCACATAAAGTTGTTTCAGATTTATCAGTCAGAGACGATTGTAAGAAATTTTGGTCTATAGAATCCCTAGCAATAAAGATCTGACCACAAAAAGATAGGAACGCAAACTCAAACAGTGTGTAACGCTAAGGCCATTACGTTACTTATTTAAATTTAGAAGCTGTAACAGATCTACCAGTAGAAGACGATTTCTGATCCATCCAATATCCAAAAAAATGAATATTCATAAGATCTGATCACTAGAAACAGAGGTAGAGCCACCAATTTGTAGAGTATGTAATGCCTTAAAAATTTAGCAACTTTTTTTAGAAACTTAAGAGACAATGAATTTGAAGGAATACTTGACGAGGAGCATTGAAAGAATTTGAACTTGAGCAAAGCACTTTATGAAAACTTAAGAGTTCGCCTAAGAAAAAATTGAGCGAAGACAGAGAACTCGAGAAGCAACATGGAGGAACCATAACAACAATTTGGGAGAAGCTTGGAAAGAAATTTGAGCGAGACTTCAGAAGAAATCAATGGAAACTTCGGGAACTTGGTGACCCACCTGAAAGACACAAGCGGAGCCAGAGAAAAAAGCTTTGCGAGAAATTAAAGAGAGAAGAAGAGTTGGATTGAATGCCTAAGCGACTCTATGGCGTATATAGAAGCTGTATATCAATTGTAAAAATTGGTTTCTTTAAAACTTCACAAAAAAAACACATTTCGGTGCTTTTTATTTTATAAACTTAAGGTGGAGAAGGGCTGTGCACGCAAATTCCGCTAATCGACCTTTTCATATTCTTCAGATTCTTCTCATCCTCCAATCTTTGGGATTCGATGCTATTTAACATTTTAAGTCGCGTGTGGTGGAACCAAATCCCAAAAAAAGGAAATAAATACATTTCGAAATCTCCTTCACCCACTTCAAAGATAGAAACAGATAATTTAAAATCTGAACCGCCATTGTATACGTGTAGCTGGACACGACTTAGCCATTCTGGCGATTGCGGCGACTTTTTGAATTATTTTGAGGTTAACTAATACTTTTTATGGAAACGCAAACGTACGTACATAATTCAGACAAACTATAAATAAGGAAATGTGACTTGCGTAGGGTAAAATAAATAATTACAAAACATTTCGAAAAGTTCCAAGTTCACTTACATCCTTCGGCTGCATTAACGACATGACAACCGTGAACATGACGTTTATTAACAACATGGAAATCTTGCCTTAGCTGCCAAACCATAATCGTACCGCGGTTAGAAAATGCTCGTTATACTGCAACATAAATTCTAAACGTTGAGAACGATTTTCGTTGCCGGAAGGAGCCAATCTATAGAAACGGCGGATGGCGTAAATATTTGCACATAACTTCGAATTTTGTCATTTTTTCACCTGGTTTAACAACCTTAGCCGTTTGTATAATGTAGACGATCTTGGTCATCCATCATCCAGCTGAAATAATATTACCTTTTTCACACTGAAAATGTTCTCTCACGCTAAATACTAAATATTACGTCATTAATCAATCTAACAATTAAAAACTGCGAAATTCACACACCTCAAGTCAGGAAACATTAATTATTTACCCGGTCCATATAAATCTCATAATGGGCCACAATTTAAAAAAAATGGCAATTTTAAGAAATACCAAGACGAGATTCGCTCATTTTTGGCACGTTAAGCTAACGGTACCCAATAAAGTCGATAAAAAGTTGACCGCAGCTCAAAGTGCAAATCATTTAAACTAACTCGATATACTATGGAGGAATTTCCTGAACGTTATTAACGTAGGTATATGAAAGAAGTAAAATGAACAATGTGTATAATTTATAACGTTTCTAACAATAAAAGGCAAATAAGTTGAGTTGAAGCGCGGTAATGCGAAGGGTTCGTTTCTCGCACCATCGTTCAAGTCTCCGCATATATTAAGTTTTCTGTGGGATGTTTCTGCTGCTGCATTCGATGATGTGGGATGCTAAAATTTTGCAGGAGTAAATCGCCTTCTATGAGCTCGACGACCGTACCAAAGTGAGTGACTTCGACTTCGCGAGTTCGAGCACACGCATACAAGAACCAATCCAAGCACGGTCTTCACGGCCGGTCGCCTTCCAAGACGCTCAACTTCTTAAGAACCTTCAGTCTGTTACAAGACATACAGTGAGTAGTAAGTGATACACACCCTTTGTGCAAAGTGGAGATAAAGGGGTGATAAGTGAGCCTTGGCGCATACGGCCATGGCGACAGGTGAGTTTTTTCCCTCTGCTTATTTTTTAACACAAATCCATTTCCTGAATAATTTTCCTTTCACCGTGTGCCGTACCCACTTTAACCATATATAGTGTGCGACAGGATTAACTGGCATTTTCGGATTTTTAAAAACTGGAAAAAAACAGTGAACATTCGTGACTAATACTGAAAGTGAAAAACTCGCATGTGTAGTGCTTCGGCAATGGAACAAAATTAAGTAAACTGATAGCAAGTGACTTTTTTGAGCTAATTATGAGGATCATGCGGTGAAATCGAGCCGAGCGACCTAAATCCCGCCACTTCTCTGGTATACTGGGCAAAGTAATCGGTTATTGTGCTAAAGTGATCAAATTACCTTCACAATTATCCCTTTTATCCATCCCGTATCATACAGTCTTTAAAGATCGATTACTTAACGAATCCGATCGATCTTACCCCATTTTTTTAATAACATATGGCTAGGCGCGATCGAAAGTAAAATGTTGGCAAACATTACAATTAGCTTTCAAATATATCGGAATTTAAATTTAAATGTTAATTGTACGAGAAAACCTTGAAGGAAATTCCATATTGTTAATGGACAATCAATTTTGTCACTTTCCAAATACGTTTGTGGTACAGTGATCAAAGTTTGCCAAGCATTTTGCTTAATCGTATACGAAATGCTGCATGAGTTGTAAATTTCCAAACGCCAATAACTGGAAACGAAATTTCAAAATGTTTGGATTTTCTGGGTGAACTAGAAGAGCGATCCGTAAAAGGGGCGATGATATAACCTATGATCTTACCCAATCACGATTTATCAACCGTCTAGAACGTAGAACCTTGAAAGTTGTCATTTTCACGTTTTTAAGATTAAACTGGGTGTTATTATTCAACATTTTAAAATAGATACGCTCATCTCGAGTATTTTGAAAACATAATTAACATCTCAGCCTGCAGCAAATCGGCTTTTTTTGGGAGACACGAATAATCTAATTATAAAGTTACGGCACTCGTTAAGTAACGTTTTGATTAATTTTCCTCTCAGAAGCGTACTTTCTTTGCAGATTGTGACAAATACGAACCAATTCCTGACGTCATTACTTTCTCCGACGTGTAATTAAGTAAACATGTGTTAACTTATTACGCAAACGCACTATTTCCTATTTCAGCCCTCTCGAGCTTATGAAATGGAGAGTTACTAAATTCCGTTCAGACGTCGGAAGTCTGTTTCCTAGCTGAATCTTGTGCAGGTATCGCGAAGTCAAGCGTGGATCTTTCATTTTTGAGGGAAAATCTGGCCGAAAATTTCAGCGTGGGCATACCAGACCTTTTGCGACACCTTTAGCATTTAACATAATTGCAAGGTCTCGCAAATGTTAACCGCGCGCGTTGAATTTTATTTGCATTATGGGATTAAAAGTGGGTGGCACGAAAAGTTAATGTGTCGTATCGAAAATGCCTCTAACTCGATTACTTTCTTTCACTTTCATGTGTGATTAAGTATCTGGGTTTCGCTTGAACATTGTAGCTTGCTGTATAATTATCACAATAAAATCTAAATGATTTTCTGAATCATGATGTAAATGGGAATGTGCGAGGTCGACCACTCTTAAAGTCAAAGACAATTTTGTAATCGGCGAACAGATACAGCAACCTACATTGCAACCCACTGCACTTTGCATCCGTTTATGATGACGTGTTGGTGGTGTACGTGCGATTACCACCACTATCCTTTGAGGTTTGCGAATTACAAGATTGGATTGAATATGGGACTGGGGAAGCCCCTTTCTGAACTTTTCTCAGCTTGCCGAGATCCATATCTTCCAATAACTTTTTGTTTGCCAATTAAATTCCTAGTATCATTGTTGAGGTGGGAAGACCGGCTGTAATATAAATGATCATTATATTCAGTATCGAACCGAATTAGGGTGCATAAGAAAACCTGTCCAATAAAACTAAACTTGTCCTTGCAGACTAATGACTAAGTTTGATCTGAGCTACCAAAGGCAATTAGTAAAGTTCCTTTGAAAATAGTTACATCCTGGCATGGATACTTTATTAAATTCAAATGGATGGTTTCTACGGAGTCCTCCAGTCTTTCATTTCATTAGAATCATTTTTGCATTAGTTCAATTGATCTCCATACTATAAGGTTAATTTTCCTTCATTTGTAAGTTGAAAACGTATAACAGCACAATATTACAAAGAAACGATTTGGTTTTGTCTACGAACTAAAGGTAGCATTGTAAAAATGATTCATGTTTCTGGAAACTTCGGCCGCACCAAGTGATTCCTTTACTCTAATACTTTACAAGCGTAGGGTTATTATCATCATTTTGTATAGTACCAATTAATCTGTCATTTTGTTTGAACAGTTCCATAAACCCTGTAATTACGCCTACTTTTAGAGACGTCATGATACTAACGCGAATCCAACTCAAAAAGTTTCTATTTTTAACTTTTACATCATCTGTCAAGTTAATATGTGCAGTGTAACCTTCCATCAAAACTGACACTTTGGTATATTGTATTATAAAATAATTTATTCCGAGCCATTAAAGCACTCGTCTTGGTTTACTGCTTTCTGGATGAGCAATCATCTTATCATCAAATCATGAGAATCTTGTATATCCAAGCGAATGCAAACTAACGAACATGTATTTTTGAGGATAATTTAGTTTCCCTCCTTCAAAGGTCATCTCATCAAAATATGTAAAAAGCTTTTTTACTTTTTCTTTGATTCAATTTTATGGTTAAAATGTATTTGGAAGATACTACTCTTACCTTTTGTGGTGGCAGTGCAGCGTTTCTCTTCACGTCGGTTTTTTATTTTTAAATCACTATAGGTAATTAATTGTTGGGAGTTAAAAAACCATACATTTTTGAAATTTACTTTTTATTTTATTTTTTTCATATATACTAACTTCCGGTATCACTTTCGGTTTAGCCGGAAATCCATGCAACTTTTTTAAGAGATTTGAAATTTAAAATATGCATATACAAAAAAAATGGAAAAATCTAGCATGCCGTGTGCTGTTAGGATGCGCGTTGTCTGTTATGTTACACGGATAGACCGTATTGCGCAAAAGTAAAGCTTCAAAACTAAACACTGAACAAGTTGATGTAGGTCTTTTCTGTGTGACATGACACACGGCATGCTAGATTGCATGAGTTTTCTAAATAATTTGTATATCAACCATATGCAATTATGCATATTTAAGGTTGTCGCACAGCAAATTAGTTGATCTTTCCAAAAACCTTAAAAAACATTGCATTTGAACAACAAAAGTTGCATCGGTGTGGTACCGGAAGTTTCGCCAAATAAAAAAGATATTGAGGCGACCCTCTTATCTTGAACGCACTGTATAATGATTATAAGAGTATCAACTCGCGTCTTTATATAAATTTATTTGGTTGTAAATGTGAAACTGTCAAACTGATCGAAGCACCACAATACGCTTGCTATTTTAAGCACATTTTCCATTACGCTATTGTCCGCACTTTGTCCGTCTGTACCACGACTAGTCCTCCAGTTTAAACTTTTTCGTTGTGGTTTTTTATACGGTGTAGCACAGATTTTTGGATTAGTCACTTCGTTCCCGAAATATGATTAATTCTGTGCGGGTCGCGAGGAATCACGTCTATACTAGTTTTAACGTTTTTTTGGAGATTTGAACAAACCCTTAACATTTGTAATCCTGGAGAATGTAAAAATATCGTAAACACTTTTTCAAATATTGTTGCATCAGGTATCAAAATGTGACTGAAAGTGTCAATGTATAGTCGTGGTCAAAAGTAATGTCCTCTCTCACATACCTCAACTGTAGAAGAAGTACTAATATGTTTTCCGCGATTTGGTTCAATTTCATTTCAATCTTAGGGACTTTCCTCATTTTGAGAAGATTTTATTTTCAGGGCTTTAAAAGGATAGATAGCCCATTTGAGTGACATCATCCGCAATTTCTGAACGTATTGAATTTATTCAATTGCACGTGTTAAAAATGACCGAAACAATATGTCCAATTTTTCAATTTATAGAAACTTTGATTTTTTAATTTTGTATGTGCGGAGGGGAGTTCTTTTATAAAACCCCACGGTTCCGTTAACTTAAACAATTGCAGTAATGGAGGTTGGGTCAGTTATTTACAATTTTTCTTCTATTTTCGTTCCCTTAAAGACGAGGCGGAAAAAATCAAACGTTCATTTTTATCTTCGCTTTTATCCGTAATAAACTTAAATTTCTTGAGCGTTTTTCACTCCTAAAGTTAAAAAGAACAGAGACTATCGATTTTAAAACCCACCCGCACTGCAAATGCTTATACAGGGTGAACATTTTGTATGGAATACTGATTAAATCCTCAAAACAAGATTTTTCAATGGCATTTTTATGGTATCCAAAATTGTAAAAAGTTTGCTACCGAACTACATACTTTAAATTTGTGCTCAGTTGCGTTCTTCTGAATGGTGAAGGGGAGTTTTCGTTCCATATTCTTAAAGAGTACACTTTTTGGGGTTTGGCAACATGAAAATCTGATATTACATAATCAAATTTAAGAGAAAAACTAAAATTGAGGAAAATAGTTGTGTCAGTGAATTTTATTATTTCTCTAGTTTGTGTTAAGAAAAAAACGCTATTCTTTTGTTAGTCACGTCAACGCACTTGCACTATTTTTCATGAGATACTATTAAAGAATGAGCCTTTTCTTTTAAATTTAAATTAAACCCTTTTTATGCTGCAATATCCAAAAAGTGTACTTTTTAATAATATATAATTAAAGGTGCAGTAATTGACGTTTAAAAAATATGCCCCCTTGACCATTCAGGGGTGCGCCACTGACCACAAATTTAAAGTACGTAGATTGGTAGCGCTTATTATTATTTTAGATACCATAAAAAGCTTCTTTCAAAAACGTTGTTTGGAAGTTATATCAAGTGTTTCAGACAAACCGTTTACCCTGTATCTCAAATAGGTACATTACAAAATTCTTCCCTGTATTCGTCTTTGGTGATTTCAATACCCTCCAGATCTTCGGCATATCACAAGCAGTGTTTGGTATATAAAATTTGGTCTACGGTCTCTCCCATAATACTCCTTCGAAATTTATACTATATAGTACAGTTCTCAGAAAAAAAGTATCATTTCCCTATGGAAGGTGTTCCAAACTAAACCTCTACAAAATTAAAAAAAAGTAATTGGTCATTTTATCTGTACCTAAATTAAAATTCAAAATAACATTACATAGTAAAAATAGGATAATATAACAATTAGGTTATTAAAAAAATACGACTTCATTACATCAAATAGTTTCTCGAGATATTCGAATTCAAATTTGCACGCATGCATCTAGCAAAAAACTTAATCTTCACTTTGTAAGTACTTTGTTGCGACCCTTCGTTCTCCAAAATGTATCATACTCCGTTGCTACTTATCGGGTCCGCCTCAGAGAGACCTATCACTTTCCATTTGAGAGTACCGACTTCCCACACTCGGTTCTCAAGGTATTCGCACATGAAGTTTTGACCCTACCAGCGGAATTTCAAACGCGACTTTTAATCCGGCTCATATTCAATAGTACTTACCCTTGAACTCGTAGAAATCGATTCACGAAGGTCGCTGTCTCTTTTCGAGTTAGACTAGGAGCGGTCGCACAGACAGACGGACAAAACCATCTCATATATGGATTTTTTTCTTTCGAAAAATTCCCTTAAAAATCGTTGGGTCTGCCAAATTCGTATATAAGGGGAACTAAATTTATCCTCATTTTCAAGTGTTACATTTCATCTGCTTGGTTGGACTTATGCCTATAGTTTAATAGATATGAAAAAATACGACATTATAAGTTATTGCTTTGTCTTTATCTTGTGCGGATCATTACTCATATTAGAATCATTTGATTTATTCAGTTCAGTTTGAATAACTCCCAAATTACACCACTAACTATCATAATCAGAGCCTACAGGTTTTAAAGAATACCAAAATTAATGTTAAATCAGACGCCACCTCATGAGATAAGATGAAAGGTTGTAAGACGAAATTTTGCGCGAACACGTCATATTTTTTTGTAAATTTTCCGGGAACTGGTTTAGTAGGGAGGCGCAAACTTTAGTTGGGACGTATGAGTAGGTATCTACCAAATCTGTCTCTCTTTCTCGGCTCCACTTGGGAAGTCCTCTGTATTTGTGTGGCAGACAGATGTCCCCTAACTGTCTAACATCTCTGTTCATACAAGGTGTTCCTAAATAATATGATGTAAATATGAAAGGGTTTTGTCTTATTTTATGACTAAAAGTGCGCATATAAACATAGACCCGCAAACGATTCGTTATCTATAGGGTGTTAAAGATTTTTAAGTTTTTTCTTTATATGTCCTGCAGTTTTTGCGATATTTCACTGAAGAGCTTATTTCATTGATTATATGATAGATCAATGGTAATGAGAACCTACAGGGTGTTATTTTTTTCTGGAGTGACGTTCCATTTTCTACCCCTGAACTTTTTTTCGGCGTGTCACTGGTAGATTGTGAAACAAGAATTTAAGTTTTCTGATTTGTTTAGAAACTTTTTTCTCTTTTAAAATTTTTGTATCTGCGACCGGTATCGAAAAAAATCCATTTTCAGTAGTTAGTTAAATGAAAGTATTATTTTAAGTTGAATCCTGTGTTGCATATGTCTATAAATTGTAAAGTGTACGATAGAACGTTAACACCCTGTAGATCGGTAACAAACTGTGAATATGAGCTAAATGAGCTAAAAGGCAGTTAGCATTAGCCAGGATTTTTTTAAAACGAGTTTTCCTGTGATATTAAAAATTCACTCTACCGGCTACATTATAATTCCCTAAATTAGAATAATCTCTCATTTTTTGTGGCTGATGAGTGATGGTCTCAGTCGTTCAGGCCAAATTTGAAAGTAGAGCCCTAGAGTGCAGATTGTGAAATCGAACCAACTTCCTCTATTCCTCAACATTACCATTTTCAAATATTTAAATTTAATATACAATCGTCATATTAACTTGATTTATACAACTCATTTCCATCGATAGTTTTTGATTTGGAGAAATGCAAATTAGCGGTATATAAAAATTGGAATTTCGCTAATTTGTAATCATTTCTACTGACGAATTTAATTACGCCATTAATTTTGCATTTTTCCATAATACGCTCGCCATGTAATTTAAATTCCTTGGTAGATGATGGGCATTATTTCATAGATTGTTCACCACTCGTTAATTTATGACATTGTAATTTGTTAATTTTGTAGTAACGTCGATTAAAATGCCTCTCCTTCATGTAGATTATGCCTAAACAGTTCTTTTATACCTGGAGATATAAAAACTTGTTCTTTAGATAAGGGTGGCACAAGCTAACAGGTGTTTAAGTTTGAATTTCCGGTACCTATCGGCATTTTTTGAATCGTTTTCGTCCTTTGACGCGGCTGCTTTAAAAGTGCATTTATATAACTTGCAGGCCTTGGATGACGTCGTCGAAGTTGACTAACATTCTTTGCACTACGACCAGGTCAAAGATCAAGCTATTGTAGGTACGGGCGACGTCTACAGAGTTCGTAGCTAAATACCGCCTAGTTTTTTTTATACACCTTGCATTGACAATTATTGTTGATTACATAAGTGATGCAATGGTCATTTTATATTTGTCATTTATGCCGATGGCGCTAAAAATTACGTTTCCTGAAGAAATTTCTCTCGGACATAAGTGTTAAGTCGTGACTACTTTATCTTAAACCAAATAACTTTCTCTTTGTATGTTGTTTATTCAACACTGACGCTGGTGCAAAGTGGTGCGAGTCTTACTTTACACGAACGTTTCTAGGACGAGAATACGTTTATGACCTTTCTGGTCTTAGCACGACAAGTCGTAAAAGGCCCACCCGTGAAACGTGCAAAAATAATGATTATTTTATAACTACCCAAACCGCCTGGCGTAATCCTCCTGACGTTTATGGACTTCACTTAGATGGTGGTAAGAACCCCGAACCCCGTCATGAGCTTGGGGTCAAACCCATCCTAACTCTATCATTAACTTCGACATACCACAACTTTTTTTTGCCATATCAAGTATTCAAAAATGGTAATGAAGACGTGGGTTTTTAACATGGTCAATAATTTGAAAATCACGAACGATTCTTGCAGTTAGTAATTTTGATTTTATCGCGCTATGTCCACTTATTGGCAAATTTACGGTCAACATTGCGAAAAAATCCTCGAATAAACCCGACGGGATCAATGCATCCTTTTTTCAATCCAAGCCTCATCCTTTGATTGGATTTCTGTGAGACCCGGATATATGAATCACCTTGATCATACTGGCCGATTTGGGCTGGCATTTAGCAAGGTTTGGTCATTATTTTCGCATTTGAGAATTTGCCTCCCCACCAATCGCGCAAAGTTTCGTACCTTGCTCGATCATTGAAATCTTCGAAACGCTCGCTACTGGCTAATTAATTCGAAAAGCAACGGAGCTGGGTACGGAGTAGTGAGAATTTCCTTGAGAATTTGTAGTACCTGTGTGTTTGAAATTCCATCTAGTCTTCTTCCTTCGTGTCCCATTTTTTTCATTCGTCTAAGGTTTGAGGTGGTCTTTATGCAAATGTGTGTTCAATGCCCTCGAAGAATTGTGTAGGCATCACACGGCGCCGTGACGTCAGATGAGAGGCGCGGTCAGCTCGCTTATTTCTGTGGTTTACCGTAAGGTATGTGTTTAAGAGAATTTTGAAGTGATAGTCGAAGCGTGTCAAATTCAGTTATCAAATTTAATTGTAAATTAATAACTGTAAATCAATTGGTGCCTCGTGATGCAATTAAAACAGTAGGCAGCTACGCGCAAGTAACATTTTTCGTGGTGTGCGCCTCACGCAATTTTGATCAAAAATAGCAACCTTGCATAAACCATTTCATCATCAGCTTCGGTTTTTCTACTTTTCCTTGCGTTCGCCTACACCGAGACGATTTAAATAAACTTAGAAAGTTGCTAAGTCTTTGTAGGAAAACGGGAATGTGTCATCGATTGGGGTTTCATTTAAATTTCAAATCAAACGCTTGTATTGATTAGTACATTCAAGGAAATAACATGTAGGAATTTGCAACTCGATGTTTCCTTGCTTGTTTGCCAGTTTATGATCTTACTAGAATATAATCCCTATTTTGGTTAGCGCTTACAAGGTACCTCGTTTACCACCTCTTACCTTTAATGTCCAACATTAATCGATATTCCTTGTAAACGGGAAAGGTGAACTGTTGAATGTGAACCTCGTACAATTAAGAGCCGGAATCCATATTATCAATCTAATTTTTGCTTATCTCCGTCCGTGGTGAAATTTTTACCATGGATGAGCAATATATTGATGACATATCTGGTTACAAAAGTTTCTTTTCCCAGTTTGTTCAAGTCATTTAGTTGCTAAGAAAATCGTTTATTGTATCCTGTTAGACATTTCACCATAAAATCGGTTTTCACGAGGAACTAGATAGATAAGGTGTCACCTGGTGAAGATCATTTCGATCGATTGCAATCGTTGGGTGTCCATCTTGCTGACGAAGAGGTCCCTAACAGCAATCGAATCTCTTTATTTTAGCACTTACATTTCGTTCTACGTAGGTGGCTGTATTCGTTTTTACCTTTCGCTTTCAAAACCAATGGCCATTTCCTAGTTCCGGAGATCGAAAAATCTCGCATCTGACTTTTTCTGCAACATCGATTATGATGATTGTACCAAGATTGGTATATACTCCATGCGGAAGCACACTGGATACTCATTCAAGATGGAGATTGGGTGTAGGAATAAATAAAATAATCTAAGGGCGTCACTAAAAGTTTTGGTAAGGATCGCCGTTTTTGTATTGACCACAAACTGCCCTTTACATTGTAATGAGAAGGGACTGCTCATCGTATCTTCTATTCTATTCTATTCACATTTTTCGCCACTCTCACCACTTTGCCTTTTCCGCATCACAACCTCCTTTTACATCGGAATAGGGAAGGGTTGCTTGTTTCATCTTCCATGCGCAATACCCGGCGCTTTTGTATGGACTTCCTTTTTCGTATCGACCACCGATTAGCATAGTACCCTACTTACTAGATACTATATTATAGGTAGAATAATTACAAACTTATGTATGGTTTTACACCAACAGTTTGTAATGTTTATTCACATAGGAACACAACAAAATCATTTACACAAATTCTTATCAACTTAAAACTAATCATTAAGATTATGGTAAGTTTGGGCTACTTCGCATTATTTTTTATTGAATATACCTAATTAAGGTACCCTTTAACCATTCTTGCTAATTTCATAATTGTGATTATGGTAAATTTTCCGGGTCGAAGTATGTGATGAATGTTGACGTGTGAGATAGGAACCGACACCACAGTCATCAGTGATAGGTCAGGAAAGAAGCATTCAAAATAAAGATATTAATTTCGAACAAACAATAGAGGGTAGAATAAGTATTAAATTCAGCCCCATCGAACAAGTTGATGAGCTTCAAAGCATCATGACAGACGGAAATGCATACAGGGTGTTTCGAAATTCGCGCACACGGACTATGGGATGGTGTTATACGACAAAATCTGAACAAAAAGTTCCTCTACCAGTTTTCCATCAGACCGCTATTTTTCGAGCTACCGCGGTTTTAAAAATCTCCGCGCCCCCTACGCTGCACCACTGGTTAAACTTAATAATAACACATTTTTAAAAACAAAAGAAGGTTCAAAATAAACTATAATTATGGCGAGTACATCATTACAACAGTAGTTCAAAATGTCCGCCGTCTGCTAGTAAACAAGCTTCAGCACGTCGAAAAAAAAAGTGCCGGTCTGATCAAAAACTGGTAGAGGAACTTTTTATTGAGTTTTCGTTGTATAACACCATCCCATAGTCCGTGTCGAAATTTACCTAATAATAAAACAGCTCGATTGATTGAAGTTTAATCCACTTCAGTGAACAGCGAGTCGGTGGATGAATGGAAAGAAGATAATTTAAATGTTGTGGGAGCAGCCGAAACTTCTAAAAGTGCTATACTTTACACCGCATATGAGTTTTCTACCTCCCAACCTATCTCATTTTACACATACCCACTATGAATCTTAGTAGTTGTCACATGATCAAAATATTACCATTACATTTTCCTCGCACTGTGTTCAAGGTAAGAATGTTTATTATGGGGATCTGGGAAACCATAAGAAAATACGACGATGGCTAATTAGGGGAAAGTCGTGGGAAAATAACTATCGGATAAATTGTACAGGGAACTTATCCGATAGGTACTGAGACGATTCAGGCGTTGTGCGCGGGTGCACCATCCTGTTGAAACAATGAAACCAACAGTTTCCAACTTTTATTTTTTGTGTGCCGTACATTGTTATATTCTCAGTGATGATTATTTCTCCGAACCGAACCGTTATATTGTAGAATTGAAAAAGTGGCAATGAGGAAGTGTCTTTATTTTTCTGTAACTATTACACCAGGAAAAAATATAAACAAAATCAGCAAATTTCGATTTTTCTGGCATACCTTCGGAAGTAATCGAAATTTTCTGTATGTTCAGTTCCGCAACTTTTATCTGATTTACCATCATCTGAAGAAAATTAAAGCAACTTTATTATTAATTTTGAAGGTGTAGGGAGTCCTCAAACGAAACAGACCCTAGGAGTACTTTGAAAGTCGGTAGTGTTATTTTCTGTTGATAGTTGGGAGATCCGCCATGTTTTGTCCAAATACACCGGATTGGTACAAATTAATCTTGCCGGACACAATTGTGATAGAATTATTGTAACCACAGTAAAATCTAATAATTCGGTTAAACCAATCAGGTCAATGATAAATTGGAAAAAAATATGGCCGACAATATGATCGCACTGTCTTTACAAAGTCACTGTAACCTAAATTACAGCGACTGTATACAAGATTCATGTCTGATTGGTTGCTGAATCATCCAGTACGCGGTAGCCATTATGTGGTAAACTTGAAATATCTTCAATGTATCTTCCGTATCTTCAATTATTAAAGTATTCCAGTGTTAATTGCTTTGAATTCGTATGTTTAATCTAGATATCGTGATAAATTCTGTTTGAATTTGCCACAACATGGCGGGTGGCCGATGTTTAAGCTCAATTGTCGCCACTGTCTTGCATAGGGTCCCTGTAACCTAAATGTGTTACCAATGAAATGCATCAGGTTAGCAAACTGTTGTTTGTGTATATCTGTGATCATAGGTAGGGATCAATTTCGTTGAAAAAATGTACAAACATTTTAGTTACTTTGGAACAAAATCTTTGACCCCAGAGACTTTTAAGGATTAGTTTAAAACCTTACAAAAAAAACTGATTCATTTTTGGGAAGTTGTTCCACAATATAGTGTTGATAAACAGGACCGGATTTACAGCTTGCCGGGCCTCCAAGTACGAGGTAGCGATGGGGCTCCTACCTCTACCTTAAAACAAAACAAAACGTAAACGTTAGAGTAACATATTCTAAACCATTTTACAACCTTCTCTACGCGACATTTTAACTAGGCTGGGCGTCCCCTTGGCCGCCACAAGCACGTGCTTGTTCTGCTCGTACGTAAATCCGGCCCTGGTGATAAAGATGTTCCAGGGTTTTTGACACATAAACAGGGGATAACAATTAAGAATGTCCCATAAAAATTTAGTGGTAGAGGAAACCGAAATTACTCTATCCTCAGCAACCCTGACAAGCTTGGCCGATCTTGAAAGTGAATTTTATTACTCCCCCATACTTACCAACTAATTTTCCGGAATTTAATTTTGGTTTTCTATAGGCGATTCTGGAATGTTTTCAGTGATTGTTGTGATTCGATTTTCTTTCAGTGGTGATAATCGGTTCCTTTCCGGTCATTGCCATATTGAATATGAATAGTGGAGTGCGTCATTTCTCCTGCTGATTTCTGTACCTTCTTTGGTAATCGTGTTTCCTCCATCCTTAATAAATAACCAAACCATATAGTAGACTCCATTTCTGTATCCAATCTACTATTGTTTCTGTGGCAGACCTACTTCTAATATCTTTGTTTTCTTTCCTTTCCATGCTAGATGTCCGGTTACTTCTTCTAAAATAATCTATTTCGGCCGCTATGGCGCTATGAACGTCTTTTATCTTCCTCTTTTATAATCCACATCCATTTGTCACTACTGAATCCACTATAGCTTATCTCTCTTATATGCATTAGATATCCTCATAATTTTGTCATATCGGTCTTCTCCGGCCGTCTGTCTCACCGTCCGTGGTTACAATTATGGAAAAATGTCTTAATTGTTATTTTCTCTGTCTTGCACTCAAAAGCTCAGACAAAGGTCAAGATCAACAATGTTCATGAGTTCATGAGATGTATCCGTCGATGTGTTCAAATCTTCAAATCCGTATATCTCTGAAACGATATGTACTCTCAAAGGGAAAAATGGAAGGTCTGAACGAAAAGTATCGGTCGGTGGGGTCAAAACGTCAAATGCGAACATCTCGAAAACGGGCTGTCACATGAAAGTACTGTAAAAGAGAAAATGAAAGGTCTGTTGATTTACTATGTAGCTACTTATCAAACACTAATCCCAAAACAAGCAGCGTGATATCTTCGCATAATCGTTATTGGTGTCGCGTCCCTTTAATAGTGTGGAAGAGTCCAGAAAACCTTGCTGGGGGGTTCCGGACGGGCGGTACTGAGAGCGGAATCTGGTGACTAGCCTGGGGGAACTAGCTAACACGGCGGTGTTGCGGAATTTCGCCTAGAACCTCATGCGGCAACGTTTCAGCGTTGGGAACCTTAATTTTTACACAGCCCTCGTATATTAATGATTATGTTTATCGGATCTAAAATCATTTTACCGAGGAATTTAATTTACCAATTTATATCCTGTCTCAACCTCTTGTGAACCAGGTTCTTCTGAAGGGCACTTGTCAGGCCATTTTTTTCATCTATTTAAATATTGATGAAATCCAACAGATCGTCCGGTATTTTTCGATCCTTTTTTAATGGGGAGTTTTAGTTAGGGTACTGAATGGTGTACAAAATGAACCAAATACAAACCAATTTCTTCAAATAAAATTCACAAACCGACGTCTGCGATTAAACTTTGTCGCAGGAGGTGATCTAGACATAGATCTAAATTACTTCATATTAATTAGGCAATATCAACTTTGTTAATGCAAAATTAGTCGTAACTTCACGAACTCGATTCTATAAACTATAAGTAAACTAATTAATTATTTGAGAAATTTCCACAGTTGCTACCTACTTATAGGTACATAACTGGTGGCATTAAGATCCTTGACAGTTTCATTCGAGACTAACATTCCTTGTCGCATAAGTTATCGAAAACCATTTCCATTAAAAAAACTAATTTACATGGTTACCTACCCAATGTTGAATAAGCAAAGCTGGTTTCTTTATTCACCACACCATACTTTCTCTTGTACTCATTAGATACCGAAAGGTACACATTCGTAAGCGTGCTTTCACAACCTTCTTATCAAAAACAATACATGTCTGGTTTGAGCCGTGTTATTATAATGGCAGAAGTCAAGGAAATCAACTGCCCTTTCAATTATTTATTAAATTAATTTAAGTCGCCGGTTTTAATGCCCAACATTCTTGACCTACACTTACAGCATCCAACAGTTAGCCTAAAATTTTTTCAATCGTTCAGCGTTCGCTACAGAGTTTTTTCTTCAATTGAACTGGAAGATTACACACGAACACAAGAAACGTGCAAAACTTCATAATATACCTACAATCCTGCAGCTTCATGTTCATAATAAATACGGCTCGAAGGAAATTTAAAATTCATGCATGATTTTTGTCGGAACGTGCACGACTCTGATTTTATTAGTCTGGAGTTGAAATCAGTGGCGTGCCCCTTTACGATTGTCTTAGGCAATTTATATACCTATGCCTTTTTTCTGTTACAGCAAAAATGAAAATCATTCTACCGCTTGTCGTTTGGTTATGGCTGCATACATCAACGGTGAGTAATTAGAAATCTTATTTTATGATATTAATAAAGTATTGCTCAATATCTCTCTACAACTAACGAGAGAACTATTGTTTGAAAGTATACCGAACTGGGTCACTTCTAGTTTTGTATTAATATTTTTTAGCGCTACCTATTTTATGTATACGTGTTATGTATTTCAAAATGAAAATGAAAGTATGTAATTTTTACATCTAGACAGAGAACTTGTTTATATAATTAGGGTCAAAATACACTTTAACGTGTCATGAACGTCGTACGGTCATTATTTGTCGTTATATGCATCATCTATTTTTGCGGTAACGGCCTTCGAAAATTAAGGCAAGTCAGATGTTCAATTTGGCTGTTCTTTGGCAGTTTCGGTACCGGTCTTTTAGCATATTCATTGCCTAGTGACATTTGCCGGTTAGTGATAATTTCAAATTTTTTATGGCCCAAAAACTGGTCTTTAGTGCACAATTACAACGCGATTAAATAAAAGACGCGGATTTTGGATGGTCAAGCTTTTGGCAGCCGACATGAAATCATCGTGTTGGGGAAGATAAATGTCAGAATCCCACAGTTAAAAGCCGTTTAAATTTGCATATACCTTTTGTTTCCTAGACTGGCGGTGTGACGAAAAAAAATCGCCATATGTCAGAAACCTTGATCTTTAACCTCTCCCCGTATTACGTAGAACATCCCACACGTACAGTACAGAAGGATTGAAAGTTGTCCAACCCACCTTACAAAGATCTTTGTACCCATTTATACCGATATGGAATTTTTTTGTCGATTTTCGTATCGTAACGAAATGCTTCTTGAATACAATGCAAATCATAGAGAAAGTGCGAAGGATGCGGCTCGCCATCCAAATTGTATAATCCCAAAAAATTTGTAATAAATGGAAAGTATCACAGATGAACTGTATAAACCAGTTAGATTGCACTGGCGCATTAAACGTTATAAAACTAGCTTGGAGATGTAATTATTAATTTTTTAGTATCTGCCGCGCTGGAACGGTTCTCATTTTTCTAACCTTGCCATTAACTTGTTGCGCTATTATACGATTTATTAGTTACCGCATTACATAATTCCTTTTTTACGTTTACTGCCCACTTGTAAACGTCTACATTACCCTAATGCCCTTTGTTTGGTTTCGAAGAATGGAATTGCCCATACAACATTGGTTCAAGCACACAATTTATGTGCACCGTAAATCACACGCGTTCCTCTACCCATTTACGGAGGCCGTATTACAGTTTTTAAAAAAAACTGGACTCAAACGGTTCTGTTGGACGTGGATATAAATCAAAGCCAATTTTTTAACTCCAAATTTAGAGATTGCGCATGGAGGTGCGTTCGGAATATTTTAGAACTACAGGCCTACTGTCCCATCGTGTGAAAGTACCAAGTCTCAGTCAAAACGCGTACGCAAATGTGACTGATTTAAATAATCTAAAGAAATGTCATAGACCCAACTATTTTGGGCCACGCACCTGTGAATACAAATTACTAACGTAACACAATTATTGTAAAAGCTTTCAATAGTCGATGACAATGGTTTGTTATTTTTTAACAAGCATTAAAATGTTGTTTATATTATTACATAACGTATTAAGGTAGCTGGCATCCGTTAATTGAGCATTGAAGCGGAGGAAAAAAACGGGACGTTGTTAGATCATCATAATTCTTAAATTTAATTCAAATTATATTGTAGCGTACAATGTCATTGAATAAATAACCGCAAGTACGTTAGGTGGACTTTGAAATAACACGTCGAATTAGACAGAGAAAGATGGGTGTTGTAATAGAAAACGAAGATTATTATCGTGTGTTAAAGTTATGTAACTTTTTTGCTATAGTGTTATATTTAAACCCATTGGAATTTGCTTTTTACAGCAACGGTATATTAAAGATGCTATAAATTTTAAGTTGGGCAATGCGTTTTTTTTTTAGTTTTAATGATCAGATACCTCAACATGAAGGTAAAGCAGAAATAACCACCATGAAAAAGGGCTCATTCGACCTTACCAATTGGTTCATAGTATAAACAAATAATTAATTATAAAAAAAACTAAAAAAGGAAATCTGCCATATGGAAGGAAAAGAAAAGTTGTGTAATATGGATGGGTGGTGTTTATCTTTTGTGCATACATTTGCTTAATATATACACATACACATAACAGTTTACAACCTGAAGATTATTGTAAACAAGTGTCCACACCATTTATGTGTAAAGGTCCAGAAGTAAACTACCCTTGGCCTACTTCTAATATGATATGAAGATGTTCACCAACAAACAGAGCAGATAAACACTAGCCCGGATTCCAAAGAACAATTCGTCCATGAGACACTACATTAGGGCTCAAAATCAATCACTTTTGTTGTTCCGGGATGAACTTGTGCGCGTAAATACAGCTTTTTTACGCACAAAGTTCGATAGAAAACCCACGTCGCAGGCATCGAACAATGGATGATATTGACAAACACAATTTTTTGGTTTTGTTACTAGCAGATTTTGGGACTTCGAAAAACGTACCTTCCAAACGAAATATTTTAGATCCATATTATTTGGGACAGACACCATCGATTCCCCTAGAAAGCTTACATCACTTTCCACTTAATAAATAAACAAATTGTACTTCATTTGTATGCGTATGATTTAGGCGCTCATTTGTTTGTTTCCTCCCAGTGTTTGTTCATTACTTTTTTTGATATAGTATTGACCTATTATAGATGTACTTTTAACGCATTTGCTGAAAAATTAAAAAAATCGCTATTAGGGTCACTTTGTTCGACCGCCCATCCCTACGGCTGTAGCGCTACTGCCTACTGAATCAAACAAAATATGGATGATTTCAATCTGTCGGTCCATTTGTACTTTCATTTTCGGCTAAACGACTGAACCGATTGGAACCAATCAGTCAATGTTTTTTGGATCGGCTGCGCCGCCTCACCTGGCACACCACGAAATTTCATACCGGTTTATCGCTCATTCTGGACCATAGAGGCCCAACATCTTGACCTAAACCCCAATTTAATTGAAGTGACCGTTCATTGCCTATTTATTTATTTAGCCTTTATTTTGAGTGGGCGGGATTTCAGCCAAAGCTACTCTACCAGATGTTAAAAAATGATGGCGCATGCGCAGACTCAATTTTCTTATTAATGGACGGAATTTTCTGAAGTTTTAAGAGAAGTTGCTTCCTAAAAACTAAGAACTTAAGAAGACTTATGAAATTTATTATTCTTGCGAAGTTCTATTTCTCATTTGTCACCCAATTCTTCTGAAATTTTAGCTGTTACAATAGTTAGTCATCATTTGTTAAATGGGTTGGTGCGTTGGTTTTTGCGTATTTAATCCGCGATAATATATTTTGATTCGCTTCGATGAACCAATTTGTAACAACCATTTGCGTCATACTATCGCATAGTATAGTTCTAGACATTATTAGCACTTTAACACATCCGTAAAGAAGTCCGGTTACTTGAAGAGCCGCCAGTTATCCCGCTCTTGCCGACATCCTCCTCAAATCACAGTTGCGATGTCCGCACAAAATCGATTGCTTTAAAATTAAGCTATCATTACTTAACGAAAAATCAAACTTAATTGAAAACAAAATAATGTAAACAACTGTCAATTATACCAAATGGCGGTCAGTCACTGGTGAATACCTAAAACAGAATTACGGCGCACGGCACAACAGCGGTTTCCCTAAGTGGCGACGGTAGCATTAACTAGAGCTACGGGAAAGAAAAGAACAGAGGAAAGCAACTCCCCTTCTAATGTACGAAAACAAACTATCAATCGCCTACCTAGTACCTACCTACCAACTTCACGTTGAACCGGATAAAAAATTGGACCAGCAACAAACTCACAAAGTTGCCAAAAAGGAAAAAGATCGCCTCTAAATTACTCTCATACCTTAAATAGCATTGGCAAAATACGGAGATGGAGCGTCGGAAATTCCTTCCGCTCTGCGTATTCGATTTATACTGTCCAAAAATTAAAATTTCTGCGGCCTGCTGATGCCCTAACAATCTAAGAGATGTTTCAGAATCCAGATTAATGAGACTACTCATTACGTAATCGGATGATGTTAACTGCAACTCATTTAATTAGTAACGGTTAATTATACTTAACTAAATGGCTGGATTAAAATTTCCAAATTCGATATTAATGCCCATTGTTACCTAGAATTTCGGATCGATCTAATACACGTTTTTGCTTAACATTAGGATATTAAAGTCTGTTAATAATTAGTTAACGGAGTAGAAATTCGAAAATATTCATTATCTTCCCTGACAAGAAAGCTTTCGAACCCTACAAAAACAATTAAAATATCTCGGGAAATATCTCTTTAGCGGCAATTCTTTCTACATAAAAATAGTTTTAAGCGGTACCTTCATCAAAGATATTTTCAAAACAGCGCTATTTTGCAATGTTAAACTGTCAAGAGTAAGAAGTTAAATTCTTTTATGTTCCATAATTTTTTGGTATTGAAGGCTGACAACGTTCTCAATACAGTTTTTTGGTGTAGAATAAGCGAATTAGATTTGTTTTAATTAAAGATCTTTATCTATCACGGTATATTTATACAATGTCTTGTAATCCTTAAAATTCTCTTCGAAATATACAGGATGGTTTATTTATATTGCCCAGAATTGGTATCAAAGATACGATTCAAATTGAGGAACGCTCCGTAGGCGACCATCGGCTTGAAATAGTCAACTTAGAGTGACTATCAAATTTTAGCGTGTGTAAAGTTGTTCATTATTTTTGCCTTTGACAGAAAGATTCCTTGACAATTTTAGATCCAAGGAACGTGTTTCTCTATTGGGCGGTGCAAAATTAGTGAAAAAAATTACAAAAGTCCTCGTATGTGCATCGATGAGACTTCAGCGCATTTTTAGCGTGACGGATCAGTATTGCATTAGCAATCAGTATTTTATCAGAAAATTTGAATTATAAAATAAGGTTTATGCAAACATATATTTCTTTATTAATTTTCACGAACTCTAATAATAATTGGACGATGGTATGAACAGTACGACTCGTAATCCGAACAATCAACAGTGTAGTTGACCATTTTGCCAAAAACTCCGTCAATTATTGTTCCGCCATTCGTTGTCACTGTTCGGGGAGAGATGATCACTATATTGAATTTCTCTTGAAGAAATTTCTCTACCCGATTTCCGACAGTTAATGGGAAATTAAAGTCTCCCATAATCAAGACGTCTTCAGTTGCCTCAATGAAATCCCCGATCTCCGATAACGCTGCAATCAACAAGTTGTTGCCTTTACTAGGAGCATCAGTGGTTCAAATTTCAAAGAAATATCTCCATAAATAAGAAAGTTGGCATTGCGCAGTCACTGCGCATGCCTACACATAATTTTTACTATTTGCGAAATGTTTGCCTTTACTAGAAGCATCTGTGGTTCAATTTCAAAGAAATATCTCCATAAATAGGAAAGTTGGCATTGCGCAGGGACTGCGCATGCGCACACATAATTTTTAGTATGTGCGCAATGTTTGCCTTTACTAGAAGCATGTGTGGTTAAAATTTCAAAGAAAAATCTCAGTAAATAGGAAAGTTCGCATTGCGCAGTCACTGCGCATGTCTACATAATTTTTACTATGTGTGAAATGTTTGCCTTTACTAGAAGCATCTGTGGTTAAAATTTCAAAGAAATATCTCCATAAATAAGAAAGTTGGCAATGCGCAGTCTGCGCAAAATAGAGAGTGCAATAAAACTGTCTGAAATGGGCAAATATAGACCATAGCAGCTATCAATTAGCGAAAACCCGAAGTCTCTAGGTGTCCCAGGGGCCGAGATCTCGATGGACGGACGGACGGACGGACGGACAGACGGAAACACGAGCACATAAGCGTTACCTCAACTTCGTTGTGTTACGCTAAAAACCGCTCAGACCTGGATACGATATTTTTAACCAAAATTATACCACAAACTGTAAAACTCATCACCGTGTTATGATTTTGATTAGTTTTCACCTTGAAGTAGTTATCCTAGATAAGTCATATTAGTGACCGTAGTTAGGCAATGCCAAAAGTATATTTTATAAAAAAGCCATTCCTCTACGTCAATCGGATCGGCTTAAAATCGATATACGCACGGACAAGTTTTCAAGCGGCGTTAGTTATTTCGCAAATTCTAATTAAACGCAACCACTACGGGCTTAATGAATGTCCATTGCGCCAATAACTCGACAAGACGGAGATAATGCATAAAACCGGACCTCTCTACGATGTCTAGATCAAAAGTTTTTCAATCCGCCCAGCCAGCCAGCCGGACAAAGTGAAATGATAAGCTCCTTTTTGTTACCAAAAATGCGCTAAAAAATCGCAAAGGTTCCAGACCAAAAGTCGTAGCAGATCATCGCCATCTTGAAGAATTGCGGATATTGTATAATATCCGAACATCCGAATCGTTAGTAATAACCCACTTTCATTTAAAAATCGCGCCAAACCTTTTTTTAACCATACTCGACGCAAAAACCAAGGTAGTAAGGGGGGGGGGGGGGAACTGTGTAAGGCCCGTCCTAACCACAAATAGGCACTACATGATCTACAATTTGATGCAGGAATAGGAATGAGCTTTTCGTGGGCTTTAATTTAGTGGATACGCTGCTTGCTAGAAATTAGTGTGCAAACCTCCCCAAAAGCTCACGAGGGCTAATTTTAGATCTTTGCTCAGGCAAGAAATGCTTTTTCCTCCCGTTATTTGTTTCGGGGGGAGCTCATCACCATGAACTTTACAGGAATATAAATCAAGGCTTTGCCCCATTTCGGCCTTTACAATTAAACCGAACAATCGTGCGATGTAACGACTTCGACCAAGGTTTCGTTGTGCTTTTTTAGATACCGTTAATTATATGCGTATAAAATATCTGGGCCAATTTTTTCATTAGCGCCCAGCCTTCACAAAAATGCATTTACGGTTAGATAGATCAATTTGATAAAAAATAATTTAATAAAAAGCCGTTACTGTGTCAAAATTGGATGAATACCAAATAAAAATGTTTATTTGGCCGCCAGTATAGAGTTTCACGATCTTCTTCGCGCTTGCGATTCGGCTAATAATTGAGGTTGTTGACATAGTAGTCAACACAATATCTTTAAGGAGAAGTTATCTTGGATTTTTGAACGTCATTAACCGGTCAGGCTGTAACGTCAAATTCGTTTACTAATTTGTTTTTAAAAAAATCGCGCATTCTTTTTAATTGGTACCGCTAGCATCGCACTTTCGAGATCCAGTTTGATATAATTTTTCTAAAAAAAGTACTGTTTACGTTTAAGTATTCTATTAAATGAACGTTCATCCGTTATGCACGGGTTGAATTACTTCATAAATTCCCGTATTCACTTATTTTCTACCACTTTTGTTTTTTTCCGGAACCGTTGTTCCGTGAGAGTTACGTAAGGATGTTTACATAACGGATATCAATTAAAAAAGTAGGTACTATAGACGAGACGATTTTGGCCGTTTTTTAAATTTTATGGTAAATTTTTCTGTGCATCCGGCGATGACGTTGCCTCACGTACTTCCGCCTTAATGTCTCATTGTATCTCGAGTCGTTGACGTTTCGTATTCGTAGTAGGTAGTTACCGCCATACATGTATAGTATGCCTACTGTATGGATCTAAGCGACATCCGTCAAATATAATTAAAATAATTACTCGGTAGCGTTGTGCTGTTATGGTTACAAGAGGTTGTATGTGCCATCAGCCAACGTAAACGTAAAACTATTCAAAGAAACGCTACGTTACAAACATTACTCTTGCAGATCGTTATTCGCTTCAGGCGTCTATACAACAATGCGCTCGCTATTGGAGAAAATCTACCATCGACCGTCAAATTGTAAAAGCACAGATTTATAAGGTAAACGTAAACTTGGTAGTAGGTTCAAGGATAGGTATAAATAGTAATGTTCCATTTAATTTTTTAACAGTTCCTTTTGATTAATATTCACAGAGGTTCGCAGTCTCACCTATCGTTAAAGTCTCCTTGCAGAGATTCCGTTACGAAAGATTTAATTGCTCGCATTGTGAACACCTGAAGTTTGGCAGACTTAAATAGTTATAATTAGAGTATACAGCAACACAATTACAGATCCTTGCCAGTCACCACACCCCCTTTTTCTTAATTGCAACCTTGCTTCAATCCCAATAGCCATGCTATTCTTCAAGGATACATTCCAAGATTTGCAGAAGTGCATTTCTTAAAGGTGACAATTTGATGCGTTTACCGTGCAATAAAGTAGAAATTCCGTCACAATTATCTACCAACTCGTCCCATTATCCAATGCGATGACGACCATCATTTCATCCGTTCGGTCGATATTTTTATCACATATAATTGCTATTCCTGAAAGATCTGACTTCATGCATCCAATTCCTGTCCCTGTCTTCGGTTATTAGGTAATTGTTTGAAGGACAGGAAGTAGAGATTTTTTTGGTTTTGAGATTTTTGAATGACATACTTAGTGCTCACATAAAAGTCGCTATACTTAATAGTTTTGATTCATTTTTTAAGGGACAATCACTACATTGTGATCTTACATGGCTTAACAACATTGAGTGAAACTTTTCCGCCATGGTATCAGTGTGGTAGAGATTCATTTTTGTAGTGTGTCATCAACATCGCCACCAAATGATTGGCGGGGTTGTTTAAACTCATTTGAAATAAAACCCAGGCAAGACAATTTTGGGCACTTATCCCCAAAGCTCTGTTTTGTTCTTCCTGAAATCACGTGTACCTTGTCTACTAAAAGTTTACGTTTTTAGAGAGTCGACGGGAACGATACTGTCCCAAAACATATCTTTTCCAGGACAAGCAACCATACTCGGCTAGGGATTGATAAGTCGGTTTGTTCTATTGTTCAGTAAACGTAGACTGCTTTGATTTGGAACCGGGGTAATATTTTGTATTGTTCTTAAATAGACAGTGGCGCTTCTTGACAATTTAGTGTCGTCCTCTTAATCCGGTTCTAACTTCTTCGCCAAAAAAGAGAGAGATAGCTGACTTGGATCTAAACTGCCAGATAAAACGTGCCGCCGAGTTGTGGATCTGTTTGTTATTTCAAGCCTACGAGTAAAAAATAAAAGGAGAGAACCTTGCATTAAAAGGGGACTTGACGGAAATGAACAAAAAGGAAGTTATAAAATTGCGAGAAGAGTGGGGAGAAACAAGTCATTATTGGCAGTGGTGTAATAAAACAAAATTGACATCGTCTCTTCTGTTTTATGATAAGTCAAGTCGACATAACATAACCAGCGCAAAGGAAGTGATATTTTGACGACTTCCGTCGCGTGTTATGCTATTTCCCACCACCGTTATATTCTCTCCTCTTATTTTTTACTCGTAGTTTCAAGCTGTGCTAGTGGTATGTCGCTGGTTAGGTTCCTTCCAGCTAAAACAATTTTTGAATCGGTGGCGCCATCTATTACTTTACAACAGAAAATGAAATAGTGCCATATATAATCGTAATGAGTAATGACAAACACCAAGCAGATGAATCCTTATTCTTTAAAGATAAAGTAAAGCTTTGAAAAGTTCGCCCCTCCGACTGCGATATAAATGAACTTGCACCCCAAAAAATAAAAAAAAATGAAACTGAGAGGGGGAGCAACTTCACCAAAGTGCCAATTCTATTTCTACAGGAACGTGATGTTCTTATTGATTCCTTAACTTTTTTAACCCTGTCGGATGCTTCGCTACTACAGATCTACTCGCCAAAATGGTATCTGAACATTACAAAGGGACAAACGAAACGCCCTTTAACACCAAAGTTCCAAGTTAGTTGACATTGCGCAGCTTGCGCATGCTCACATCTGACTTTTGCAATATACGATATGCTTGCCTTTACTACAAGTATCTGTGGATAACATTTCAAAAAATATCTGTAAATAAGAAAGTTGACATTGCGCAGTTTGCACATGCGCAAATTAATATTAAAGATTTTTCTTGACCCAAGTGCGAAAGCTATAAGCATAAGCTACCTAATGCAAAAAAACGAACTAAATATCTTGAAAATTGTAGGAGTAGTTAAGGCATCGGACAGACAGACACCAAAAACTAATTGAAAATTAAGTCAAGACTATACCATTAATTAAAATTATTGTAATAAATATTTATGTCTGCTTCTATCACATGGAGACAGCGCATGCGCACTCTCTTACATTCGATTCCTACACCACGAGCAGCTGTTATGCTGCGTCCTTCTCTTTCACACGGAACAATGTACATGTTGCTCTCTCGTTTGCCACTTAAAATTGCGGCAACCGTACCGCCCCGTGTGAAAGAGGACGCGGCATAACAGCTGCTCGTGGTGTTAAGCATCGATGTTAAGAGAGTGCACATGCACCCTCTCCATGTCGCAGAAGCAGACAGAAATATTAATTAAGGGTAGTCTTGATTGAATTTTTTAGGCAACCCACTTACAATGTGTTTGTTTTCATATTAAGATTGCTAAAAAATGTATTTCACTCGGTAAACAGATAAGTAGCCGAAGGTTGACCTTATGTGGGATCTTTAGACTATCACTTTTCTAACAAAATGCAGGTATAACTTATGCAGTTTACGTCTTCATAAAGAGCAACAGTTTGCGAGTGGTCGCGGAATTTATTGAACCAAGGACAACGTCGAGTGAGAACTGTTTCTGCAATACTTAATTATTATTCGCTAATGCAACCCAGTCACTCTGCCTAACCTACCATTCGCTCAGATCTGCACGAGGAATGTGCCCAACTTAAAAACTCTTGCAAAAAAAACGAGCAAGAAAATAGCCGCATTTGGATCAAGACACGCACGTATTTCAATCAAATTCGAGCTTTATGTACGAGTACGATGATCATAAATTGAAACATTTAACTTAATTGTGGTTCTTTCGCCGCATAAATAATTGCACTTAATTCCACTTTTACCCCGCCCACTTTTTATAATTGATACTCATCAATTACCGTGCATTTCGAGCATAATGCGTACCATGGAAAGAATGATTTTTTTCTGAAAGGATTAGATTTAAAAGCTCGCGATCCCATTTCACTATAGTTATCTAAAAAATATGCCTACCTATATAACAACATAATGATCGGATAATAATGTAGTATACAGGAAGCCGGGACATGTTCTCTTTAAGGTATTGAATCAAAAAGTACAGTTGGTACCTGGCAGATGATGAGGAGTTGATCTATTCTGCTAATTAAGAACTCATTATGCGTTACAATTAAACCCAATTTCACAAAATTCCGCCAAATCTATTAATAAATTTAATTATAGGGTGACAGCTGTATTTTATGTGCCTGAAATATAGACTTGTCGGACGACACGTCCTATTAATGCCTTAATAAATGTTTATACTTCTCTGTAGGTGTAATTGGCGACCATTGAGAACGTTTTTAATCATCATACAATGTACTTTTTTTCTCACGTTAAGTAGGTCAAAGCAATGCGGCTCTATTGTTTAGAGGATATACGTGTACCATCTGCATATAAAGGTCTTGTCTCATAAGCCGTAAGTCATAACACAGTGGGAACATTTTTGGAATTAGTTTATACCGGAAGCTAAAATGGGTGTTGGTACTCGAGCATAGTCCAAAGGTATTTGTTATTTTGCTGCATCTTGGCAATTTTTTGGCAAAAAAAAAATAATTTGGCTAAAATTTCGTTTTAGAAAAACTGGTGCTCCAATAAATAATAATCCAATACGACCTCCATGGCGCAAACCATGATTCCGTTGCGTTCCTCTCTTTTAAACTTTTTAATGGGTTCTTCTACACCTCCGTGATTTGTGCGTCTAATGAAATATGCCTATGTGAATTATTTTGTGTACACGTTCAGGTCACTTTGAAACTATTGCCGACGTTAACGACTGCATGCCTTGTATATAAGACATGTTGTGCAAAGCACGACTTAACTATAAATAAGCCAATCGTAGCAAAATGATTACTGTAACGCGGAGAGAAAAATTAACAACAAAAACGATACGTCCATAAACAAACGGTTTGGTCAACTTTCTTATTTTAAAATTCATTATTATGTTGCGTATTTTTTCAAAGGCATATATTTTTGTACAAAATATGCAGGCAATCACTAAATTATAATTTAACATCGTAACAGCATAACATAACGTAACATTCCAAGTAAAAATACAATTTTTCGTTTTTTTGTGAAGAGTGCTTTGGAAAAACAAAACGTTATTTTGTTCTAAACAAAAGTTGATCTCAAGTGGTGCCATTTACGTATGTGCTAGTTTTATTGCGAAAACGCCTTTTTCAAGTACACAACAAAGAGATACAAATTTACTACACTGCCAAACATTTGTTCAGAAACAAAAGAACGATTTGTTTTTTCAAAGCACTCTTCGCAAAAAATTTATTTTTAGGAATAATGTAATACTGAACCACCATGTGATACATTATTCTAAAGAGAAAAAAAAGGCGAATCTCAATCTGTCAAAACTAAAAATGACGTCCATAAAAAAATAATGTAGCCACGTGTTTCTTTGTCATCTTGAAGATTATTAAATCCAGGTCAGTGTCTCAAGTAATGAATTGACGACCTTTTGCGATGCGATATCAATCGATGCAAAGCTCTATTTAAAAGGGCTGTTAACTTTGACCTAATAAGCTATTCTTCCAAATTATCTACTGTCAAAAATAATAAATAAACTCCCTTATCTGAAAACTGCCCGTAAAATTTAGCGCAACAATGATTTTCAATTGACCCGAAAACAGTCCCGTTTATTTCTTCGTTTTCCCATTTAAATGTGAAACCATCTCCATTCGTAAGTTCCATATCGTTGTTCCCCGCCGTGGCAAGCTATTTCCACCGCCATCGCCCGAACTCCAAACACCTGCATTTGTCATCTTGCACGTGGCGTTGTTAGTAAACACGACTAATTAAATTCTCCCACAACGCCTTTTTACAAAGCATCTGATCAGATAAAACGTTTACCTTGTATGGAAATTACTATTAAATATTCCCTTATTTACTCACTAATTACAACAAATACCATTAAATGACTTAAACAATTCGATGTTTATTTGAAAGAAATTCCCAGGTCTTATCAGATAAACTGCTATTTCCAATGCGTAAACCGGAATTACGTTAACAGCACGTCAATTTTTAACTACAGAGTGGCTCGCTCTCATCTTCGGTATTATTTCAAGCTAGAGAAACAACACCCCCTGTAGTTTACACAAAAATACTCTGCAAACGTACGCCACTAACCCCAATGTGAAGATATAAGAACCTAAACACCGACACCTCTCAGGGCTATGCGGACTTATTAGAAGAGGCCAAGCTGGCAATGCGGGAAATGCTGCTTTTCCATTATTTAGTTTTATTGGTGGTTTGTGCCCAATTAATCTTTTGAACATGTTCAGAATTTGTTCTTTGTCAAATCTAACCAAATTTAGACTCACTGGTCATGTTCACCTTCCCACACCAAATACTCCGCCCAATTCATCATCTCGTGTCAAAATAAATACTTAAATCTTGTACAACGTATGTTAATATCATTGGTAATTAAAAACAAGTATGTAATAAACGGATAGGCATTCACGACTTGATGTTATGTATTATGTAATAATCTTAAATGTACATCGGCTTGTCTTGATAGAGCGCTCATTAATTTAATAACGAAAAGTACAGAAGATTATAATGTGAAGCCAAGAAAACTCAATGTTAATTGCCTGCCTGAACTAAAATAAAATGTCATATATTCCACAGATCGGTCAGCTACCTTTACGCTCTAGGAAATTAGAAATAACACAATCCTTCGTGGGTTGAAGAAAAAGAAGAGTGTTGAATATATCTACATAACATTAAAATCGTTCGCAAATATTTTATAACAGATGCGAGAACGAGGCGGTTAGATAAATATTAGAGACAAGACGTTAACATGCAATAAACTCAAATTCCCGTTGTTTATTGCCAGTTATACCTAGCGAAATTCTTGTAGAAAAAAGCGCGAACAAAAAATCCGTTACGGAGAGAAACTAAAAGTTCCAAATTTAATCGAGTAAAAACTTTCTGCTAATTTGTACATTAGGTCGAAGTGTAGAGATCCGTGAAATTTCGAAAAACGAGCTTAGGTTGTGTATGTACTTGTAGAGGACATTTAAATGCAAAGAAACTCCCGCTGTTTCCTTATAGAGATAAAAGTGAAACAATAGAATGTTGTAAATTTATGTTCTAAAAGAGCGATATTTTCCTCATTTTATATTCGATATCGATATCATCCGGGATAAAATCAAATTCAATTACGTATGCGACCATTGATACCATTCAATTGTCAGGGTAAGATTTATGCGTCTTCAGTACGCACTTTATTTTCTCAGTGAACCCTCTTTAATTATCTCTTTGAAAGACATTTATTAATAGGTAATTGTTGCGCGGTATTGTTGTTTTTCGTTATTATTCATTGTTCTAGTCGGAGACGTGTAATTTTGCCGTAGTCAAACACCGTCTTCTCCATCCATTCATCTATTCCTCTTTGTTTTGAAAGCAGAGATACGAATGCTACATTATTATTCATGGGGTGTACTTGCAGACAATATTTCACTAGACTTAATAATCAAAGCATTTGGTCGCCGGTTACCGATGAAGTACAGTTCTTCACATGGCATGCAATTCCATATATTTAAACAGTACCTAATCTAATGAGTTTGGAATATACGTATAGTTGCGGATATTCGGATAGTGTGAATATACGAATAGTTCGAATATTCATATTGTTAGTGGTATTGTAATAGTTGGAATATTCGAGATGCTCATATTGCCGATGTCATTTTTTGCAACAGACATACCAAATGTAAGGTTACCACCTCCGTACCAAAGTTTCAAACCCAATTTCCTTGCACGGTGATTCGCGGTCATTTTGTGCCCCTACTCTCTGACGTTTTGTATGGGCATGATAAGGAGACCTACTTCATTTTTCACCACCAAATTTTACACCCGAATTCCGAATTTTACTCATTTTGTACTTCTTTGGACGGCTGCTTCCGCATTTATATGTATATATTTATTATTCCGTCATTAAATGGTTTGATTTATAACATTTAATTATTATTTATCACTCAGTTATACACAATTCTTAACATGTAAACTTCAGTAATAATCACTTCGGCGTTGTTGTTGGAACTAAACTTAAACACGTTTCAATTTGCTTATGTAACAAACGGAAAGTTTTTAGGAAAAATTACGGAACGTTTTCGAAAATGGCGCATGAATTAACTTCCACGGGATGGTTGGTTTCCCTTTATCGTCGTGTATAATACACAACTGTTCAAAATTTTGTAGGTGTTTAATTTAGACGTCAAAACTAGCAAGTCTAGGTTCTCCCATCGTTTCCATGGAAACAATACTGTACTCTGTTCTGAACGTCGTTTTATATCGTGCTCTGCGTCCCATTTTTGATAAAAATGACATATGTTATTGGAATGCACAATCATTTGTTTCATTTTATCTACCCTTGCAGTTAAAGTGATCATTTTATCTACCCTTACGATTAAAAATACACTTAACCTACTCATCTATTAAATTAAAATGTCAATTCAACATCTTATATAACATAAAGTAAATTATCCAGGAATGTTTTCTGAATGCCGCGCAATTGCTTACCTGGATTCTTCCAATCTGTTCCAGACAATGACAATGTTACCTCATGTCCTTCACACATGAATATTAATCTTCCCTCTTTCTTCAAAAGTACTAAAACTAACATTCTTGTCCCTTTGCGTGGAAATCTTATATTCACAATAATTTGCTTCTGAAACGTTTCAATTTTAATAAAGCGTTTTACCACCACGATCTTCCGTTAACCCTCCGTTCTACGGGTACAATAGTGTAACTTCGTCCAACGGCCCTATCATCGGCGATTGAGCATCACATCCCGTTTTCTTTTGTTTTTATCTATGGATAATTTTCGATTAATTTGCTTAGCTTTTGTGAAGATTTTGTTTGCGTTGTTTTGGACGTTGTTACAATGTTTGAAAAGGCGGAAAATAGCGAAAAGAAGTTTGATTAGGCCCATAGCTCGGCTTCGCCTCGCGCTCTTCATTCAATAGCAATACATCACATTTTACTTCTGCAGCTTTGCCGCGTAATATATCTTCGATGTTGTGTATTTTCTCGTCTCGTATTTTACTAATAATTTATCCTCCGGGCTCAAAAACGTGGTCTTATGCTTTTTGGTCCACTCATATGCCCCCTTGCCCCGCAGGGGTGTGATAAAATTTCCTCTTCCATTGCATTCGACGCGTTAGTCCTCGTCCCCCAACCACGGCGGAGTCTCTGTAGCTGTTATCGTTATTAATTTTGTCGAGAGTGGTGGTGCCACATTGACTATCCACCCACCTGCGCTTCCTACGTTTTTTTCACAGAAAAAATTTTTGAAACCCTCCGAAGGAATTTTTAAATCTTTTCAAAAAAATTGCAGACGACGTCTCACTTGATACTCTTCAGATTTAAAAAGCGATCCTCACTATTTTGAGACATCTTTAAAAAAGTGTCTCTGAACTCTGAACAGGATGGAAGGGGACGCTGTCAGCATACGGTACACGTCTCCTCCATGACGGTGTGTCTTTTACACTTCTAACCGCAGCAGGAGGGGGGGGGGAGGTTATACAAAAAATGCTTTCTGCTTTCTACCCCCCCCCCCCATTATCGCTACACCCCGATTAAGTTCAATAAAAATTTTCCTTTTGCCATATAATTTACATTAAATTATTGCCTTCCATTAGGGTGGCGTGTACAAAAAGTGCAGAAGTTGCCTTGCGATTTCCTCAATAACTTTGTTTCGAAGTAAAAAAATGAACATCTGTTAACGACCGATGGTTGCTAAAGGTTTAAGCTTGTGAATGAAGTTAAATTTGATAACAAATTATTATCAGTGTGTGATAAGAATTATTTTATTTTATATGGCAGTTTTCTTTCCTAAATAACGGCGAAAGTACAGGAATTAGCTAAATAATTTTTGTTTCATGCAAATGTCGGAACATTATATATTTGTATGAATGCTATTTCAACCAAAAATTTGTACCCAGAAGGAAGTTATTGTGGAAACAATTTTTTCAATGTAAACGCCACCTTAAGTGTCGATTGCAATTTCAGTGTTCGAGTCACTCGACGTGACAAACTTTAGATCTATTCTCGCACTTTATATGTCGTACTGGTCATCCCCTCCCTTTTTGTTTTAGTGTTTTACCTGATTGCAGATTTGGCAGACAGTGCCCTTTCTGAGCTCAAACCTACTATTTTAATTTCGCCGACACTCTGTGAGATAACGTTTGTCGCATGTTGGTTATCGATACAGCCGAGTTATAATTAATATATATTTTCTTTGTGAGTCATTAAAAAAATTATAACTCCGTGATTCCTGTGGAAGTCTCATCTCTACTTTGCCTGAGCTGAGAGTAGATTGGAAGTAAATACAGTAGAGCCGTTATACATTGGCAATGGCAAACAACGGCGCTAACCGAAGTTCGGATTCACTGCGCATACAAACGTCTCTACTCAGAGCCCCGTCGTCGCACTAGGACACCTCCAGAGGAGAACACCAACCGGAAATTTTTCAACAGTTTTATAGAATATGAATATGATAATTATTTATATTCTAAGTGGCAAACTTAGTGGTTGTTTATGGTAAACACAGTCTCCCAATGACTATATATATTCAAAAATAGCTGAAAAGTTTTTGCCACTACTTTATACCTAGCTTAAAGTAATGCTCTGGCTCTACTGCAGTTTTGAGCTCACCTACATTTTCTTCCTTAAAACTCCGCGAATGTCTCCTTCGCCATCAAACTTTGAAAGTCCTTCTCATTAGTCATTTATATGTTTTGGCATGAGAAACTGGTGCCTTTAATGCAATTCTCTTATTTTTGTCTGATGTTTGCCAAAATGCGTTGAATGTAGTCCCAGTCTGAACAATTGTAGGGTGGAAAAAATACAAGGTCCTTTCAGCAAAATTATGTAAAACAACAGACAACCCGAAGGTGTTTCACTTTCACTAATAGTCGATTTGAAATGACACGCGAACAAAACAAATTCCGGTTCCTAACTGTACAAATTGTGTTCCATATGATGCTTTCAATCAAGTAAATAATTAAGCTTTGTTAATGCGTTACAGCGTATGGGACTGCAGCCTCTAATGTGTTTCATGCTCATCAGGCTCATTAAAACCGTTACAAATACCTATAATTACAGGACCAGTTATTCTTTTTTGTCTTTGATGGATTATATAATTTTTAGTGGTACGCTTTGCGCTCGTTACCGGTTGAAAATGAAGAAGATGAAAACTTCTCACGTACGGTACGCGATCGTAAATTACGCTTTCTAATCTCGTAAAATTCGCAATTAATTTATCGGGAGATAAATGATGAAAGATTTGGGTTATAATATCCATTCACTTTTGCGGCAGCGCCATTCTGATCCCAAGTGACAGCTAGATTAACAAAGGATAACTGTATACAATCATTTCAAGGTTCAGAGGAGAGTACTGTTAATTTTTTCTTCGACAGTGAGTCCTTTCATAAAAAAGTACTAGCACGCGTTGGGTCAGCGTACTTAAATTTGTTTAAACTATCCTTATCAATTACATTTCCTCATTCTTTAGAGAGTAATTGTTGTAGCCTTGCGCCCACGTAAGGTTGGAAAAGAAGAATCTTCAGTAGTCGAGGAGACGAGGGCAAGGACTGAGCGTACAACGCCCTCTTAGTGCAATTTCTCGGCATGTGTATGTGACTAATTATCATCCATCTCATGATAGTCGGAGTGAGGAAATGTCATTTTCAACTTAATTTAATTACTTTCACGCTACAACTCAAGCCATATTGTATCTGCATATTATGCCAGGCAATATCAATTTCGCTTTTGCCGACGATATTTATTGGATCAGTGCAATAAAATTGCTCGAATCCTAATGGAAAAAAGTAGCTCTGCAGATGTTAATAATAAAAAAGTGAATGCACCCGGAAGTATTGCAATCTGTAATTACAGGCAGTACTGAAAAGTCACTATCTTGAAATGTTTAAAGATCATTTTCAAAGACTTCGAATGCCGACTGTTAATAAAACTGGTTGTTGATGTAAAAGGGAAGATTGAAATGATGCACCTGATGACGATCGAGCAGGTGTTTAAAAATATATCAATTAGATATTTGCATTTTGTTACGTACGGTATATGCCGTTTGGCTCTTCTTAAGTGCCGTGCGCTATGCTTGACAAGGCTAATTTGCAAACCGTCAACTTCATGATTTATAAAGAGCTTTTGGACGACCGTATGTGGATAAATATTAATAAACTAAAACTGAAGACTTTCCTAACGGTTTTGAAATGTTTATACAAACAGGTAGGCATAATTATAAAATAATTATGCAAATTTTTCTAAAGGTTTATTGAGGTGAAGGTGGAAGCAAGTGAAACGATCCAAAATGACACCGAGAAACTCATAATGGCCGAATGCCGTAGATTAGCGTAATTATACAGACATTTCGTGATCAAATCAAGACCGCCATAAACGGTGAAACACGCCCAAGTATGTAATTAAAAAATTTGCACACTAAATATCTACCAATCTCGACCGGCGGGGCCATGTGTGCTTTTAATTTTAGATTTTTTAAAAGACTTTAAAT
This sequence comes from Photinus pyralis, assembly GCF_008802855.1. Lineage (NCBI taxonomy): Eukaryota > Metazoa > Arthropoda > Insecta > Coleoptera > Lampyridae > Photinus > Photinus pyralis. Next base: position 26,177,497 of record NW_022170738.1, on the reverse strand, counting down.
GGTGCGTTGTTCCTGTTCTATATGTCTTATTTTTCTGTACAGATATGCGATTGGTCGACTGGTTCGAGGGCCCAAAATCGCGTTAACATAACTCGAAATGAGAAAACAAAATTGCTACCCCGAGATTATAGGAAAACTGCAATTTTTTTAAATATTACATGTAAATGATTGCAGAATTCAAGAAAAGAATCACACATGTACATTTATTATAGATAGATTTGCAACAGCCCTAGAGGAAGTTTTCTGAGGTATAGTGATTAGCGACATTCATAAATGCACATTTATGCGTTCTATTTCTACAGTAGTCATACATATACAAGGGGTAACCATTAATTATGTTATGTCAAGAAACAAGTTGTAAATCAGCATATGCATGATTAAAGCGCATTTTTGGTAATGCAGGTGAGTATTTTATTAGCGAAGTTTAAAATTATCGATCTCACGAGTAATTTTGGCTGCGTTAAATAATTAATTTTATTTAATTTCAATTGACGGTACGTCTTCATTTTGTAAAACAAATCACAAAGTAAATAATAAGTTTTTCTACTGGTAGCGCTATCTAACGGTAAAATTATAGCACCTCCGAAACCCATATCGAAATTATTTTCTTCAATTATCGATCTCATAAGTAATCTAACTCAAAATAGACTAGTGCCTGCACATCTACACTATAGCAGAAAGCTTTTAGTGAAAATTTGAAGTCTCTAGCTATTGTAGTTGTGGAGATCTAACGCGGACAGCCGGCCTGCCAGCAATGACGAATATAATAGCGTATTTTTTTCAAAAATGCTAAAAATTGGGTCGTAGAGGGAGAGAAAACAAACGTTTTGTTTAAATGAACTGGAGGTATATTTGTTTGGGAGCTGCGTACGCCCTTAAAAAGTCCCAACATTTTCGACTTTCTTTCTTAGCAACCTTAACACATAGAGGGATGGATTTTATGGATTTGCTTAGATTTTTGGATACACCTTTTTTGATTTTACAAAAATTTTTCTTACCGAATAAACGGGGATACGAAACAAAATTTCGATCTCAACCAAATATGGTATCTGATGAGTATCAACATACAATAACAAAAGCAAACTTAGTTTTTGAAAATTTCCAAAAAATAAAAAAGGCTTCATTATATTTCCATTTATCATTATTACTTCACTTTTTGGTAAGGTGGTGATGTTTTTGAGTATCTTAGGTGATTTCGACGACAAAATGTGTGGAACTTCTTTTTGAAAAATCGTATGAATGAATTGTAACTCGTATGGTTGCTAAGAAAAAAATTAAAGAAGAAATGTAAATTTCACCACTTCTTTAAGGGTGGCTCCCAAACGAAACACGTTTGACCCTCGAGATATATTTGGAAAAAAGTCGTTTTGATCCTCTCTACCCCCCGATTTTGTTTTACATACTTATATGTAACACCCTATATAAAGTGAGTACAAAAAGCCTGGACTGAAACCCGATCTCTCTCATTATAGACCTCTTTTATTGCAAACATCTTGAGGACTGAAAGTCACATTAGGTTCAATGGATGCCGGCCGCAGCATCTTAGTTAGCGTCGCACCCTGGCGGGACTTGTTCTTGCATAACGACTGACGATACAATCAAAGCATGATATGGTACTGGCCATGCCCGGTTTGAATTTCATGTAATTCGGTTCATAAATGGCCGAGATGACAAAAATTATCAAAGTCCTGGTGTGAGATCGAAGGACGTCAACTCATTTTAGTGTGGCAGATCAGTATTCCAGAATTAGCCAGTGTTGATTCCACCATCAGTAAGATCTTGACGGGGGCTACCATTCCCTTTGTCGGTACCTACTTCCGACGCAGACGCGCCGTTCACCTGCAATTCGCGTTTGAAGTTTTTACAAAATTTGCAAAAATGCGCTAAAAAGGCACTGTGAATGTTGAATCGATCAGGATCAACTTTTGTCGATGCGTATTATATCGCTAATGCCCAGTTTGAATTCCATGCAATTCGGTTCATAACTAAAGGAGATAACTCACGGAGATGTCAAAAGGGCCTTCTTTATTTTTTGGCCTGCATTGCCAATTCACGAACTCCGATCTACACACTATTAGAGGAAAGGTTACTTAGAGCTCAAGAAGATCTTTTGAGAGCATAAGAATTAAGACACAAGAAAAGCAAATAACCAGTTTAGAAAGAGAATATTTCAAGAAAAAGAAGAAGCGATGATATCAAAAGACAAGAAGTGAAGATTATTAAACAAAATAAACTGAAGTTACAAGAAGAATATTCAAGAAGAAGTTGAATTGGCACAATATTCCAAGTTACCTACTAAGTGAAGAAGAATTTGAAGATGATAAGGACGAAAAACAAGTTGAATAAATATAAAAATTACTGAAGATGAATGAAGAGATTAGTGAAAAAATGAAACCAAATGATGGAATTAGTTAGAAAAATACAAGTACTGAAGGATTTAAATTGCTTGCACAAAGAGGAGATCAATCAAGTGATAAAGATAAGAAGGATGAACATTTTTTTAATGCAAACAATTAATGAAGACAAGATAAGTGTAATGAAGTGACGTGTAGGTAGGCATTTGCTTTATATACAATTTTATTGAATAAGTTTAGGGTTTTTAGATTGGATAGGTTAGTCATCTATGAATTGTTGACATTGACTTTTAGGATTGTCTGGGGATAGTGGTTCTTGACTTTTCCATGCTTAGGAAATAGGTTTTTGAATATCTTGGAAGTGTTTGATTACGTTAGTGGGTATGGATTTCGATTGGAATTTTTTACAAGTTTTTGGTGTCATTTTGAAAATTTGTATGGAGAGTTCCCGTTTTTTTGACTGTTGTTTTTCAATTCTCATGAGGTTTTCTTCGTTTAAAAAACAGAAGGGGGTAGGGGGAAGGACAGCATTTATTTGTGTATCATTTCATCTTCGTAAAGTTACTACTCCGCAAATGAAATATGTATTGCGAAAATTAGTATAAAAATAGCAGAGAATTGGCTTTCCTTTTTTGTAAAATCAAATAGTTTATAGAAACGGTTAATGAAAAATTCTTAAAGCGGTACGTGACAGCTTAGGAATTAACAGGTACAAAGAACTCCGCAAGGAATTACCGAGTAAAAAGTACTCACTCGTAAATAACACGCGAAATAATAATATTTTATAACAAATGATATGCTCATTAGGTCTTCGTTATTGCTAAAAATTCCATCAATAACGTGTTGAGACTATTGAAAAAGACACAAAGTAGAATGTAGTAAAAGCAACAGTAACTATATTGATATAAAAGCTGGATGACACTACCAAAAACAATGGTTACCGGAGCGGGAAAAAGGATGCAACACATAATGGGCTTCCAAGACCTTAGTCCTCGATTGAGCATTTAGAAAAAAAGCAAGCTATGTGCTATGTGTAGGACAAAATCCGCCACTGGAGGAAATCGCCGAAAATTGGAATCGAGATAAGAAGCTGGCAAAAGTTTTTATTCGCCGTACGATTTTGCCCCACCTCGACTTTGTGTTATTCTATCGCTTCATGAGGAAGGGAAAAGCACGGAATTTCACAGTGACCTTCCTGTACCGGTCATGCTTAAGTTGATGGATCAAGTGTTTCATGAAGCGAGTTCAAATTCGTCCTCCCCATATCAAATATGCTTACCCATAATAAACATGCTTTGAAGGTGAAGGGTGGAAATCTAAAATTAACCCTCGCAATTCTAATCGACAGTGGCTTTTCTTCCCTTTTTTTTACATAAGAGCGACCTTTACATTTTAATTGCGTAATTGCATGCGCCTAATAGTCAGACGAACGGAGGTAATTGATACTAATTGCTTTATTATAGGTCGTGATTCTTTTTTCGCCACTACCGCTTTTAATTATAATCCCAAAGCGAAGCGCAAATCGTTAAAAGTAAAATTGCTAAGCCAAAAACGTTAGTTAATCGTTAATAAGGCTTAAAAGGAGAACAATGTTTATCCGAGTTGAAACGCTAATTAAATTTCCGCATTACTTCGCCGTGTGTATTTAATTGTTCTAGATTCTTTACCTAGAAAACTTTAATAAAAACAATGGCGTTAAAAATCGTTATTTACATTTGGCTAATTAACGTTTTTCCTCATTGCTTTAATTTGCATACGTATTTGTACAAGTCACCGCAATATTTAGATGAGTACTAACAGGACTTGCAGATTAGCGTAGGATTTGGTATGAACGTCCTTCGCAACTGACCAAGTGTCTTTCCATATACGGTCCGGTACAAGTAATCCCTCATGTCCCACGTCATATTCGCAGTTATTCCATCAACTTTTCACGCATAAATTTCTAGCAATATTTGTCCGCAAATAGAAATTGAGAGGTGTCTGTTGACGTACCGAAAGTGCTATTATGATGATCGTGAAGGCATCTTTCGTTCGCAAACAAAAAGCCAGGAATTTAAATCATATTTGATTTATAAAACAACCTGTACAAGTGCATCGACATTACCTGAACAAGTTTCAATTACGTAGAATGCAATGGAAGTATCAATTTAATTTTTTTCTAATTCCCGCAACTCGGAATTTACTATAATTTTATAAATTAGGTACTCATAGCATGGTTGGTGGTATTTCGACTTGTTTTTTAATTAGTTATTTTAATAAGTCAATACATGAAAGTAATGATGATCGAATGTACGGCAAATGGATCAAGATTAACATCTGCCATACCATATACAAACACCAGCAAGAATTATGCTATCTCATTTTTTTAAATATATAAGAGACAGTCTTTTGCGATTAGTAATCGAAATTAATCTATTCCTTGTTGTGTATCGGTTAATTCGAATACTCAAAGAGTAAAGACAAAAACATCTTGAAAATTGTCAATAATGAAAACAGTGTTTCTGTTTTAATTAATTGTTATCAATTTATCATCATCAAATATCATGTGCTCTTTACGGGCGAAAATCAAAAACAATGTCAGAATGACCCTATGTTTTGTTGATTAAAAGATATACAGAAACATATTTTATAAAACAGTTTCTGTATAATGATTGTTGAATAGTCTGGCGTTTTCAAAATAGCTATACTGGGTGAAGTCAAAAAGTTACCTGATCTAACCTCACTTTTTTACATGAAATACCCTGTAAATTTTAACCTAAAAACGAACATATTACATTTTCTGACAAAAATATGACTCACAATAAAGAAAATTTTCAAAAAATTAATCAAAAAGATTAAAAACAATTTATACAAATTCAAAAAAATTTTTGAGATCTTTTTTGAATGTTTTGAATCCTTTGAATCTTTTTTGAATATCATCCATCTTGTGTTACCTATACTAAAAAAAATTAATATGCTATATTTTTAGATTAAAATATAGATTGTGCAATTGACATTTTTTAAATTTTCCCTCGTATCTCTTTAAATGTGCGAAAATCAAATTTTCGTTTTACCATTTTAACTATGACTGTATGACCCAACAAGAGCACATGACGTTTAAATTACTTTTTTGATAGTACTAACAATTACAAACCCTATACAGGTGTCGAATGCGAGACACCCTGTAGGTACTATTAAGTTTTTTAAAAAACCAATTAAAGCATGGATTCTGGTTAATAATTACGTGCAACAAAAAACACACGTGTTTACACCTATTTCATTGTATATTAATAAACAATGTAAGAGGCAGGTATTCTAAAAATTGATCTTTACAAAGGTCGTATTTCAACGTAAGTAGATAATGGTTTTTGTACTTCTCATCGAATGAAGGTTTTTTCCCTCAAATATAGACGTTTCCTTTGCGTGTTGGAATGTTGAAAGATGTGCAAAAACGACATCGACGACAGTTTGAGAGAGCATCTCCGGAAATTAATCGTTTATGGATCGAGTTATTCAGCTATTATAAACTGCGTGCATTTATTTATCTATAGTTAATTATTACCGATTTTTAAATAATCAAAAAAATGAATATTTGATTCTCGATTAATTGAACTGTATTGCTGTGCATACCTGAAGCATTTGATGAAGCCGATTTATTCGGGAATCGGAATAATCTGAAGCATCGTATTTATTTGAACAATCTGAAAAATCGGAAGAATCAGAAGAAATTAAAAAACAGAAAGAATTCAACTAAACTGATGATCGGTCAAACTTAAGGTTCTGAAGAATTTTATGGATCTGAATAATTTGAAGAATCGGAAGAATTTGATGGATCCAGAATTAAGAAATGAAGGAACCTGAAAAATCTTATAGACCTGGAGGTTTTGTAAAATCGAAAGGATTTTATCGATTTAAAAATTCGGAAGAATTTGAAGAAACGTGAGTGTGATGCATTTGAAGAACATCTTATAGTTTCGAAAATCGGTAGAATTCTACGAAATGGAAGAATCAAGAATATCACGAAGGAACTAAAACATATGATGGAAGGGGAAGTATCCCAATAACCCGATCAAATGGAAAAAATAAAGAATTCGAATACTTAAAACAAAAGAAAGCGAAAAAGGTCCGAGCAAATGCAAGATTTTGAAAAAATCTCAAGAATCTAAAGTGTGATGCAATGATGAAACAGAACCGGGAAAATGACGTGAATAATGCAAACCATCCGAAGTAACCGAAGGATTCGAAATAAGCTCTATAAACTAAACGAAGGAGCCCGAGCATCTCTAGAATCTGAAGAAACTAATGTTCTGTGAGTCGGCAAGTCGGAGACTCCAAACAATGAGAGGATCGAATAAGTTTGAAGAGCCGGACGATACGAAGAATGTGCGTCAAAAATCGTCCAGAAAATAAGACTCTTATTAAAAATTAAAGATAAAAATCTTATGGATCGGAAAAATTTACAGATTGTGAAAGATCGAAAAAACTCGCAAGAACAAAACACTTAGAATCTATAGCATTGCAATGACTTGAAGGATAGGAAGAATTTGGCGAATAAAAAGAATTAGAGGCGATTGAATAATCGAGAGAATTGAATAGAAAGGAAAAAATCTTAAAAGGTCCTATATGGATCTCGAGGATTTGAAGAATCGATAAGTTTCGTTGAAACTGAGGCATCTGAAGAATCTGAATGATACATCAGAAGAATCTAAGAAAACTGCAATGAAGAATATAAAAAAATTGAATTTGAAGACAATAATGGATCCGAAGAAAGGGAATAATCCGAAAAAGTCAAATTCGAAGAATGTTAACAAACAAAGAATGTGAAGAAATCGGACAATTCCGAAGAATCGAAACAATGATTCTTATTTCATCTTTTTTAGCACAGTTAACAGTTGAGTGAAGCATTTAATTTCAGTTGTTTAACTCAATTCTTACTTAAAGCATTCATATTCTTTATTCAATGCTTAAAGCTTAAAGTTAATTAACAAGTCGTATCAGACACAGTTTTTGTTTAGAGATTACTGAAAATCGTTTGTCTTTATATCTGATTATCATCAATCAGAGCGATTATTTGATTATCGATTATAACAATTAAAATTTGTTGATTATTCATACAATTTAATGTCAAACTAATCAGATTGTTTTGTCGATTAATGCCAGTTTGTGTACCAGAACCAGAAAAACTATTGCAGTTATCTCACATGACACAATCGGTGATTGCCTAAAGCAAAAGATATGTTTGCCTAGGTAGGTACTGAATTTGATACAATATTGAAGGGCGCATACCACTTGCATTAAACGAAATTCTAACTGTACCAAATGAATAATACAGTCGTTACGGAAACTGAAAGGACCTTGCGATAACGGTTGGTTAACTCCAAGTTTCGCTTTGTGATTTTATATCCGCTTCTGTTTCTCCTTTTCATACAGAAATTCCTTGGGAGGTGAACTAATTTTTTTTGTTGGTGCATCAAACGATCTAAGTTAATAGCGACGGCCCCCGGTTTAAACCTTGCGACGCCCTCACTTTATCTATATCATTTACGGTCAAAGGAATTTCTCACACAAGCACATAAATTGCTGTTAAAGCATAATTTATAGTTTAGCAAAGATAATGGAAGAGGAAGCTTATAGACAGCTACATAAGTTTCTTAACGCTAATTGTAGGTGCACGTCAGGCACGTTAACAAGGACAAAGGACGATATTGGCAAAGGACGGACGGAGGATGAGGAAAAAAACCTGATCGTAACTCTAAACATAGTTACTAAAACACACGTTAACAATCTCGCTTCCCTGTTTCGTAATTAAACATTAAATGCTTTGAAGATCGTCGATGGTATTGAATGTAATTAATATAAACGTATTAAGTTACCTGTAAAACGTAAACGGTTACCATCGGCAATTTTCTTCTTATTGTTGTATCACTCAATTGACTTCGGTTTCGCAATATCCTCTAGTCGTTTATTTATATAATTATCTCCGACTGGAATCGTGCAGTATCTTCCATTTTATATTACCTATTAAATAATAGCGCACGGTTTTTTTTACCGTAGTCCTCCCAGGTTCAGAGCTTATCCGAACAAATTGCATGTGGTTATAGTGGTTGCTGTTGCTGCCAGTATTTATCGTATCGTATTTAAATAACATTAGTACAGGTGGTTGTAAAGCATCCAGACATTGAAGTTTTAATGGCAGTACGCTTGCAATCTTGATTGAGTGGTTTTTTTGTACATTTTATCCATTTTTCCCAAGATGAGAAAACAGCACGTAAGCCATAACTTACTGCAAGAGCAAGAGCTGATGATAAATAATGGAAAAACCGGGCGTAGACAATTTACCTAAATTACATTTGGAGATGGACAGGCACAGGATAACCGTTTATATAACTTCCTTAATTTTGCGCGACGTTTTCTAAACAAGGCTGCGTCAAGGTTGTGTATATTACAGCAACCGTGTACTATTTTCTATTACATTATAAACAACACTATGCATATTTAGTAGTTAGATATTAATTAAGAAAATGCAAAAGTAGGTACTAATCCAAGGTTTCGACCACTCCCAACCTTTTTCGGCCGTCTGTGCAAAATGGGCCAAACGTATCCTTCTCCTAGGCTACCTACCTTTCTCGAGCTGTGTCATGCAGATCAAATTACTGTTGTACTTACGTGCTTATCTCTGTTTAATATCTTAAATCCACGTCACGAGATTAATTTTTATACACCGTGCAAAAAGTCTATTAAGCTCTCGCTTTGACGAGAGGAGCTTTTGTGCTCGACAAAAAAAGTTCGTGGTACTAAACAATAGAATGCCAAACTAATGTTTTTTTCGTTTCCCTTTCAGACTGCCGAATCTTTTGGCGGAATTGGTTTTGGTATAAAACGAGAGATATTTTTTCTGAACCTGGAAGACGGATATTTTGGATGTCAGGTGAACGAATCGACCGACGTACTGCAATTATTCGAATTATCGAAACTATGCGACGGTTCGCCGAATTGTTTTATGGGAACCGACGAATTACGCAAGGAACTGAAATGTACAGGTGAGTGGGTACTTGATAAGTTTCGCCGTTTGTAATAAATAATGCATGAAACGAGTTTGTAACAAATCGCAGTCTTCTTTGTGACCAGTAGGTAATAGATTCAGAAATGCAGCTTTAACAAAAAGGAGATCGCCTTCGATTAAAGCAAACCAATAATGGCGACTACGTTTTTATTCACGTTTTGTAGATCTATACCTACGTCTAAGACCACGTGTAAATTAATGGGCTGAGTGGTTTGAACGAAAATTACTGTTAGAGCAAAAAAGTGAAAAATGCGAAAACCTGCATTTATTAGTTTTTATCAAATCAATGTTATGGAAAGGTTTTTGTAAATATCTAGGAAGTCGACAGAAAACGCGTAGGTATCATTAAAAATGTATTTACTTGATTTTACCATAATTGCTTGACGGTACCGTTAGAAGCAGCCCACGAATAAAAAATACAAATTAGATAGATCTGATACTTGATATTCTTAACAATTTTAGGTACAAATTAATTGTCAGGTTCCCCGTGTACGTGATGAATTATGGGTATCAAAAATTTAGGAATCCATATTTTATTTCAACCACTGACTTCTTTTGTTGGTGTTCTTTCAAAGTTTTTTACATAATGTTGCATCAGACCAGAAGAGGAATGATTCTAGGTTGTCCTGTGTTCTTATCAGCTTCATGGAATTCTGATCACCAAACATTTAAGAAGAATTTCAAATATAGTACATCGTGGTACAAATAGAAAATTTTTTTTGAGAAAAAATCGCGAATAAAAATTCACAGGCACAGTTAGAGCGGGGGGATCGACAGTCGCAATGGCCAATAATCGTCGAGTCTCTCAGTCGAGGGGGACGATTTTCCCAACTTCGCTGTTGAGTGGAAGCTTTGGAGTCCCTGGTTCGAATCCGGGTTCGAGCATAAACATTCCACGTGAAATGGCAACCGGTTACTAAAACACCCATATTTACACCTGTCCAGCTAGCTCTAGGCTCGAACTCTGAACAAAATTTCTACACTTGAAATCAGGAGTCTGTGACCCCGCGTCTTTGATATGTGAATCAATTTCAGACATACGCTAAAGCGCTGTCACATCTATCCAGTGTGCGAAATCGATAAAAAAAAATGTTCTCAAATTGATTCAGGAATCAGTGTACTTAACACTAAAATTTATAATTCTCCCAGCCCCGACGAAGATCTCGATAACGACTTTAATTAAATTCTTTGGAACACCCAGCAGCCTTGAGCACATCTCTGCAATTCCAACAAATTGAATTACAATTTTATTCAGACACCTAGACCTAGCGTAACCCTGGGCGAAGGATGCTAGACTCGTATAATCGTGTAATTGTAGTCGGTGCCCCTGCGTCATTGATTTGCGAATCAATTTCGGACATACGTATATGTATTCCGGAACAATGCAACATATAGCAAGTGTAAAAAATCTATACAAAACTTGTCTGAAATTGATTTACCAATCAATGACGCCGGGTCCACAGATCTTTGTGTACAATTTATAATGTTGCCCGCGTTAAGTCATATTCCCACCCTAATGTGACGTCACCAACGGACCTGGCTGTCAGAATTGTTATAGCTTGCCAAGTTGTAAACGATTTTATGTCTTACTAACCTATCATAGCACATTTTATATCTGTGATACGCGGGCATAAAGTACCACTTTATGCCCTAGGGCCTAGGGCATTAAGTATCACCATAGTAACTCATTTATACTTAATGACAAAACAAACAAATATTTGCAGTTCATTGAAAATTAGAAACGTCAATTATTAATTGTCAATACCTACTAAATCACAAGATTGGCCTTATTTCGTATAGTTTCTGGAACTTCTTCCTCATTCATGATGAATTGAGTTATTTAAAATTACGTTTGACGTTTGGATGGTTTCAATCACATTAACAAATTCGAACCACGCATACTCGATCAAACATAATGAATTATCTTGTAAACGAATTTTGACGGAGAAAACTATTTGTAAAACATAAAATTGTGTATGTACCACGGGCATAAACTGATGTTTATACTATCGGGCGACTAAAAAGCTCTCGGGCCATAGGCCCTCGAGCTTTTTAACTCGTTGCCCTCGAGAATATAAACATCACTATTATGCCCTTAATACATAAATAACTATTGTATTAGTGCTATATCCGTGTATCCGTATCGTAATCGTATATCATATAGCATTCTTGACTCGGGAGTCGGGGTACTGACTTTGCGTGATTACTTTTATCCTGGATCGTCATTTAGGCTCGAATAAGCACAAAACTGCTCATTTACATACGAAAACAAATTTATTGGACAATCAACGCGTGATGCCGAAATGGAAAAGAGGCAATCAGGGCCTGCGAACAATGCACCACGCACATGTGATCGATCGAAACAAATTAATTAAATGAAGCTTTAATTAGCTTATAATGACAATAATCTTAAATCCAATACTAATTTTCTTTCACACACGCACAAAAATACATCTACAAACTGGCGTGAAGTGGATTCCTCATAATAATGATTTCTACTTTATAACTTGGTTCTAAATTAAATGAACCTCTGCTTAAACTACTCAGTTACAATCAACATGTGATTTCAACGCAGCAAGGGCCCACTCCACTTTTGCACCGGCAGCCTTCTATATCTACAGAACCATCATATCACATATACAACGTGCGTATTTTGCTGAATACAATCTTATAATAAGCATATCCGTAAAGATACAATGTAGTCCTTTATATGTACAAATTTTCTTTACTTACAAAAGCCTTAATTAATTTTACATTGAATGACAATTAACGCTCGTTACAGTTTTTCTGCCAGTTTTGTTAACAATATTTCAGATTAATTGGAAGTTACGGGGTTTTATTTGTTTCGTTTGGTTTATTTAGGGAAGTTGACAGGAAAATACCACCGTACAGATTTGTAACGTCAAAATATGAATAGGGAACGTGTCAGAATAGTATATTAAGATACAAGTGTATAATCAAGTCTTTAAAGCACGCGCAACGAGTTTAAGGGCACGACGCAAAGCGGAGTGCCTTTAACGTTGCAAGTGCTTTAAAGACCAATTATACACGTGTATCTTATAGTATTTTTTATTATACCTGCAGTATAATTTAAAAATAGGTAATACAATGAAGTCATATTGACGTTATACTCGAATACATGTCTAATTAAGTGGGCTGGGTGTTCGTAATTTCACGATTGCCATGGAAATGTCACTTGACGTTTGCTTATAAAAATCATCGTCTTTGTGAATTAAACGATTTCCGTTGAAAAAGATAATACACCGCCCATTAAATCGCTTGTTGTAAAATCTAAACAAACGTTGGTAGGTGTAAAATCCAGCTCCAGTAAAGCCTATTATAAAGAATATGAAAAGTTGTTTCCATGGATGAATAGGAAGTTACTTACGAATACAGTCTTAAATGAATCGATAATGCTTGCATACATGAAGGAAATGTCAAAGGTATTTAAATCTTCTATATTTTGGTGCATTCATTCAAAACTTCCAAGCAATGTTGCGATTAAAAAGTGGAACAGATTTGGAAGCATGCCCTAAATTACGCGCGTTTGTGAAAGCTTCAACCAAAGGATGGGTACAAAAGCCAAAGAAATGTTCTGCATTTACAGAAAGCGACCTAAGAGGATTTTTTATTTCATCCAGATGACAGTTTCAAAAGTCATACTTGAAGTATCGTTACTTAGCAACTTTAAAGCACGTGTGTTTTAAAGGCCTTTTTTCGCTCGCATTTGAGTGTTTAAAACGGAGATTGTGATTCAGGTATAATAAAAAAGTAATTAATTATCTGGAATTTGGCATCGATACTGCCTTAATCGATATTTTATTTTATTTTATTTTATTATCCCTCTCTTGTTTATGGAACCTTGACGAAAGTTTTTCACCGCGGAAACACTGTTTTAATGCTATAACTTTCCTAAAATCCGGTCCGTGAGTCACTTGCTACTATAATGAAAAAAAGCTTCGTCGTTTCCAAAGTGAACGTCATCTGTTTTTGATAGTAACTTTTGGGCTTCCTCAATGTCTTCTTGAATGCATCTTCTTCCGTAGTCAATTCGTTGAAATGACTCACTGGCTTGAAATGCAAAATACATGTAAAGTCTGAAGAATTTTTGATGTAATGCACCGAGATAAGTGTAGGACAACAACTAGATCGTGTGCCGAAGAATCGCGAAAACAAGTAAGTCTAGTAAGTTATGTGTTCTAATCGTCGGCAAACGACTTGCAGATAATTTCTTTTCGGTACGCAGACGAGAAATAAGATTCCTAGCAGCACAGTGTGGAATCCCCCCCCCCCCAGCCCATACATTAGAAATTAGAATCAACGTTTCATCTGTTTTATCAAAAAAGTAACATGGGCGTCATGTGCTTGTTTTAAAACCTTGAAGTTTTTTTAGTTCGCCGAGATATGAAGTAAAATAAAAAAATTGTCAATTTCAGAATGACCCTATATTTTCTCAGTTGAAAGAAATGTTTACTAAAAAAGTTTCATGAATTGTTGAATAATCTGCTGTTTTCAAAGTAAGTATACATGGTCAGGTAAAAATGTTATCATTTTTTGTATATTTTATTCTAAACAGAATTCTCTCTTCAAAAATATAACACACTAGGTATGATATGCAAAAAAGAAAAATGTGATGCAAGGACATTCAGAAAAGGTTAAAAAGATTAACAAAAGAATTAAAAAAGGTTTCCATGATTCAAAAAATTCAAACAAAATTTCAAAAATTTTTTTTCAATTTTGAACTAATTATTCATTTTTTTAAATTTTTTCTTGTTATATTTTTAACAATAGAATTTAATGTGCTGCGTTTTTAGCGTAAAATACGCAGGGCGTTCTATTAAAACAAGTTGGAAAGTACTCAACGTGTCGAGCTACCTAAGGGCGTCTTTGTGCGACGGATCGAGGTTTTATTAGCAAACTTATTTCATGCTACAGTTTGAAATATAATATGCATGCAAATGATTGTGGCAGAAAGCTAATGCTCCAAACACGACCATTCTACGATAATTTTTTCGAGAGTTATACTTAAAAAACCTTTGCAGCCGACCAACCGAACAGCCAAAGTGAATATATACCTAAGCGCTACTTTTTTCAAAAACGCACTAAAAAAGAGGTTAGGTCGTATAACTTTTTATCTTACTTACTGTGCAAACGGTAAATTATTCGACAATTATTATTAAGAAACTTATGTAATACATATTTTTTGTAACTCTTTTAACTAAAAAAATATATGGCCATTCTCAAATTGACAAATATTTTGGTTTTCCCCCTTTCTCTTAAGGGAGCGAATATCTTTTTATTTTACCATTTTAAGTTTGCTCGGAAAAGAACGCATGACGCCTATATTACTGTTTTGACCGATGTTGTTTTGTGGAAGCCTTCTTTCTAGCAAACCAGGAAAGGGTGTTCGTGGCACCCTAAACAAGGTCCAGCAATTGATACACAAACCTTTTCGACGGGCCGTACCATCGTTGTCTTTACAGTCTTATTACGATCATTCTCACTTTTGCCGGAAATTGACTATTTCTCAAAGCCATTTAAAGAAAGATCAAATTGATCCATTAGGATCTTACGAGTCTCCTCCTTCCCGAATACCAGTTCTTTTACAACCACGGACGTGATCTTAACGAAAATATACGTCAAACTGCTGCGAATAAACCATTTATCATAGTAGAAGAAACCTAGGATGATATGATTGGTGAACGTCGAATTCGCACACCTCGTTAAAAAGCCTCATTGTCAATTGCACGTTGCTTAAAATAACAGTAGTCCCAAATTGCTTCCTTGAGGCTCACCATTTGAGTGGGATTTCATTACCTTACCATATTACATTGTCGATAATTTATCAGTGTCGTGACATACAAAAATTGTTTTCGCGTGGCTCACGAGCATTGTTCGAAACAAGATAATTCCCTCGGCAGCGCACGTACCAGACCGAAACCCAAATTGGCGTGGAGTAAAGATTGAGCACCTGCAAAATACGTTCAACTTTTAATACGGCGTTAATGCCTTATTTTTCCTGCGTACTTACAAAGAATGTTTACAATTTTGCACGCAACGAAGTATAACAAAAGGGGCACAACGAATTCATGTTTCCCTAAAAAATATTAGACACGGTTGTGGTTTCATTGTCCAAACGATATTAAAACAATTAGTGGTCACTTCCCGTACTCTGAAATCGTACATCATATTTCTAATGCGATTACTTTGATTACCTACGGAACAACTTTTACTTTAGATTATTATCGTAATTTGATGTAGGTACGTATGCCAAACGTGTGTGTACATTTTAAATAAGATTAATAAAACAAAGAGATATTATTTATTTAAACAATAGTCAACAGTTATAAAATAATGTCTCCATTTGTATAATTAGCACTGCATATTAGCGTTATGGTATTAGTAATAACTGTCCTAGAAAATCTATTAACATAATGAGAAATATACAGAAATATAATCTTTCTCAGAAAATTGATCTAGGGCTATTTGAATTTAGCCCTAATCTGTTCTGGCCTAGGTTCTGGAAGTGTCTCCTAGATGAGCATTTCAAATTAGCGCCTAACAACCTAGGCATCTAGTAATAATAAGTTTGTTATGTTGTGGTATTTAAAGCATCTTCTCTCTTCTACCTTAAAAATCTTCTTTAAGATTTCGTAAATAAATAACCAATCAAAACCAAATTTGATTAACGTCAGCTTCGAAATAAACTGCACACCTGTTGCTTTTTTATCGGCGATAACACGTGTTTGTCTTGAAACATTACACTTATTAAATAAACAAATCACAATAAACAAATTTCAAGGCGATCAAATTAAACATAACTTAAAGATTTAAAATTTAGTATACAAGACGACGTTGGACTTCAAATTTAAATAAAAAGAACGAACTCCGTGTTTAATTCAAAACCAGAAACCAAATGTACACTTTAAAAAATTGATATATCCCGCATAATACAGGGTAACGCATTATTATTACAGGGGCCGAGCCCAAGCAAAACGTTTAGCATGACGTTGTTTACATAACAATACCAATCATGAATGGTCATTTAGAGTTTTTTTATACAAGACTAATTCACTTAACATACCTATTCTTCATTAGATTTGAAAACCCTATGACCATAAACCTAAGAAATATAAACCCTGTTCAGAACATAACGAAATGTTGAAGCTCAAGTATCAAAACTAGGGTAGTCTAAGCTTCTAACTTGCATACTCAGTGCCGATTTTTCATGTTTCAGTTAAACTTATTTAATAGACAGAATGCCTTTGTATACATTAAAAATAAAAAAAGTTTTGCGTCATCTAGCGGTTAGTAACTAACCTGATCTCTTAGGCACCCAGCTTTGAAGCTTAACCTGAAAATCATGAGATAATCAAAACCGTGCCAAATTAGGTTAATAATAGGTTATACAGGAGTCAAGAATCTTAACAAAAGAAATTACCTAGGCGTCCAGGAACTTATCAGATCCTGGCCCTACTTTTGAGTCTAAATAGTCGAGAGACGACATAGTCTCGTATTTTAAATTTAGACCTACAAATCTTCTACGGAAATATCTAGAAGGCTGGCCATTGGTTAACTGGTACTTAATGCAAAACATACCTGGAAACTTAACGTTATTTCACTTAGGCTTAGACGTACTAGAGGAATCGTACTTTGTGAAGTTGCGTTTATTACGTATGGTAAAGTTGTGACTCATACGAGAAAAGCTACTATCCAATCTGGTCAATAATAAAACTCAAACTTTACCAATGGTTCTTTTGCTGTTTTACATATACCAAGATACTAAGCTTTTTTTTATAATTTGGTGATTTGGTTATGTAAAAAAATTAATAGGAACGCTACGGATTCGATTGCGTAATTAAAGGAACATATAAGTCCCTAAGTGATCACTTTCACAGCTAACATTACTTCAATATTACAATGATCTTGGCATAGCCATATTGAAAATTTAAATCTTACCTCTAAGGCACCGACACAAATTTGTACTTAAATGGGAGTAGGTTCATTAACTAAAAAAATGTTACAGACTGAACACAACGACACATTTTTTCAGTAACTGTTCGATCGGGATACATTTAACTTTTGTTAACAAGAGAGCCTTTTAAAAAAAGGTCTCGTTATAATCGACGTAGTTTTCTTCCGTAATCGAACAAACCGCATTAAACTTAGCACAAGAATTTACTTCAACTGTTTCTGCACAGATTATTCTGATTGCCACGAAACTGCGTCTTCAAATTACCAAAATATGTTCAATTACTTGGCAAAATTAGCGTACAGAGACGTACATGCTCTTTTTCCCGTCGCGAGGTGAACAGCATATGGCGAGACAGTCGCCTTTTTCTCACCACCCTCGTTTTTTTTCATTATTTCCGGATTTAACAGAACACCACTTCAACTAAACCATCGCACTCCTACTTCCGCCAAGTTCAAATGCAACGCCAATAAATAAGGAACGCTTGAGGAGTCCTCTTCCATGACTAACATATGGGAAAAAGAATCGTGCACTTGCATCTTCATGCGTCTTGAAATCAAAGAACTTTCTCGATAAGCAACGTCATTATCTCAAAAGGACAAGATATAAAGTACGCAAACTGACCAGATGATTCGCCCAAGTAAATAACAATTTAGGCGAAGCAGGTTCCTGAACAGCAAAATGCACTGTGTCGGGTCCTTACGAAATGCTTAATGAATCTCGATAATCACGTAGAAATCGCAAATCGAAGGTAGAAACGTAAATCTGGAGATCCGCCCCCGAAACGTAGCGGTGTTACAAACTGAGCTTCTTTTTTGCTGTGATTTTTAAGCGAGTGTAGTTTCAACCATTGGTGTTCGTGAACCGAACCCACTCTATACTTCTGAAGATCCATGACCGACAGGGCCGTCTGTTTCGAACTCAACCCAGCTACTATTTTGCCCTTCAGCTGCTCAAGTATTTGGGGCAGTTATTCCACTTCAATAAGCACTGTTACGATGCTACTCAGTAATTGCCTAGGCCTTTCATCTCCTCGATGATTTGTGTTAGACGGTTTTCTAACACTAAACTTCTTCATTTAGTAACGTTATAACTTATAACGAATACTACCTTGTTTGCGCATGTAGCTAGTCACATATAAAACGAATCTACCAAAATATGTAGCATGAAATCCATTATTTGACTTTTTTGCAATTCTAGAAGGTCTAGCAGTTCCATTATTCCTTAGCAAAGAGCGTAACATCCTTAATTATTCTCATAATTGCTCTTTTTTTACGGAACCTAACCTCACGGTTCAAAGTTGAATAACAGAAATTTACGTCAGCATTTCGCTTATTGTTAGCGTTACCCAAATTTCACAAAGCAACTTTCTAACCTACCTACAAAATTGCACGTGCAGGTAATCTTACCCATATCTTTCAGAAAATAGTACGCTCGCACGTAGAACACAGAAATGCCTTTAATGTTTTATGTATAAGTTGTGAACGTCTAAGATATCCTTCTCGCTGTTAATTACAATAATTAATTGTAAAGGATGTTAGGATAATTGCAAGGTATCGATAAATTGTCTATGATAAACAAATACGAATAATTGACAATGGTGGATTTCTGTTAATTAACAAAGTACGAAGGGCCCCACTGAATTTCAAGCAAACGTCTTAATAACACTATGCAACCAATTGGCTGACCACCCGTAGTAATCGTGTTAATCAAACGTGCCGAGGTATTTTTCTTGTCACAAAAAAGAATGGTAATCACCATAATCTTCCTAACGTTCTCTAAAGTGTAGGTGCTTCAATACAAATTAAATTGGATGTATGTGTGCACAAGTTCAGATCGTTTCGTGCTTGCCCTCTGGTATTCCATGCCATGCATTTCTGCGAAATTACCTTCTTCGTTTCTTGCATCAGAAGTATTCTGCAATTTCCTCGTTTAAACTGTGGTTTGATTTACAGATGACTGCCGAAAGGACGATGGGACCGTTTGTCAAAATGGTGTTTGTCTCGACAACAACTGCCATTGCAACGACGGTTATGGCGGCTGCAGTTGCGAAGTTCCAGGTAAGTTTTTTTTTTGTACGTGATGGCTAATTCAAAATGTGTTAAACGACGTTTATTTACTTCGCACCTAACGCACGACTGGCGTGTTGTAACGTGATGTACCTAATCGTTGCACGCACCAAAAAAACTATACACGTGACTTTTTATTCATCAAACCTTCAATGAACTAGATCTTCAATTAATCAACCAAATGATTCATTTTTAGACGAAAACGAATGTAAATATAGACCTTGCGACGTCTTCGCGCACTGCACCAACACCTTGGGAAGCTTTCAATGTACGTGCTTTCCTGGGTACCAAGGAGACGGTTTCCACTGTGAAGGTAAGTGCGGCGTGTAACTAATCTTCGCATCAATCGCCTTAGCTTTTGCGTAAAAATATCAGCCGATAAATTGCCTATCTCGTGAGCATCACAGCATTAGGTCTGGTTTTCAATCAACGAGGACAATGAACTTAGCGTTTGATTTATGACGGGAAACATTTCACGTACCTACGTACGTAATAATCACATTTTGATCAGGATAATGAAATTGATTGACCGCCCTATAGTAAGTACATGTGGAATTCCATCAGTAATCTAACATGCATAATTTTAATCTGTGCACAATCGAGCAATTTGATTCCTCCGTATATAGCAATTATGAGAGTATGCTTTAAAATACAAAGTCTTTACAATTGGCCGAAAGAACCTATAGCCGAGGTCAAGAAGAACTGTACCGTATAATGTGTCCTGGCCCCTGGGTCCCTCAAGGATTTTACTCACATCTAAGACAGCCGTAAAAGGGACGAGGAAGCAAACTGATTTTATCAAATGCACGATTTCTACTCGCACAAATTTGGCATTCCTTTCCGTCAACACAGAAGCAAATTGCCATATACGTCTTAAATACGTAACTGTTAGTTAGGTACTTAGAGCAACTGGACTACCTATATAATGACCTGTGACCCAAGTTTTGGATAAGAATCCAGTACCTAATAATCATGAATCATGAAAAAAACTGTTAGTCTAACATGCGCCCTCAGCGTGGTGGTAAAACTTTATAGGTACATGTGCAATATTGTGCAGCATGTGTTAAACGGTGTGATACGGGGCAAAAATTGGTTAAATTTTACAATGACATTAAGATGGTATCAAAAAATATTGCTGTGTGCAATGGTCTGCGGTGAACCACAACACCCTCAAAACACCTGTCCAGCTAGCTCAAAACAAATTGAAACTAACTTCTTATAATTTCTCCTCGATCACCTTCTGAAAACTACACAATTTTTCAACACCTAACACAATCCTTGAGCACAATGGGTTCGAATTAATTGATTGATAATCACAAAATTTTATTCCGAACACACATGAAAAGAACGTTTAAACAGAAGAAAAAGAAACTCGCAAAGCTTGTTCAGACAAAATATCCTGCGCGCAGGAATTACTTACCTACAGTTTTTTCTCTTTGAATAATCCTATTAATCTGGTCGTTCAACGGTTTGCGATAAGCAAGGCGCACTTAAATCCATACACAAACGCTGACAGCTTCTGAACTTTTCTTTATAATACAAATCTTCATGACAAACAACATTATCTCGATAAATAAAATGGCGTATTGTCCGTGGCTATTTAGACGGTACAAATTCTTAAATTTGATAATAAGAGAACCTTGATAGAAGGCCTGATGCAGAAACCGTGCTTCCGTTACCACTTCAGTCAACTTTCTTCTGTACAAAAATATTATGAAAATGACGAACTGCGTCTTCAGTTAATCAAATAGGGCGGAACGCTTGAATAAAAATCGCGTAACGAAACATACGCTTTCCAACAGTCGCGAATCAGCTACTTCGCAGCATTCTGCTTGCCGTATTTAACGAAACACCACTTCCATAATAAAACCAATCTTCCCCTTCCAGTTTTTTTTCAGATAAAGCGCCAATCAGAACGCGTCCCCGCTTACGCCGAACAAATGCGCACATCGCCAATTACATACACCTTCCGTTATCTCTTTTAACAGCGATAAAAAAAACACGTGCGTTAATTAAATCTCGTCCGATAATAAAAACTCTTATTGCAAACTACCAGATTTGCCTACATTTTACCACCCAATTTCACGTTTTACAACTCTAAATAAACAATACGCGGCTACATAGAATTCTAAAAGGAAAAATAGCACTACAGAAATACAAATTCAAATGAAATTATTAAATTAACCAATTCTGTGCTTATTCGCAAACATTCATGACATAATTAACTATACGCCCCATGGACAAAAAAATGGTACCGTAATAACATTCAAGATTAATAATACAATAATAATAATAATAAATAAATAAGAAACTTGGTACTGAGCATGCGCAAAATCAAATTTGCAAATGGCGTTACGTTTGCTTTTATTCCAAGTGGCTATGTATCAAATTTCATTTTAATGCTTTCATAAATACTTAAATAGGAAAGTTTGCCATTCGGTTTATAAATGGGTAAGATGCCAAAAGGGCAGATCTGGGTCGAGCGTTCTAAAAAACCGCTCGAGCGACGAGCGGTCTAATTGTCTCAAAAATGCTCGCGAGCATCGGGTTGTTGCTTGCGAGTTCCGAGCACTCCTAAAAGTGCTCGAGCGGTTTATCTCGAGCGGAAAAAACGCTCGCGAGCGGTGCTTAATCCTTCAGCGCTTGATGGCGGTTAAAAGCGCTCACGAGCAAAAACGCTCAGGAGCCGAAAAGCGCTCGGGAGCGGAAAAAGAGGTCACGAAAGAATAGCGCTCGAGCGCCGAACACTTTAAGTAAACGCTCAAGTATCGAGCACCAAGCGGCCGCTCCGAAAAGTGCTCGCGAGCGGACCACTCGCAAGTGCTTTTTCCGCTTGGAGCGTTTTTTCGAGCGGAACGCTCGCGAGCAGTACCCAGCTCTGCAAAAGGGCACTGTGAATGTTGATCGATTAGCTTCAACTTTTGGAATTGCGTTATATGTATATGGCTAAAACTATCCGCATATTGAATTTCATGCAATTCGGTTCATAACTCCAAAAGGGGCTTCTTTATTTTTTGGGCTACAGTGCCAATTCCGATCTACAAATTTGATAAAGAATCGACCTACAGAATTTCATCCTAATCGGGCCATTCGTTATCGAGATATCGTGCTAACGGACAGACGGACAGACACAGCAAAATTATAAACTCGCTAGGAGCTCGTTAATAAACAGTTTTACTTTTGTTCTGTCTTACATAGGTAGTAAGATATGATAGCATCCCAAAAAGGCCAACTTTTCATGTTCACCCTGTATCTCAGAAAGAAACGTAGGTATATTGATTCGGATTGTGGTATTAAAAGTTTCACAAAAAAGTGGCAAAATCCGCAAGTTTAAAAAAAAATGCTCGCACATCATCTATCATAATTTTTTCTTTCACATTGCTTGCACTAAAAACAAAATATACAGTGTGTGTTAAAGAGTAAACTTTGATAGAAAATTTTAAATTCGAATTCTGTGTCAATTTTTGAAATTTTTATAGGGTAGTCTGTGCTTCTTCTCTCATATGCTTCTTTTGGATCAAACTTAAAATAGTAAAATGAAAATTTGATAATATTCGCTGATGGCTTTAGAGACACGGGGAAAGTCCAAAATTGGTCAATTTTTTTAAAATTTCATTACAAAAGTGATAGTAGCGCTATTATAGGTTTACCAGCCGATTTTACGTTTATTTCCGCACAGTCGTTTTGTATAAAATCTAAACATTAAATTGACATACAGGGTGGTGACTTGCGTAACGCATCATAGGGATTTCAATGTAAAATTCATAACATGCGATTATTGGCAAATTATTTTAGAGCAAAAATGAATTAATGTTTTTTGTAGAAAATTTTTTTACGCCAATCAACCGTATTAGTTTTCAATTTTTTTCAAAACGAAAGAAAATTGGAAAAATAAAACCCGCATCTTTTCCAATAATAATCTGTGATGCCATGGAATTTTATAATACAAAAACTACGCCAATATCCGTCTTGCCATGGAATGTCTGCTATAAAACAAATCAAACTCTATCAAAAAGTATTACATTTAGAACAGCGAATTCAACATAAAGAAAGACCAAATTACTAAAAACGGTTTCCTAATATAACAATTTACAATAAATGTTCGAATAAGTCACCATTAACTGCACGACAGTAACCAAGTCGATCATAAAATCCATTTCGAACTGCTGCTAATTGATAACTGGATATCTTGTGACATTCTTCTTGAATTTTAATTCTTAACTCTTAACATTTTCAAAAGTTTACCCGGAAAAATTTTTCATAACTTTATTATTAAAACTTGTCGATAAAAATTCTCACACGCCACGACTGTTGTATGCAGAACAGCCATCTATTTGAAACCAAAGTTCTTGGTTGCCTCGTTCAACTTCTGCAGCAGCTGGAGCAATGTGTTCTAGAAGCACAATTTCCCGCGTAAAACGATTTCACCATTTCAATTTTCTCGAATAATGAATACATTTTTTATTTTATTTAATAAATTTTATAAACGAATTTTCTATTACAAGCAATAAGTAAATGTGATATCAAAAATAACAGAAGGGTTACTTTTTGTTTTAGAAAATTCCATGGCATCGCAGATTATTGAAAAAGATGCGGGTTTTATTTTTCCAATTTTCCGTCTTTTTAGGAAAAAAAATGAAAACTAATACGGTTGATTGGCGTAAAAAAATTTTTTCTACAAAAAACTTTAATACATTTTTGCTCTAAAATAATTTGCCAATAATCGCATGTTATCAATTTTACACTGAAATCCCTATGATGCGTTACGCAAGTTACCACCCTGTATATTATTATACCCTAATTCTAATTTTCGTATCGTTACAAAGTTATCTGATTCTAGTCAAACAAAATTCTTTCAAAAAATAACTGGATGCATATTCGAACACTTGTAATAATATCGAGATAAGAATAATACCTATAATAGAGGATGATCTCTCTATACAGGGTATTCCCAAATATGATGTAAATACGGAAGGGGCTAATTCTTTGACAAAACGATAATTAACTGTCTCGTTCAATACAAATGATCCGTCGTAAAATGAACAGTCTTGTGTAGGTATAAATCGTCGTGGTCCGTGGATATGATTTTGGGTATGAAATTTTCCCAACGTCCAAAAATGAATTATAACTATGTATGAATCGTTAAGGGTATGAAACAGACCATTAGCACAGGCATCAGTATGAAACGTCCAAAACATCCCCAACGCAATTAGGTACCTCCATCCATCCACAAGTTATGTGGTGTGGGTGGCTCCCACATTCCTTTCCCAAATCCGCACTTAATACGGAAACTGCATTCACCGATGTAATAATGTCTGCTCGGTCCCCGATAGAGGGCAAAAATTATTGAATTGGGAATAATAGGAATGGAATATTATACCGAAAATTAAAATTTTAGGCTTAACACCATCAAAACTGTTTAAAATAGAGTTTCATGGTCATTACGACTCGAGAAAGAAACCTTTGTTTGGTCGTGTTCGCTTGGCGCTATTATAATTTATCCTTTATACAAATTCGTGGTGTATTATACCGTTGGGTAGAAAGTTATTATTATTTACACATTAAACCACATTAGAACGTCTGCCAAATCCGTTAGTAAAATTAACAGTAATTCAAAAGAAGCTAACTGGCAAATTTCCGTTTTAAAGCGAGTGATTCTTAATTTTTTTCTCTTCGTTCGATAATGAACAGTTAGGCCGGGCTATTATAATAGTAACGTGTAAGGCATTCATTGACCATCGTGACTAGATAATTTTCTATGGAGGAAAGTTTGTTAAGAATTAACAATTCAGTTCGTGTCTCAATTTCAAATTGGAATTGGCGGCGCATTCATTGTGGGAAAATTTCGTTAGGTTGGCTGCACTGAGATTTGAGAACCAAATCAGCTGTTTCGTGTTGTGTTGTGTGAAGGTGCGTTTGAAGTCGTTATTTAAAAATTTCATTACTTTTAGTATAATTAAGTGCAAAAGAGTGGGTTTTAGTTAAACTGGTTTCTGAATGTAATGTGACCTCGCATTGGACAACTTCTAAGCGAAAGGTATGAGGAAAAACAGTCGTATTAATACAACGTCAAAGCAACTTGTGTTTAGTTTACACGTTCAAATCGATGGCCTCCCACAATACGGACGACGAAGAGGAGCCGGATTGTAAAAATTCGCCGTTGAGTTACAAGGAGCGTCGTCGCGAGGCACACACTCAAGCCGAACAAAAACGTAGAGATGCCATTAAGAAAGGCTACGATACTTTACAAGAATTGGTGCCAACATGTCAACAAACCGACGTCTCCGGTTACAAACTGAGCAAGGCGACCGTACTACAGAAATCGATCGACTACATCCAGTACTTGCAGCAGCAGAAAAAGAAGCAGGAGGACGAACGGAACGCGTTACGAAAGGAAGTCGTCGCCTTACGCATCATGCAAACGAACTACGAACAAATCGTCAAAGCGCAGCAGTCGCAGCCTAGCCATACCGAGACTCGCGTATCGGACGAAGTTAAATTTTCCGTCTTTCAACTGATAATGGAGCAGCTGTTTATGACGTTTCGTACGGTCTCCGTAAATAACTTTTCGGAACTTTCCGCCGGCGTATTCAGCTGGCTCGAGGAGTACTGCAAACCTCAGACTCTCAAAGATACCGTCCTACGCATACTGCAGCGACATAACATTATGATGCGCGATCAATCCTCAAATTAAGTGATATTCTTATTTTTTTTATTAATATTGGAATTATATGCTAGTTTTTTATGTAGAGTTTAATAAACTGTTGAACAGACAGACGCGCATTTATTCGTGTAATCTCCGGGGATATGACTCTAAACAGTAGCCAAGTGTAAGTGTTCCAAGGTAATTTCATTTGTAGTCTCAATTGTACCTTTAATCTGAGTGACCTTTGAGGATAGGTTACATCTAATCTTGGGACATAGTTGATTTGCCCTGGAAACTTTCCAAGTGGTGAGTAATCCATTAAATCAGCCGAAAGATTTCTCTCACGGCTGCCTCAAACGGTGCTATTCTGTTGTGCGAGAATATTTTTTCTAATTTTTAAATTATATAGTACCCTACCCAAGGAAATGTAAATTTTTAATGTTGGCAACATCTGGTTTTTTGTGAAAATTTTTAGTACTACCAACATAAGAGTAAAAAATGGTGGGTTTATACAAGATTACCTATATCAGTTCACTATTAACAATCATTAAGAAATAGCCAAACGAAACAAAGGATTATTGCGCGTTGCTAACCAACGAAACCATCCTGAGCTTAGGGAATTAATGATGTATAAACCCACCAAATAACCAATCCAATACCATAGCTAGAAGGCCAAGGCGTAGAGTATATCCATAGAACATAAGAGACTCCTTCATATCAACCTGTGAACAATCAAATGGTACTCAGTCCTTGTACTATTACATATATTGCTCAAACTGTGTACATCAAATTATTCCAGTGATTTACCCCTCGAGATTGCATCAACTTGAGTGGACAGAACTTTAAGGACTCTGCCACACAGAGCGCGGTCTGCGATATCCGAGGCGATATCTGTCTTATATGTAGGTAAATGCATTGTACCTGTAAAACAGAGAGTGTTCTGGCCGCGCGACTGCCCGCGTTTAACAGAATACAAATATCGCAGACCGCTCTCTGTGTGGCAGAGCCTTCCATCGTAACATTTTAAATTTACGAATTTTTATGAAAAAAATTTGACGTACATCACACTGTCTTTTTGTCTTTCTTTTTGGTAAAAAGCGAGGTAAAAAGTAAAGGTAAACAAATCATTGAAATAAATAAATACTTAACAGTTTTGCAATTTTATATTGCTGCGTGCAATGATATGCGGTCAAAATATGTACCACCCAACAGACACCTACCTAGCTAAGGTCTGTATAATGGGAACTGGCAGTTGCGTCATATCTAGGTTATCTCTCTTTAATACACGCAAGTTGGAAGTAACAGAAAATTGATGTCCTTAACGAGGTTCTTAGACCTTGATATATCAAGTCGCATGTTGGATGACGTTTGGCGTTTGCCACTTGTCAGTCATCATAACAAAGACTATCCTCCTCCAGGATAAATAAATAATAAACAAAATCAATATATGATGTACCCTCGGATGTACCTTAAAGCCAGATTAACATTATCGGTCACATCACAGTCAGATTATGGTCCGGTCACGGTGCGGTCAATTCGAGGGTCAATTATTGCACCGTGTATTCCTTAAGGCCCGTCAGAACATGTTCATAAGAAATACATGCTACAATGATAGCATCACGAATTTCTCCATTTTTTGTACTATGCGATCAAAAATGAGTTGCTGTCGACTATTTCGTCACCTTTGGAATTTTTGTTTCCATTGGAAATCGTATTTAATTTGAACTTCCAAAGGCGACTCCACAGCACCTTATTTTTGATCACCCGTTATATCAACCATATGCATAGTTTATGTTGTCATTTATCTGTTTTCACAAACACTTTTTAAATTTTTGTTTTACAGCTAAACAACTCGGCTTGCCTAAAGTACAAGAGAATCAAAATTTACTAGGCTCATAAACACACGTGACAAACTTTTTAAAAAATACTTAGCAACAAATAAAGTACAACAAATTCACTCCACAGACGAAAATAAAAACACAAAGTCGATTATACCTACTATAAAGAAATTTTTGTAATACAATAATAGTTTTTTCGATTTTCCTCCGTAGCCACTACATTGGAAAATTCAAAATTTTGTATGAGTCTCAGCTCCATCTCTCATGCCTTAACGTTTCTTATTAGTCACGGTGATAACTTTAGTTATGCAGAAGACTTGTGGAAGGATTTCTAGGATTGTGGAGGTTTCTCTTGCTTTGAATATATATTTTTCTTTACACTCCCTGCATGATTAAAATGTTTATAAGATCACACAGCTTCCCATGCGAGTTGTGTAATATTATGTCGAATGCAGTTGATATGCATGAGCCAGTTGTTCAAAATTGTGTCGTGAAGTAAGAAAAAACTCAAATTAGCCTCCTTCGCATCTCACTTCACATTGTGCGATCAGTCCATATTTCTCTTTGTGTTAGAATAATATTCGTGACGTAAGTACCATCTAATTCATGGCGATTGATGTGGAGACTACTACAAAATGTGTAGGCCGGTACATACCGACTTAATAAAAAAACTATTTCTAGACATAAACGAATGTGATGATCCAAGACTTGCATCAAGATGTGTCGCTAATGCTGAATGCTGCAACGTTCCCGCCCATTTCGTCTGCAAATGTTTGCCTGGATATCATGGCGATGGTGAAATTGCATGTTTAGGTAAGGCAGTTTTCGTAAAACTGTTGCATCGTTTAATGTGCCGCTTTAGATATCGACGAATGTGCAAAGCCGGGAGCGTGTGGAAGAAATGCCCTTTGCCAAAATTTGCCCGGAAACTATACGTGTACGTGCCCGCTGGGCTCCCGCGGAAATCCGTACGATGGAGTAAGTCGACGTCTAGGTACCTAGAGTTGGGGGTTAATTTGTAATTGTAGTGCACTGATGTCGACGAATGTGAAGATGAGAATGCTTGCGGACCTGGTGCTGTCTGTACAAATTTGGATGGTAGCAAACAGTGCAGTTGTCCACCCGGTTACCAAGGAGATGCTTACACTACAGGTTGCGATGACGTTGATGAATGCGCGAGACACCCGTGCGGGAAGAATGCTAAATGTACGAATCTGGAGGGCACCTTCAGCTGTACCTGTCCCAAAGGATATGCAGGAGATCCGTTGGTAATCTGCTCAGGTGAGTACCATTCAAATTTTGTGGACAAATGTATATATCTAAAACGAAACAATCGTGAAGACTGATTTTCTGTTGTCGTACAAAAATATATTTTTTGTAACTAATCGTAATTAGTGTGAATAACAGTTTTTAACCAACACAGCCCGTTGTTGAAAATCACTCTTCATATACACACACGATTTGCTTACCGCCGATATATGTAACCGTGCACTAATGCTGTCGTTAGATATTAACGAGTGTGACTCAAATCCATGCGCACAAAACGCGAAATGCGTCAACACTAACGGGAGCTTCAGTTGCTTATGTCCGGAGGGATATACCGGCTCAGCTCACGAAGAATGCCTGGATATCAACGAATGTGGTCGGCCTAACTCATGTGGGATAAACGCTAAATGCATTAATCTACTGGGATCATACAAATGTATCTGCCCTCCTGGTTTTATTGGCCAAGGGCAGCTATATTGCGAAAGTTAGTGCTTTTATTAAAATTTCGCTTACGCTTATAACTCCATTTTCATCTATTTACTTACCTATGGCTTTCTTGTGCAACAAATTATGTTTTTGTACAGATGTTGTTCTTGTTTCTTTTTTCTTTGTGATAATGATTTAGTTTCACTTTCAGCGCTCATATCTTGCAAATTTTATATCTTATCTTGTCTTTACTGTTCTGTTTCTTGCAGTATTTTCTTTAGGTTTTATGTTTGATTTTTTGAAAACATCCCATTGTAACCACATTTCTGTAGATATAAATGAATGTGACACGAATCCTTGTGGAAAGAATGCAGTGTGTAAAGACACAATCGGCGGATTCCTCTGTTCGTGTAAGGAGGACTATACCGGAGATCCATTTAAAGGATGCGTGGATATTGATGAGTGCGTTGCTTTGGAGAAACCGTGCGGAAACTTTGCCATTTGCGAGAATGCAGCTCCGGGCTATAACTGCATTTGCCCTCAGGGATATCGGGGGAACCCATCGCCCCAAGTTGCTTGCGAACAGGTAAAAGTGATCGAGCGCTTGCAATTCTGTTTTATTCGTAATTTTAGTTTGATGTGAATATTTTATGCAAATCGAATTTTGACTGCACTAATAACGCCGAATGTGTAGACAGTCAGTGTTTTTGTCAAAAAGGGTTCGTTCCGCAAGGCGCGACCTGCGTTGATATTAACGAATGTGAAGCGCATCCATGCGGTACTTTTTCGATGTGCACAAATACACCCGGTAGCTTTCATTGCGAATGTGAAAGTGGATACATCGGTGCGCCACCTAGGATACAATGTAAGGCACCTTGTGAGGACGTAAAATGTGGTCAGCACGCTTTTTGTAAACCGGACGGACAAGAAGCATACTGTATTTGTGAAGATGGTTGGACTTTTAATCCTAGTGATATAGCAGCTGGTTGTATTGGTAAGTGACTTTTATTTGACTACATCAGACATAGCCGTTGCTAGAGTACTTGGCGCTTGTGGCTAATGGATCTTTAGTACAGTATCTGAAAATTATTCTCATTTGGGCAGGCGACGCTCTAAAGCCGATTTGGTTGGCCAATCTTGAACGTATAGGGCATAGAGTATAAACAAGTTATAATATTTTTATTTTGTTATCTAAGATCTGGCATCTAAATACATATAATGGAAACCTTGTCGCGTGAAATGAACCTTTATCACACACAGAGATTTTCAAAATATTTCAAACATATGTTTTTGTAATTGTTGTGGGTCATTTGCATAATTTAAACCTGCTGTACGTATTTCTGCGCCCCTTGGATCAGAAAATGCCCCGCTGTAGCTTCTTCTCTCGTTATTAAAACCAACTAGCCTACCTGTCGCTGTCTTTTTAAACATTTCAATAGAAATTAGGCCTTTATTTTTAGACCAGTAAATGACCGTTTTGGCGTGTAATTTTTCGCGCCTCGCCGGATTTATTTGAAAATTTGGATTTAGGTTCCTCTTACCCTCTACTTCAAAGGTGAACTTGAGCCCAGGGTTGCTTTTACTTGGGGGGTGAATGCCACTCCTTCTTGGGGGGGAAAAAGATACGTTCAAAATAAATTGATAAATTGAGTAATTCTAAGCAACTTTTGTTATACAGGGTGGTGACTTGCGTCACGCATCATTGGGATTTCAATGTAAAATTCATAATATGCGATTATTGGCTCCCCAAATTATTTTAAAGCAAAAATGTATTAAGATTTTTTGTAGAAAAAAATTTTTTACGTCAATCAACCGTGTTAGTTTTCAATTTTTTGCATAAAAAAGACGGAAAATTGGAAAATAAAACCCACATCTTTTTCAATAGTCTGTGATGCCATGGAATTTTATAATACAAAAATTACGCCAATATCCGTCATGCCATGGAATGTCTGCTATAAAACAAATCAAATTTTATCAAAAAGTATTATATTTAGAACAGCGAATTCGACATAAAGAAAGACCAAATTACTAAACGCGGTTTCCTGATATAACAATTTACAATAAATGTTCGAGTAAGTCACCATTAACTGCAATACAGTAACCCAGTCGATCATAAAATCCATTTCGAACTGCTGCTAATTGATAACTGGATAAGTATCTTTTTGTTTTAGAAAATTCCATGGCATCGTAGATTATTGAAAAAGATGCGGGTTTTTTTTTCCAATTTTCCGTCTTTACATGAAAAAAATTGAAAACTAATACGGTTGATTGGTGTAAAAAAATTTTTTCTACAAAAAATCTTAATACATTTTTGCTCTAAAATAATTTGGGGAGCCAATAATCGCATGTTATGAATTTTACATTGCAATCCCTATGATGCGTTACGCAAGTCACCACCCTGTATAGAGTTTTTTCACTAAGTCAATAGTATTCGAGTTATTTGCGAGTGAAAATGTTCATTTTTCAACAAAAAAAAACACGCTTTCAGACAGTTTTTCGCAAATAACTCTAAAAGTAAGTATTGTATCGAAAAAAGTATTCTTAGCAAAAATATAGCTTATAAAAAAACAAACAAAATGGTCTATATATGAAGTCTGTAGACCCAGTAGAAGCAGAGTTGTAGCTCATGAAAGGTAGGTTCTCATTCGTCAAATTCCAAATCGAGTACTTCAACGTGAAATAACCAAAAAATGAGGCACTTTTCGGGAAAAACTTATGAATACTTTTTTTAAAGTGTTTGAAAAAACCTTTCTTTTTGTTTTTTAGAAAAGTTAGCATCAAAACTAAGTGAGTTACGCTCAAAATAAAGTTGGTCTTTTTTTTTGGTAAAAAAAATCAAGGAAATCACCCCCTAATTAGCACCCCAATTGTAATTAAGCGTTACCGCTTTACAGTTTACTTTATTTATGTAATGTTTATATGATCTGTAAGTTTGACCGGTGCAAAGTGCTTATTTTAAAAATTAAAAAAATGTAGTTTTGAAGTAAAAAAAAATTTTGAAATTTTGAAAAATTACTTTTTTTTTCAAAATAACTTCAAAAGTATTAGTGATACGAAAAATGCACAAGAATAAAAAGTAGTAGTGTAGCTTTTGCTTTTCTGAACATTTTGCTTTTTTTTTTGTTTTTCTGTAAAACAAAAATTGGTTAAGATATGGCCAAAGTTTGCATACACTCGACATTAGTGACTCATTACAACCCTTTTAAAA
This sequence comes from Photinus pyralis, assembly GCF_008802855.1. Classification (NCBI taxonomy): domain Eukaryota; kingdom Metazoa; phylum Arthropoda; class Insecta; order Coleoptera; family Lampyridae; genus Photinus; species Photinus pyralis. The sequence goes on along the minus strand of NW_022170738.1, from coordinate 26,144,676 downwards.
ATAAGGGTTAAAAAAAATTAATTTGAATAATTTAAAAATAAATGTTATTGTTGTCTATTTGTTATTGAAAATCTAGAGATCTAGGACGTATGTCAAACAATAAGGGTTGTTTTTTTAATTGAAATAAAATAAATTCGTAAAATTGTAATTAAAAAATTACTGTATATACAGTATCAATGAAGAAAAAAAATTACTACAACTATTCGAATTTCTTCGCAAGGGTAGAAATTGGTAGAAAATAAAAATATTAAAGAAATCTAAATTTAATTGAATATAAAAAATAAACAGCAACCAACGGCACAAGTCCAATTTTGAAGTGGAGGGTAAGAATAACATAAATCCAAATTTCCATGCAAATCAGTGGAGTCAAAGTATTCTATGACATTGTTTTAATTATAACTATTTTAGAGGTAAGATTTAGGGGTTAAACTGTGATAAAATCTTAAGTTATGTTGTTTCATGTTAATTGATATTTATTCACTCCTTTAAAAGATGATTTGAATCTATTACCCGCTTTAATTTACAATTATACGATTTTTTTCTAATAGGGGTAGTTTTTCCCCTAAAAAATAGTGGAGGGTAAGTAGAACCTAAATCCACATTTTCATGCCATTCGGTGGAGACGCGGAAAATTACACAGTATCGCCGTATTCCACGTTCATTTACTGGCCTATTTAGTCTCCAAACCTTCCTGGATGACATAATTGCAGAAATCAACAATCATTTTGTTAGCCAGCAGTACCTATTTCATGTTTAAGCTTATCAAAAATTTCAATTGAGTGCCTTAGTAGTTATTGTGTCGATGGGAAAAAATCTACAATGGAGTTCTCCCACAATTAATTTCACAAAGTGACAACCTAACTTTAACCTTCCAGATATAAACGAATGTGAGAAAAACTACGGTCCGAATGGGAAATGTGGCCTTAACGCGGTATGCGAAAATTCACCCGGAAGCTTCTCCTGCTACTGTCCCGAAGGTTACACGGGAAACGCGCAAATGCAATGTCTTGATATCGACGAATGTTCGAAACCAAATGCATGCGGCGTTGGTGCCATCTGTAAGAACAGCCCCGGATCGTACACTTGCGTATGTCCTGACGGATCGGTGCCCGATCCCGACCCGTATACGCAGTGTAGCGAAATTGTGAAATGTAAGGCGAAGGAAGATTGTCCGGGAAATGGAATTTGTGACCCTCAAAAGCGTTGTATTTGTCCTGAACCGAACGTTGGCAACGACTGTAGACGTATGTATAAACAAAGCCCTTACGACTATGTCTTACATAATTAAACCCTAGATCCTTGCGAATCAGTTTTTTGTGGTCCCAATCAGCATTGTATGCTTCTAAACCACGAGGCCAAATGTATTTGTAGCGCTGGTTATACTAGCACTCACGCAGGATGTGTAGACATTGACGAATGTATTGGAAACCCGTGTGCGCTGGGAGGAATTTGTAAAAATGAACCGGGTGGTTTTTCATGTGAGTGCCCGGGAGGTACATCGGGAGACCCGTACAGATCCGGATGTTCAAAGTCGGAACAACCCATGACTTGCTCGGCTGCAAATCCTTGCCCTAGTGGAGAACAGTGCATAACCGATGATTATTTAGGCCAAAGCGCTTGTATTTGCGTGCAAGGTTACGTTAGAGACAAAAATACTGGAGGATGTAGAGACATCAATGAATGCACAGAACTGAGAGATAAACCTGCGTGTGGGTTAAGTGCGATTTGTAAAAATTTACCGGGAAGCTATGATTGTCAATGTCCACCTGGATATAATGGAAATCCCTTCTCTGAGTGCATAGGTATGTGCTATTGATTTATTTCAGACCTTAATTAATGCATTGCTTTTAGAATGCAATACGCCTGAATGTCGGTGTCAACCACCTTACAAACTAATGGATGGCAATTGCGTGCTGGCTGGGTGTTCAAAAGGTGAACCTTGCCCAGCAGGCGCAGAATGTATAACAATCACAGGAGGTGTTAGCTACTGTGCGTGTCCTAAAGGCTATCAAACTATGACTGACGGTTCGTGCGAAGATCTAAACGAGTGCACCCTAACTGACGCGTGTGGTTACGGGGCGGAATGCGTGAATACTCAAGGCTCCTACGAATGCCATTGTCCTCCTGGATATGACGGTGATGCGTATAATGGTCACTGCTCACCAGCGCACAAGAGATGTATTAACGATAATGACTGTTCAGCAAACGAGAAGTGCGTACAACCCGGAGAGTGCATTTGCCCGCCGCCGTTCTTTAGCGATAGACAAGATGGTTCCTGTAGAAATCCATGTGAGAGATTCCCTTGTGGAATCAATGCAAAATGCACGCCGAGTGATCCCCCAAGGTGTATGTGCCTGAACGGCTTTAAAGGCGATGCTCTCCAAGGTTGTGTCGATGTAGATGAATGCCTGAGTAACCCATGCGCCTATGCTGCTCACTGCTTAAACGAAAAAGGGGGCTACAAATGCGTTTGTCCGAAGGGAATGGTTGGTGATCCTTATAAATCGGGGTGTATTCTCGATCTGAATGGTAGCAGCAAAGCCGAATGTACCACTAATAACGATTGCGCTAGTACACTTGCCTGCGTCGATGGTACTTGTATCAGTCCGTGCGGTTCACTACTCTGTGGACCTAACGCTTACTGCGAACCTGAGAATCATGCAGCTTGGTGCAGATGTTCAGTCGGATTTACTAAAAACGAGGATGGCGAATGTGTTTCGTGTAAGTATCTAGTTTTACTGAAACTTCAATTATGATCACAAATCCACTATCTAATGATTTAACTTAATCTATTATTACAGTATGCGATGGGTATCTTTGCGCATCTGGTGCACAGTGCATTGTAACCAACTCCGGTCCAACTTGCAAGTGTATCGAAGGTTTGAGCGGAAATCCATTCCCAGGCGGTGACTGTACGACGGACGTCTGCTCCGCAGCAAATCCTTGCGCACACCCGAGCGTGTGCATTGGCGGTCGCTGCAAGGAGACCTGCGAAGGTGTCGTTTGTGGAATTGACGCCCATTGCGACGTTGCCACAAATAAATGCGTGTGTAGACCATCTTTCATTGGCAACCCCGATCTCATTTGCGTACCACGTAAGTACAACTGCAAGATTTTCTTAACAAATTCGTCAACGAATATTTTAGCGATCGAAAAACCGAAGTGCGCGCCCGGTTGTGGGAAGAACGCCCACTGCGAGTACTTCGTTATAAACCAATGCGTCTGTGATCCGGGTACCACTGGAAATCCTTATACCGAATGTAACAGTTTGGCAGCAACCTGCGCGACTGCCAAATGCGGTATTGGCGCCAAATGTAAAGAAACCTTTAATAGCGTCGAATGCTACTGCCCTCCCGCCTTTAAAGGAAATCCTTACGTTCAATGCCACGATATAGACGAGTGTATCAACAATGCTTGTGGCGACCACGCGGTCTGCATCAACACTATTGGAAGTTACGATTGCAGATGCAAAGAAGGTTTTATGGGTAATCCATTCGTGCTGTGCTCAAAAATGGATGGAGGAATATGTCTGGATGCCGGGTCGTGCCGTTGCAGTAACGATGTTCTTTGCCCAGCAGGATTTTTATGCGATAATGGACGATGTAGGAACGTATGCGAGGATATCAGATGTGGACCTAAAGCTTTATGCGATGCGGGACGCTGCATTTGTCCCCCTGGTTTTGTTGGAAATGCTAACGATTTGATTTCCGGCTGTAAATTGCGGAGACAATGCCATAACGATGCCGAGTGTTCCGACTTAGAAATATGCTTCCAGCTTGGGAAAGGTGTTAGAAAATGTGTGGATGCGTGTAGCAAAGTACAGTGCGGCCCGAACGCGCTTTGCGTCAGCGCAAATCACAGATCCACCTGTATTTGTGCGCCTGAGTATAAGGGCAACCCGAGTGATTTACTCCTAGGTTGCCAGTTGGAAGAGCGCAAACCACCAAGAGAATGTGATCACGATGTAGATTGTCCTTCAGGATCGATCTGCGATATTGATATGAGTGGGATTAACAAATGCGTGGATCCTTGTGCAACGGTAGCATGTGGACTTCACGAGTACTGCCAACTGGACCAATTCAAACATCCAACTTGTGTCTGCAAATCGGATTACAAGTGGAACCCAATTTCATCAGTTTGTGAAAAACCTTCGGTGCCCGATTGTATTGTTGACAATGACTGCCAGCAAGTTGCGAGATGTGTTCCAGACGCTTTGGGTGTTCCTAAATGTGTTCAGGTGTGCTCGCAATTTACCTGTCCACCTAACTCGATTTGCATTGCGCAGTCGCATAAGGGACATTGCCAGTGTTTGCCAGGTTTTACCGGAAACCCACGAGATCGCAGTGGATGTCAACCTGCAATACAAAACGAGTGTGGCTCAGACGCACAATGTGCCGAACATCAAATCTGTAGAAAACATCACGAGTCTGACGCGCTTGTTTGTCAGTCAGCCTGCGACAGCCTTACCTGTGGTCCTCACGCCGTTTGTATCGTTAATAACCACGTACCTCAGTGCCAATGCCCGCCCGGACCTTACGTCGGCGACCCCACCAATCTAAGCACCGGATGTAGAACCGTCCCTTGCGTTTACAACCTTGACTGTCCACCTCAGCAGCTTTGCAACAGGTTAACCCACACATGCACCGATGTCTGCGAGGAAGAATCTTGCGGCCTAAACGCCGTATGCATATCAGAAAATCACAAAGCAACCTGCCAGTGTCCACCGGGATATCGTGCCAATCCCATACCAGAAGTCGAATGCAAGTTATTAGAAGTTTGTAAACCGAATCCCTGTCACGCGTCGGCCGTATGCGAATCGACATCGAATGGACCTGTCTGCAAATGTCCACAAAATACGATAGGAGATCCGATTTTGTCCGGTTGTCGTCCTGAAGGAGATTGTCCAAACGGTAACGTCGATTGTCCAGTACAATCCGTCTGTCACGCCGGTAAATGCGTGAACCCTTGCGATGAATTGGTATGCGGACCTAACGCTCTTTGCCAAGTGATAAACCGCGCGCCGTTGTGCACATGTCCGCCTTCGTTTTTGCCTGGTCCTCAAGGTCCGAAAAGTGGCTGCATAAGGATCTCGACGAGTTGTAGTAGCGATCATGACTGTGGCAGTGAAGTTTGCTTCAACGGTCAATGTAAAGCGGTTTGCAGAAGTAACGAGGACTGTCTTTACGGAGAACGCTGCCTGCAAAAGATGTGTATGATACCTTGTGTCGGACACAGCCAATGTCGAGATAATCAAGCTTGCGTCAATGGAATGTGCCTGTTGGGATGTCGCAGTAACAAAAATTGTCCACACGATCAAGCTTGTATTAACAACAAATGTCAAAATCCGTGCGAACAGGAAGGAGTGTGCGGACCGAATGCCCTTTGCTCTTGCGTTCAACATTCGACAACATGCAAATGCCCAGCTGGATTTCAAGGAAATCCTACACCAGAGGAAGGCTGTGTTAGATCTTTCATTCTCTGTGCGGCTACAAATGACTGCCCTGCGGCGCATATGTGCATTGCAAATCAGTGCTCAATGCCCTGCTCAGAAGCTTCCATGTGTGCTGTAGGAGAACGTTGCATGGACAATAATTGTGTGAAAGTGTGCTTCGGCGACAGCAACTGTTTACCTGGAGAAGTTTGCAAGAAGGGTGTATGCAAAATAGGTTGCGCAACACATACCGACTGTACTCCGAATCACATTTGTGTACGCGGTAATTGCCAATGCGCTAACGGATTTATCAACGAGAATAATCAGTGCATTGACGTAAATGAATGCAACAACAGATCTTGTCCCTCAAGCGCTATATGTGTGAACACACCGGGATCGTATAGGTGCAGTTGCCCCGAAGGATACATTGGCGATCCCTTCATTGCGCCTGGTTGTTCGCTACCAAACCAATGTCGTCGAGATTCTGAATGCGGCAACTCGTTAGCCTGCCACGAAGGTCGATGCACTAATCCGTGTGCAGTGTTAAAATGTGGCCACAATGCACTTTGCAATGTATTCGATCATAGTGCCGCGTGCTCCTGTCCGACTGGTTATTTGGGAGATCCATTGGACACTCATTTGGGTTGTTTTAAGGTGGAATGCGTCAGCAGTACCTATTGTCCCAGTGACAAATATTGTGATATCAACAGTAACAAATGCATGAGTAAGTACTGTTTTTATATACTTGGTTGAATAGATTATCTGACTCAAACTCAACTTGCAATCTCTACTCAATACTACACAATAACAACGAGTCATTATCGAGCCAAATTTAGTTTTTATCAAGAAATATTCAGTCCAATTCTGTAACTAACAAGTTTGCAATATTGCTAACTATAGCAAGATTGCTGTACTATCCCGCCGAAGATCAAATTCACCGTTTCGATTCTGGTCAGGAAAATATTGCGTTGCCAATACTCACACACGTTGAATAAGTGTTAGTAAACACAAGGAAAACCTGTTGGTATTATAACAACCAACGAATTCTTCAAAAACCTTACAACTTTATTTTGAATGACTTTTTATTATTTTTCATACATTTGCATTCATTGACATTTGCCTATTCATCTCAAAAATATTAGCTGTGTTACGACAATTGCCTTAGATCATATCGTACATGGACTGCTATTAGCCCTATGCTTTCAATACAAAATGGGTGGTCACGGATAGAGGGCACTGTAGTCGTGGGTATGTGAATCTCACGGTAAACTAAAGTCGTGTAAACACCACGTGACTTTAGGAGTCATGAAATACATTACGGCTTATGGAAAATACTTGCGCGGCTCCACTATTTATTTTTTTACTCCGGATCCGTTCAACATAGAGCTACGAAATTTCAATAAGAGCTTGTCAATAGTACACACAATCAAATTATGATGTTCGTTAATTTTTAATAACACTAAAAATAATTAATTTTTAGGTTTAAAGTATTGAAGATAAAACGATGTTAGTAAATCCGTATTTTTCTATCTTTACATCGTCATATTTCTTTTTTTAGGAACTATATCATTTTAATCCTTTCGGTGTCTTAAACTAGAATGATATGCGCCTCCAATTATGCGCATGTAAAGCCTTATCTGGTATTAGTATAGTTTTAACAAGCCCTACAAAATCGCGCATTTATTATCCGCACAGAGCAAAATTCACCATGCGAGAAACTTTTTTGTTATTGCTATAATTGTATAACATATATCGAATGGAATTGTGGCCAAAGGACACAAAAATGTTCTTGTTTCAAATAATTGTTAGTAATCGATTTTCAAATAAATTGTGTTTGTGAGAAATTTACATTAAACTTATAAAATTAAAAATATTATCAGTCAAAAGTATGGAGTATATCTTATATCTTCGTTAATATGAATTTTGCAGTACATAAAGTATTTTAGTTATACTGCTCGTATGAAAGTGAAATGGGAAATTTCTCTTGTCCGCCTGTGAGGCCTGGTAAGTATCGTAGGCTTTCATCTTCGTTCTATGAATAAATAAAAATAACCTTCTGAATAAGGAAGTTTTAAAAAATAACTTTTTCTATCCAACTTACAGCAGTTTTAGTAAAAAGTACACCTTAAATAGGCAGTGCCGGACTGGTCCAGGCCGCTAAGCCGCTCAAGCGGACGGGGCTCTCGTAGGCCGGCGAAGTGGGGCTTCCACCGCGGGGGCTCACTAACACGGCTAACCGAGGCTCCGCAATGTGGAGTAGCGAGAAACGCCCGAGCGGAACCACCATTTGCGTTTTGCTTCTGGAAAGTGCAAGTTGTTTGAAATAAAAATGCAAATTTCCTTGTATTTTTTTCGGAGGGGGGTGTCTTGAGTGTGGGTGCTTTTTGATCATTACGCGCCCGGGGCGCTTACCAACCCAGTCCAGCCCTAGGAATAGGTACCATGATCGGCGCGTGCAAAGGAAGTTATTTCTTACCAATTTTCATATGATATTATGTTGCTCAGATTTCAATAAACCCTACAAATATAAAATTAATAATATATTTCAAGAATATAGACACAGTCATATTTTAAAACCCCGCTTTAGCGGCCTAGCGGCCTGCGCCAGTCCGGCACTGCCTATTCTCTACAAGCTGTACTTTTTACTAAAACTGCTGTAAGTTGGATAGAAAAAGTTATTTTTTAAAACTTCTTTATTCAAAAGGTTATTTTTATTTATTCATAGAACGAAGATGAAAGCCTACGATACTAATATTTTTAATTTTATAAGTTTAATGTAAATTTAAATCTCACAAACACAATTTATTTGAAAATCGATTACTAACAATTATTTGAAACATAATAATACCTTTGCGCGTTCACTTATTCTTGAAATCGTGCTATTTATTTCAGCTGCTGAAAAAAAGGAAACAAGAGACCATTTCTTAAAAATTCCTTCTGAAGAACATTTTTGTGTCCTTTGGCCACAATTCATTCGATATATGTGATACAATTATAGCAATAACAAAAAAGTTTCTCGCATGGCGAATTTTGCTCTGCGCGAATTATAAATGCGCGATTTTGTAGGGCCTGTTAAAACTATACTAATACCAGGCATTATATACGCATAATTGGAGGCGCATATCATTCTAGTTTAAGACACCGAAAGGATTATAATGATATAGTTCCTAGAAAAAGAAATATGACGATGTAAAGATTGAAAAACACGGATTTACTAACATCGTTTTATCTTCAATACTTTAAACCCAAAAATTAATTATTTTTAGTGTTATTAAAAATTAACGTACACCATAATTTGATTGTGTGTACTATTGACAAGCTCCCATTGAAATTCGTGGCTCTATGTTGAACGGATCCGGAGTAAAAAAATAAATAGTGGAGCCGCGCACGGATTTTCCATAAGCCGTAATGTATTTCATATGACTCCTAACGTCACGTGACTTTTTCGAGCGCTCCGGCCTGTAAGTATCGTAGGCCTCGATTAAACGCGTTGTGGCTTTACAAGTGCCGTGCGACTTGTAATTTGTATTTTCTCGCCATGGAAAATACAGATACCAAACAACGTGGCACTAGAACAACATAGGAGCAGCATTCCATAAGTGTGGACAATTTAGAAAACAAGTAAAAAAGTTTTCGCCCTAAGGCAAGTAACTTTAGCGCATTTTCCATGCATTAATCAGTAGTTCCCAAAAGTTCACAGAATGGACATAATGCACATGCGCAGTCTAATTGTTATGATATTTCTTGGTTCAGGTGCCAAATACGATTATCTTTCCTATCTGTTATTACAATTTCTCTATAAATAAGAAATGAAATTTGACAGTTGCGCAAACACACTGATGTTTTCAATATCCGGTATACCATAACCTATCGGTAGGCTACGGGATATATCTTGGCTACGGGTATACTTAGTATACTTATCTTTACTAGAGACATCTATGTTTAAAATTTCAAAAAAATATCTCTATAAATAGGAAAATTAACATTGCGCAGTTTAATCGTCAAGATTTTCCTTGGCTCAGATGCCAGAGCTATACGCTACTGAATGCAAAAAGAACGAACTAAATATCTTGGAACTCTAGGAGTAGTTAAGGCGTCGGACAGACGGACAGAGAAAGTGGCTGCAATAGCGCACCCAACTTCTTTGGAAAATACGCTAAAAATGCCATGTTAGTTCATGAAAAAACTGCTCCAAATGATATTAAAAAACTACATGAATTAACAGCGTTTAAAAATTCGTATTCAAACCATCAACCTGCCATATTTGAACGGGTGAAATACACTTGCTAAGACTTAACAACAGCACTTTACCTATTGCTAGGGTAAAGCAATTGAATTGTTAAAATTTTAGACAATATTGCTAAGTTTGTCAATACAGAATACCACTTTGAACAAATGTTGCTCATCTAGCAATTACCTCCGCTATTAGCAAGTTGCTAAGGTTATTTTAAGTTACAGAATTGGGCTGTCTATACTTATATAATAAATAAGTGCTATATGTGTATTTTGTTTTACTCGTAGATCCGTGTGATGTTACCGATTGCGGCAAAGGAAGTTGTTACGTCGAAAATCACATGGGACTGTGCTCATGTTTGCAAGGATTCACGCTAAGCAATGGACTATGCGTTGATATCGACGAATGTCTAACCAATAATCCGTGTCACCGATCTGCTACGTAAGTATGCATACTCGCGCCGATTCACATTTAACTGTCTTAATTGTAGCTGTCAAAATTCGCCGGGAGGCTTTACGTGCGTCTGCCCGGATGGCTTGGTCGGCGATCCGTTCGTGACGGGATGTCGCAAACCTGGCGATTGCCTCTCCGATGGCGATTGTCCGTCGTCCGCCACCTGCCTTGAGAATCGTTGCAGAAATCCGTGCGATCGTCCAGGAGTTTGCGGCCGGAACGCCGAGTGTGTGGCGGAACTGCACGCGGCCGTCTGCAGATGTCCCGTGCAAACGAGAGGCGACCCGCACGTCGAATGCTCGGCGATTGAGTGTCTCGATAGTAACGATTGTCCAACGGCGAAAGCGTGCGTCGATTCGAAATGCGTCGATCCTTGCTCTTTGGTTAAGGTCTGTGGCCAACATGCCGACTGTGTGTCAGCGAATCACGTGGGCGTTTGTAACTGTCGCGCCGGATTCTCCGGTGATCCTCACTTGGGTTGCGTTCCAATTTTGTACTGTGCCGATGATGGTCAGTGTCCTGGTGGTAGTAAGTGCGCCGCCGGTGTCTGCACCTGTAAGTACTTTATATTTAAATTGTTCTTTAAATACGTCAACTCATTTCAGCAATATGCGCAACTTCTCGCGAGTGTATCCAAGATCAGTTATGTATTCAAGGAATTTGCCAACCAACTTGCAAATCAAATTCGTCGTGCCCAGAATTTCAGTTTTGTTCAAACAATATATGTATGCAGGAGTTTAGGTGTCACTCGGATGGTGATTGCTCTTTGAGTGAAAAGTGTATACGGAACTCTTGGGGCCAAGCTGAATGTGTCGATGCATGTAGTGGCTATATATGTGGTAGAAATGCAGAATGTACATCTCAAAATCATCAAGCAGTATGCAGTTGTCAACCTGGGCATTATGGGAATGCAAAGGATGATAAAGTTGGTTGTCGTAAAGTGGAATGTGAAACTGATAGCCAGTGCAGTAATGACAAATTTTGTGAACAACACATGTGCAAAATTGCGTGTTTGGCCCGGAACCCTTGCGGGCGCAATGCACTTTGCTCCGCAGAAAAGCACAAACAGCTTTGCTACTGCCAACCAGGTTACACTGGTGACGCATACAAAAGTTGCCATTTAATCGATTTCTGCGCCGATACACCTTGTGGACCTGGAGCATCATGCCATAACTCTAGAGGATCATTTAGATGCCTATGCCCATCAGGAACAGTTGGTGATCCTTACAACGAAGGATGTCGCACTGCAGTGGAGTGTAATGTCAATTCCGACTGTCCCAGCGGAGCCGAATGCGTTAAAGCGAACGGAATTCATAAATGCAGAGATGTTTGCCAACACACAATCTGTGGAGCGAACGCCGAATGTGTGGCTGTAGATCACGTTGGTCATTGCACGTGCCTGAACGGGTATATTGGAAACCCGGCAGATATCAAAACTGGTTGCACACCCAAACCAGTATCTTGCCATACCACATCCGACTGTCCCTTGAACACCTACTGTTACGGCGAGATTTGTAGGCGTAAGTTTTTACTTTGTATATCCAGCTTGTTTAATTTCATATTTAAGCACCCTGCCAAGTGGATACAGAATGCGATTCAACTGCGAAATGTATTCAAGGCCAATGCTTAAATCCTTGCGAATCAAAGTCAGCATGCGGCATTAATGCACTCTGTAAAGTCATTAACCACGCGAGGCAGTGCTCTTGCCCCGAAGGGTTTATGGGAAATGAGAATGTCGAATGCATTAGAAGTATGTTCCTCTCAATTTTTCATTTTCTCCATTAAAATGTTTAATTTTAGCACCAACTGCATGCGATACCAATCAAGATTGTGCGACCGGACTCATCTGCCAAGATAAAACCTGTCGTTCGCGTTGTACAAATGATAACGAATGCGCATTTAACGAAAAGTGTCTGAAGGGTATCTGTATTTTGACATGTCGCGTCGACAACGATTGTTTCTTAGGTCACATTTGCTTACATAACAAGTGTGTCTTGGGATGTCATTCTGATGACGATTGCAGTGGAAGTGAATCATGTCGAAGCAATCGATGTGTTAACCCGTGCTCTGAATCTCCATGTGGACCAAATGCTTTGTGTACAGTCTCGAATCACAGGGCAACATGTTCGTGCGGAACCGGATTCGTTCCTAATCCCACCGCAAAGGTGGCGTGCGTTCGTTCGCCTGCTCAACCGTGCACCGAAAATCGAGGATGTCCCTACGGAACCACTTGCATGGATAAACAGTGTAAAACTGTATGTTCTTCCGACAAGGGCTGTTTAAGTAATGAACGCTGCGACGTACAGGCCGGCATATGCAAAGCTCTATGCAGACGCGACGACGATTGCAGAACGAGCGAAATTTGCGAAAACCTGATTTGCTTAATTGGCTGCAGAAGCGATAACGGTTGCGCATCAGACCGAAGCTGTAGCAATAACAAGTGCATCGACGTTTGCTCTTCGCCTACATCGTGCGGGACAAATGCTGAATGCAAAATTGTTAATCACCAAAAAGTGTGCACCTGTCCTCAACCGCTGGTAGGAAACGCATTGGAATCGTGCCAGCGACCTTTGATAGGTTGCTCTTCGGATTCGGAATGCAACTTTGGAAACGTTTGCTATGGTGGATTGTGTCAGAAAATGTGTCGCACGTGAGTATTTTGACAACTGTTTCAATTAGCTTGCATTGGCGTCAATCATAAAGCAATTCAGATTTGTGAGGATTCATATCCGTTACTGTATACAGTCACTATTTTCGATAAACGTGAAATATTTGAGACAATAATTCAACTCAAAATTAAGTTTTTGTTACCTATAGTAGGCTCGTCAAGTCCCATTTATTTTGATATTGTACCTGAATTCTTTCAATAATTGGGTTGGGAACTGTACCTAGCAATGATTTTCCAAATGAGCTCTTCTGAAAAGATGTATATCCTGTACTGTTTATGCATGATCTTTGATATCCGCCAAATACCTGAAATATTGTTTGATTACCTTATTCTGATATTTCCCTCTTTGGAAACAATGAGGAAGTACTGATGAAAGCAGATTATCAGTAGGTATTCAAAATGCATCTCGATCCCAAAAGGATGGAGGGCGGATATATCCTACCTTAGTATAAATAATTGTGACTTTAAATGAGCTTTATCTTTTATTATAGTCTTTATGATTATCACTATTGACTATAAGTGTATATCGGATGTGTACATATAATTTCATTTTATTACGCAAAACTTCCCAACACGGTATGATCTCGACCCAGAATGATTCGTATCCGTTACCATGTGTCGTCGCAATTTTTGATAGGTACCAATATCTGAAATAATAGTAACTACAACCCACAGTGGGCCTTACATTTATCGTATTCGTAGTATCCTTAAACTTGGAACTCGGTTCCTATATTCCAATATTTCGCTGTTTGGACGTATTTAGGAAAGCAAGCTCGAATGCAAATTATCACTACCAAGAATAGACGTCATGATGTGCCCTTCTTATTTAATTTTTCACCAATATTACGACAAGCCCCAGTGTCCCACCTAGGGGGAAACAACTTTGAATTTTTGGTGTACACCCCTTTGAATTAATTTGAATTAACATGAATTAATTTAAATTAGCCTGAATTAATTACAATAATGTGATTTAATTTGTATTAACGTAAATTAATTTGAATTATCGTGAATTAATTGAATTAACGTTAATTAATTTGAATGAATACGAATTAATGTGAATTAGCGTAAATACTTGTTCCTCTTAAGAAAAATTCGTTTCTAAAAAATCATCGATTCCTGAAAAAATTGCCCTTATAAATCTCCAGAAAATTCGCTTCAGAAAATTTGGTTGCGCTTAAAAAATCGCCCTTGGAATGTTTCATCCCTAAAAGCTTCTGCCCGGAAAAGTTTCTCACTGGAGATATTCGCTATAGAAAAATTCTCATCCTGAAAGTGTAGCCTCGAAAAAATCACTATTGTGTTTGATCTTCAAAGACTTGTTCCCGGAAAATTTCTTCTGGGAAAATTCCCTATGGAAAAATCCGCTTCCGGAAAATGTAGACCTGAAAAAGTCGCCTTGGGGATACGCGCACCCGAAAATTCTTTCCTGGAATAATTGTATAACAAATTTTTGTGTCCTGGAAATTTAGCCTCGAAAAAATCGCCCTTGTAATATTTGACATTAAAAACACGTCTCGCCCTGGAAAATGCCTGTCCTGAAAATGTAAACACGAAAAAATCGTTCTTGAAAAACTTTTCCCTGGAATACATGCGTGAAAAATTTGCCCCCAGAAAATTTAGTCTCGAAAAAATTTCTGTTGGAATATTTGACCCACAAACGCGTCCTGACAAAATTTGCCCTGGAAAATTCGTGTCCCGAAAATCGCCGATTCCCGTAAAAAATCGCCCTTAGATCCTGAAAATTCGCTAGGAAAAATCGCTCTCATTAAAAAAGGCTGGTAAAAATCTACCTTCGCTAGAATACTTGTGTGAATAATTCCAGAAAACTTGATGCGCTCTAAAAATCGCCCCTGGAATATTTGACCCCTAAAGACTTGTCCTCCGAAAAAAATATACGAGACAAATTCGCTATGAAAAAATAGCCTTTTTAAAATGGTTCCGTGCAAGATTCAACCCGTCAATTCATACAGGGATAATTCGCCTCTACGTATTTTCCTCCCGTAATATTTGCGTGAGAATTTCAAATTTTCGGGAGGGTTCTTCCTGGAAATCTTCTTGCCTAAAAAATTCGGCTACCGAGTAAAATCGTCCTTGGAATATTTGACTCCCAAAAACAATAAGGAAAATTGTTCTGGGAAAATTCGCTATGGATAAATTCTCTTCCGAGAAATTTACCTACGGAAAATGTAGGCTCCCAAAATTGCCCTTGAAACGAATCGTCCAGAAAACGAAATTCATCTACAGAAAATGTTGAAAAAAATCATCTTTCGATTATTTGGTCCTCAAAAAATCGTCAAAGAAAAATTTGGGTTGCCCTGGAATGCTCGCT
Source organism: Photinus pyralis (assembly GCF_008802855.1). Taxonomy (NCBI): domain Eukaryota; kingdom Metazoa; phylum Arthropoda; class Insecta; order Coleoptera; family Lampyridae; genus Photinus; species Photinus pyralis. The sequence continues at coordinate 26,129,561 of NW_022170738.1, read as the reverse complement.
TAAAAAACTCGCCCCGCAAACTTGCGTGGAAAACTTGTCCCCAGAAACGTAAAAAAATCGCCCTCGAAATATTTGACCCACAAAAATTGTCTCCTCAAAATTCGTCTTGTGAATATTTGTTGTGGAAAAATTCATTTCCAGAAAATTCGCATACGGAAAATTTAGCCTCTAACAAAATAGGCCTTGGAATATTTGACACTTACATAAAATCTCGTCTCCAAAAAATTCGCCCTGGGGAAATTCTCTATGGAAAAATTGTCGTCTTGAAAATTTAAGATAGATAAAATTGCTCTTGGAAAATTTTTCCCTGGTATGCTTGTGTAAAAAATGTGTCCCCAGAAAAAATCCGCCGTTGAAATATTTTACTCGCAAACTCTAGTCCTGGTAAAAATTTGCCTTGGAAAAATTCTAGATGGAAACAACTTTGAATGTTTGGTGTACACCCCTCTGTGTTAATTTGAACTAACGTTGCTACCGGGTAAATGAAAACGGTTTTGTTGTCTTAATGTAATGGCGGATACATTTGAACCGATACCCTTTTGCTATCAGATATGACCCTCATCATCCTGTTACCTTGACTTTGTTTATCCTTTTGGTAATAAATTTGAATTAAAGCGGCAAAAAAATTTAACTTTACATAAAATTAAGTGAAACCGTTACAACGTGAATTAATTAGAATTAACGTGATTCAATTTGATTAACGTAAATTAATTTGAATGAACGTGAATTAATTTGAATTTACGTGCATTAACTTGAATAAGCATTTTGCGTGAATTATTTTGAATTAACGTGAATTAATTTGAATTTGAATTTTTTGTGTACACCAAAAGTGGTACGTGTTTCCCCCTAGAGCCCCACATTAGATCTATTGCAGCAGTCTGCGTATCCCTGACCGTTTATCGGTTCAATTGTTGATTGGCGTCAAATATTTGTAATTATATTTTCAATTTTGGAACTTATTGGAAATAGTTAAATATATCAAAAACTGAATACAGAGTGAAACGTTTTATACTGCACTTATTTAAAGTCAGGCCAGAAGACTGTACACAAAACACCAAAACAAAAACCTAGCTAGCTCTTTACCTTACTTATTATCCCAGCACAAAACTCCTTCCCAATACAGAAGAGAGATTCGACTCTGCTCTCAGTTAAACTGTTAACTTCTATTATATATTGGGTCAGACCAAATGCCTTAAACTCCAAACTGAACAGCAAAATTTTGAATAATTAAAATGGACTTTGGGCAAGCATCCAATCGAAACAGTTGAATTAGAAATGAAGTCATTAGAAGGAAACACACGGAAATTAAGTGAAAGTTACATAAGTGCGATTTAATTCTAACACACACAAGGAAAATGACACAAAAACAAACAATTATTACACGAAGACATAAAATTAAACTTAATTACTTACATTACATGTCACGTTGAAAACACACTCATGGGGGCGCCGACAACCTCTTTTTTTTTAAGTACCTTATTAGATGGTCAAAACTTTACGACAATCCTCTAGCACGAATAAATTTGACACGTAGAATAATAATTAGCCGCGAACTCGGCTTCCAGCTACGCAAAGGGAACTTCTTCTATCTTCAAACTTAAAATAAACGTAATACTGCCTTGAACTTGGCTTAAGGCTGATTTAAATTTTCAAAGAAACGTGGTTCTGCGTTAAGTGAAGCAAAAAGCGACGCTTTTCCTGTGCAAATCCTATTTAAGGCGATACCTTTCTTCCGAAAATCCAAATTACATATAACAACCAATTATACACAGTTAACAACAGAAAATATCTCCTCAATTTACGTTAAAAAACCAAAATGATAGAGGTCGAATAATTTTACTAAACAAATTCTTATCAGACATTAATACTAGAAAAAATAAAAATTCATCTCTTTTAACTACACAGAAAAGGCGATAAATCACATCCACCTGTCAATTAAATTAAATATTTTACAGATAAAGACCAATACAACATTCTCGGAAATTTCTACGTTAAATAAAAATAAAAATGTAAACAAAAATAACATTGATTGCTTTCTCGTATGACAATAATTTTCGTGCCATTGCATAGACCAACGACAAATGATAAAATTTAATTATGAATGTTAATTACATAAATGGAGACCGCCCTTGCCCATCTTAATTAAGATTTCCAAAATTTTCATTCTGCCATCAGACGAAATATAACCGCATGCTGGTTGAAAAAGATAGGATAATTAAAAGGTTTATTTTTTGTAGGGATCAAAACTGTTTATCCGATGAAAAATGTGTGAAAGGCGTTTGTAAAGTAGTGTGCAATTCGGACGCCTCATGCGGGACGAATCAAATTTGTGAAAATCGCCTCTGCGACTTGGGTTGTCGAAGTGATCACACTTGCCAAAAACAAGAAGCTTGCATAAACAATAAATGCCAAAGTAAGTTTATTTGTCGATTTTCTCGCAGCTATAACTTAGCCGATATTTTAGATCCGTGCAAAGGTTACAGCTCTTGTGGTATCTGCGCCGACTGCAGCGTGGTTAATCACGTTCCTCAGTGTAGTTGCCCGACAAACTATTTGGGTAATCCTTTGGTCTCTTGTACACTGTCTATGGTGCAATGCGATGGAACGTGCGAATGTGACGAGGCAGGGTATTGTACGAAGAGTTGTCGAAATAACAGCGCCTGTTCGTGCGGAGAAATATGCAAATCCGGGCGATGCAGAGCGAAATGTTCTAATTCGAATCCTTGCGCTGCGGGCCACACCTGCAGAAACGGAGTTTGCTTTGCCGGCTGTAAAGTAAGCGCCGAATGCGCTAATGACGAATCTTGTATCAATGGGCGATGTGAAAATCCATGCAAAACCAAAAATGCGTGTGGACGTAACGCCGTTTGCAAAGTATCTGAACATCGTACGATATGTTTGTGTCCGGACGGATACCAAGGAGAACCCAGCAAGTCTTGTACGCCCTATGAATGTCGAATTGACAGTGATTGTGAAATAAATAAAAAGTGCGGTCGCGATGGTGCATGTAAAAATCCATGTTTGGAGAGAGGCGCTTGTGGTGTCAATGCTCAATGCAAGGTTGAACGCAGGAGAGCACAGTGTTCATGCCCACCTGGTTATGTAGGAAATGCAAAGATAGAATGTAAGCAAAACGTGATTGAGGTATGTTCGAAGAATTCCTGTGGGGAGAACGCTAAGTGTAAAGAAGTGAATGGAGGAATTGAGTGCATTTGCCCAGTGGACTGTACTGGTGACCCCTACAAGAAATGCATTTGTGGAGAGGGTCGAGTGAACTTATGCAAAGATCAACTTTGTGGAGTGAATGCTAAGTGTAAGGTTGTCAGAGCGAAGCCTCAGTGTTATTGTCCGCCAGAATATCCATTAGGAGATCCCACCATTGAATGTAAGTCTCTCAATATTTACTTTAGGCGTTAAGTTCACTGTGTGTCTTAGGTTCATTAAAACCTGGACATGTCGATTGTCGAACTGAAGGATGTGGTAAGAATGCGGAATGTATAAGAGAGCAGGCAGACTTTGTCTGTCGATGCCCACCTGGAACCTCAGGTCAACCTGAAGTTGAATGCTACAGGGGTGAGTCCCCTTTTAATCATTTATCACCTAACACTCACATACATTGTATACAACTGATTGCTTTATTTTTATATCAACGAACAATGTTAGTTGTAACAACACAATGTACAAATGTTGCACTGAATGTTCATAGGACTGTTGGATTTGTACATAATCATTTATTACACATTACACATGCAATATAAGTAAGGTGTATGAAGTTGTGTGGAGCACACTACAATTAGTTTGATGTCAAATTCATGCCAAACATCGTCTGGTATAAATGAGGCATTAAGCCATCGTTTCAAAGCACATCTGTTTCAACTTCACGCAACTCATTATTACTTATGTGGAATGTACACTTCAGGGTTCCAATCTGTCTTTTACAATCACTCTGACACTCCATTTGAGATCACATTCACACATTCCATGCACACATTCGTAGTATAGCTAATGTGTACAGCTGCAGTACAATAATGCATTTTATTGAACTGCACCTTGAATATAAGTCAGATTGGGAACTATGAAAGGAGCATTCTCACATTAACCTGTATATTAGTATACCTCTTGAATTGACTTAATGTTGTTGCTTGTAAATATTGCAGCTTTGTTCAAACTTTGTTGAGATAGCCTCTTTCATCTCTCTCATTCTCTGACTATCTTCATTACATTAGCATGTATTGTTTTGTATTGTGAGATATTTCCTTTCACGGTTCTTACAATGGCTTTCTTTTCTGCGCATCCCTGATGTCTTCATAGATGCGGAATGTAATAGCGACTCGGAGTGCCCTAACGAAAAAGCCTGCATCAACGACCAGTGCATAGATCCCTGCAGTTTAAGGGGCGCGTGTGGTCTAAACGCTTTGTGCCAAACGGTACAGCACCGACCACGATGTTCTTGTCCACATTGTCACGTTGGTATGGCTAATACGGCGTGTTATCCGGATCCAAAATGTGACAACACTCCAACACCGCCTACAACTGTATTCTGTACCGCTAACACAGATTGTCCAACAACTTTGGCATGCAATAGTAGATCAGGAGAATGCTATAGCCCTTGCAAGGTACCTTCGTTTAAATGCAAAGGTAATAAAAAATGCGAAGTTCATCAGCACCGAGCGACCTGCGTTTGCAAAAATGGTTTTGTCGTAAACGAATATGGCGAAATAGCCTGCGCCCCTGACAGTACAGAATGCTTGCACGACACCCAGTGTGCATCAAACCTAGCTTGTATTGAAGGGCGCTGTCAAAGTCCCTGCACTGCACTTAAAAAAGCTCCATGCCCTCCTGAAAAGGCATGCGATGTGTTAAACCATCGTCCAATTTGTATTTGTATGAAAGACTGCAGTCCCTCTATATCAATATGTTTGCGAGACAACGGTTGTCCTTCGTCTCAAGCCTGCCGAGCCTTACGTTGCGAAGATCCATGTGCAACAGCAAATTGCCCTCCAGACACTCCATGTGTTGTAGAGGATCACAGACCAATCTGCAAATTTTGTCCTCCAGGATTTATATCAGATTCTAAACACGGATGTCTTAAAGGTAAACATTTAATTTGGATTACCCAAAATCTTATAAACTACAAAGAAGCAAAAATAAAATGTGAAATTGCTTTTGGTTGAAGTATGCATTATAGACCCATTTTCTGCTACGACGTACTTACAAATTAAAGTCAAAACAAAAAATATGTTTGGCACTTCTATATGTTAAAAAATGTAAATTAATTATCTATCCCCTTTATTAGAAATCTTTCATAATCACTAATGAAACCTAAATTAGATTAACATGATAGACTACTTACTAATAGTACCTACACAAACATTTTAAAACTTTTTTTTGTATGTATATAATTCACAGCTGGCAATACAACAGATGAAACCTGCGCGAAGGATGATGACTGTAAGCAAACACAATCCTGCATTAAAGGCTTATGTGTAGACATTTGCACAAACAAGTGTGGCAAAGCAGCAATCTGTCAAGCACAGGCACATAACGCAATTTGTTTTTGTCCACCTGGATACGAAGGAAATGCATCAATAGAATGTTTTCCCTTAATATACACCAACACACCCACTACAATGTCCCCTTATTTTCCTGATCAAACCACACTTTCTATACTAACCAATCAAACTAGCAGTGAACCTACGAAAAAAGATATTGACGTTGACTTCAGTACTACTATGGGATCTACAATTACAATACAACACACACAGACGACGGACACTACATTCCCAACAACGCCCGACACATTCGCACCCGCTACAAAACTAGATAATACCACTGAAACGACTGTACCACAAGGTTATACCATTCCCATGGTTACAGTGACACCAGAAAACGTTAGCACTGAAAAACATAAGCCTGTTCTCTCCGAATACACTACCGAAACGGAACACACAACTACACCAAAAGAATATACTACTCACAAATATTCCGAAACAACTGGAACACACGAAGGTTATACCGTTCCTGTGGTCACAGTGACACCAGAGCATGTAAGCACTGAAAAACATACCACTATCTTATCACAATACACACCTGAAGCACCGACAACCACACCAAAGGAATATACCACTCACAAATATTCCGAAACAACTGCACCACATGAAGGTTATACCATTCCTGTAGTTACAGTGACACCAGAGCATGTAAGCACTGAAAAACATACCACTATCTTATCACAATACACACCTGAAGCACCGACAACCACACCAAAGGAATTTACCACTCACAAATATTCCGAAACAACTGCACCACACGAAGGTTATACCATTCCGGTGGTTACAGTGACACCAGAGCATGTTGGCACTGAAAAACATATAACAATACCTTCGGAATATACTACTGAAACAGAACACACAACCACACAAAAAGAAAATACCACTCACCAATATTCTGAAACAACTGCACCACACGAAGGTTATACCATTCCCGTGGTTACAGTGACACCAGAGCATATAAGTACTGAAAAACATACAACAATACCTTCGGAATATACTACTAAAACAGAACACACAACCACACAAAAAGAAAATACCACTCACAAATATTCTGAAACAACTGCACCACACGAAGGTTATACCATTCCGGTGGTTACAGTGACACCAGAGCATATAAGTACTGAAAAACATACAACAATACCTTCGGAATATACTACTGAAACAGAACACACAACCACACAAAAGGAATATACCACACACAAATATTCTGAAACAACTGCACCACATGAAGGTTATACCATTCCTGTAGTTACAGTGACACCAGAGCATGTAAGCACTGAAAAACATACCACTATCTTATCACAATACACACCTGAAGCACCGACAACCACACCAAAGGAATATACCACTCACAAATATTCCGAAACAACTGCACCACATGAAGGTTATACCATTCCTGTAGTTACAGTGACACCAGAGCATGTAAGCACTGAAAAACATACCACTATCTTATCACAATACACACCTGAAGCACCGACAACCACACCAAAGGAATTTACCACTCACAAATATTCCGAAACAACTGCACCACACGAAGGTTATACCATTCCGGTGGTTACAGTGACACCAGAGCATGTTGGCACTGAAAAACATATAACAATACCTTCGGAATATACTACTGAAACAGAACACACAACCACACAAAAAGAAAATACCACTCACCAATATTCTGAAACAACTGCACCACACGAAGGTTATACCATTCCCGTGGTTACAGTGACACCAGAGCATATAAGTACTGAAAAACATACAACAATACCTTCGGAATATACTACTAAAACAGAACACACAACCACACAAAAAGAAAATACCACTCACAAATATTCTGAAACAACTGCACCACACGAAGGTTATACCATTCCGGTGGTTACAGTGACACCAGAGCATGCTAGCACTGAAAAACATATAACAATACCTTCGGAATATACTACTGAAACAGAACACACAACCACACAAAAAGAAAATACCACTCACAAATATTCTGAAACAACTGCACCACACGAAGGTTATACCATTCCGGTGGTTACAGTGACACCAGAGCATATAAGTACTGAAAAACATACAACAATACCTTCGGAATATACTACTGAAACAGAACACACAACCACACAAAAGGAATATACCACACACAAATATTCTGAAACAACTGGACCACACGAAGGTTATACCATTCCTGTGGTTACAGTGACACCAGAGCACGCTAGCACTGAAAAACATACCACTATCTTATCACAATACACACCTGAAGCACCAACAACCACACCAAAGGAATATACCACTCACAAATATTCCGAAACAACTACACCACACGAAGGTTATACCATTCCTGTGATTACAGTGACACCAGAGCATGAGAGCACTGAAAAACATACAACAATACCTTCGGAATATACTACTGAAACAGAACACACAACCACACAAAAGGAATATACCACTCACAAATATTCTGAAACAACTGCACCACACGAAGGTTATACCGTTCCTGTGGTCACAGTGACATCAGAGCATGTAAGCACTCAAAAACATACAACAATACCTTCGGAATATACTACTGAAACAGAACACACAACCACACAAAAGGAATATACCACACACAAATATTCTGAAACAACTGGACCGCACGAAGGTTATACCATTCCTGTGGTTACAGTGAAACCAGAGCACGCTAGCACTGAAAAACATACCACTATCTCTTCACAATACACAACAGAAACGGAAAACACAGCCACACAAAAGGAATATACCACTCACAAATATTCCGAAACAACTGGAACACACGAAGGTTATACCGTTCCTGTGGTCACAGTGACATCAGAGCATGTGAGCACTGAAAAACATACAACAATACCTTCGGAATACACTACCGAAACAGAGCACACAACCACACCAAAAGAATATACCACTCACAAATATTCTGAAACAACTGCACCACACGAAGGTTATACCATTCCTGTGGTTACAGTGACACCAGAACATGCTATCACTGAAAAACATACAACTATACCTTCGGAATACACTACCGAAACAGAACACATAACCACACCAAAGGAATATACCACTCACAAATATTCTGAAACAACTACACCACACGAAGGTTATACCATTCCTGTGGTTACAGTGACACCAGAGCATGTAAGCACTGAAAAACATACAACAATACCTTCAGAATACACTACTGAAACAGAACACACAACCACACAAAAGGAATATACCACACACAAATATTCTGAAACAACTGCACCACACGAAGGTTATACCATTCCTGTGGTTACAGTGACACCAGAGCATGTAAGCACTGCACTGAAAAACATACAACAATACCTTCAGAATACACTACTGAAACAGAACACACAACCACACAAAAGGAATATACCACACACAAATATTCTGAAACAACTGCACCACACGAAGGTTATACCATTCCTGTGGTTACAGTGACACCAGAGCATGTAAGCACTGAAAAACATACAACAATACCTTCGGAATACACTACTGAAACAGATCACACAACGACACAAAAGGAATATACCACACACAAATATTCTGAAACAACTGCACCACACGAAGGTTATACCATTCCTGTGGTTACAGTGACACCAGAACATGCTATCACTGAAAAACATACAACAATACCTTCGGAATATACTACTGAAACAGAACACACAACCACACAAAAGGAATATACCACACACAAATATTCTGAAACAACTGCACCACACGAAGGTTATACCATTCCTGTGGTTACAGTGACACCAGAACATGCTATCACTGAAAAACATACAACTATACCTTCGGAATACACTACCGAAACAGAACACATAACCACACCAAAGGAATATACCACTCACAAATATTCTGAAACAACTACACCACACGAAGGTTATACCATTCCTGTGGTTACAGTGACACCAGATCATGTAAGCACTGAAAAACATACAACAATACCTTCGGAATACACTACTGAAACAGATCACACAACCACACCAAAGGAATATACCACTCACAAATATTCCGAAACAACTACACCATACGAGGGTTATACCATTCCTGTGGTTACTGTGACACCAGAGCATGTAAGCACTGAAAAACATACAACAATACCTTCAGAATACACTACTGAAACAGAACACACAACCACACAAAAGGAATATACCACACACAAATATTCTGAAACAACTGCACCACACGAAGGTTATACCATTCCTGTGGTTACAGTGACACCAGAGCATGTAAGCACTCAAAAACATACAACAATACCTTCGGAATACACTACCGAAACAGAACACACAACCACACCAAAAGAATATACCACTCGAAAATATTCTGAAACAACTGCACCACACGATGGTTATACCATTCCTGTGGTTACACAAACACCAGAACATGCTATCACTGAAAAACATACAACAATACCTTCGGAATACACTACTGAACCAGAACACACAACCACACCAAAAGAATATACCACTCGAAAATATTCTGAAACAACTGCACCACACGAGGGTTATACCATTCCTGTGGTTACAGTGACACCAGAGCGTGTTAGCACTGAAAAACATACAACAATACCTTCACAATACACTACCGAAACAGATCACACAACCACACCAAAGGAATATACCACTCACAAATATTCTAAAACAACTATACCACACGAAGGTTATACCGTTCCTGTGGTTACAGTGACACCAGAGCATGTGAGCACTGAAAAACATACAACAATACCTTCGGAATACACTACTGAAACAGAACACACAACCACACAAAAGGAATATACCACACACAAATATTCTGAAACAACTGGACCACACGAGGGTTATACCATTCCTGTGGTTCCAGTGACACCAGAGCATGTAAGCACTGAAAAACATACAACAATACCTTCGGAATACACTACTGAAACAGAACACACAACCACACAAAAGGAATATACCACACACAAATATTCTGAAACAACTGCACCACACGAAGGTTATACCATTCCTGTGGTTACAGTGACACCAGAGCATGTAAGCACTGAAAAACATACAACTATAACTTCGGAATACACTACTGAAACGGAACACACAACCACACAAAAGGAATATACCACACACAAATATTCTGAAACAACTGGACCACACGAGGGTTATACCGTTCCTGTGGTTACTGTGACACCAGAGCATTTAAGCACTGAAGGACATACAACAATACCTTCGGAATACACTACCGAAACAGAACACACAACCTCACCAAAAGAATATACCACTCATAAATATTCTAAAACAACTACACCACACGAGGGTTATACCATTCCTGTGGTTACTGTGACACCAGAGCATGTAAGCACTGAAAAACATACAACAATACCTTCGGAATACACTACCGAAACAGAACACACAACCACTCCAAAAGAATATACCACTCGCAAATATTCTGCAACAACTGCACCACACGATGGTTATACCATTCCTGTGGTTACACAAACACCAGAACATGCTATCACTGAAAAACATACAACAATACCTTCGGAATACACTACCGAAACAGAACACACAACCACTCCAAAAGAATATACCACTCGCAAATATTCTGAAACAACTGCACCACACGATGGTTATACCATTCCTGTCGTTACACAAACACCAGAACATGCTATCACTGAAAAACATACAACAATACCTTCGGAATACACTACCGAAACAGAACACACAACCACTCCAAAAGAATATACCACTCGCAAATATTCTGAAACAATTGCACCACACGATAGTTATACCATTCCTGTCGTTACACAAACACCAGAACATGCTATCACTGAAAAACATACAACAATACCTTCGGAATACACTACCGAAACAGAACACACAACCACTCCAAAAGAATATACCACTCGCAAATATTCTGAAACAACTGCACCACACGATGGTTATACCATTCCTGTGGTTACACAAACACCAGAACATGCTATCACTGAAAAACATACAACTATTCCTTCGGAATACACTACCGAAACGGAACACTCAACCACATCAAAAGAATATACCACCCACAAATATTCTGAATCTACAGTTTCTGATATTAGTGTAACATCTCAATTTACTACTGAAGACCATTATTCAACTCATAAAGTGTATGAATCCACTTTGGGTTTAGGAAACTTTTCAACCGATGGATACCCTTATTCCGTTACTAGCTTGAACGTTACTGAATTGCCATCTGTACCATTTACTGTAACCCCTACTACTACACCAAAATATTCTAAACCTACTGAATCACGTACTGGATTCAGTATACCGTTAGATGCGGTAACAATTTTAAAAGTAACTGAGATTAATAATATGTCTTATCCCTCGACTGATTTGCCTACTTCAGTATCTTCCACAATGCGTGGCGACTGCTCCATTGACACAGACTGTTCACTCGACACTACTTGCATTAACTACACCTGCCAGAATCCCTGCTCTGTCTATAATCCTTGTCTAGGGCGCTATGTGTGTGAAACCAGGTCTCATGTCGCTATGTGCCTGTGTCCATTTGATCAAAGACCAGATCTAGTTGATTGTAAAGTAATACCAGGTAATGATGAGTAAATATCTATTTGGGATTTGTGCTCTCGCATACTCTTCGATTTCAACGAAAATGCAAGCATGATATCTTGCAGCCTCTACCTCGTTACAACTGCATGAGGCTGTTAAGGTCCAACTACAGGAACCTCAAGATCCATTATGCATGACTGATTATGGATCGTCTCTACAGCAAAAGTTCTCGGCGAGAACTGATTATGTGTCTCTGTTGTTGTCTGTTATATAGTATTTTATTGTATTTTCATTTGTACATATGTACATAAATCTGGTGGTGGAATAATCTGTGCGAACTTGGTGGCTGGGGTGATTGGCAACTTTTGTATAGTTTGTTTTCTTATATTAGTTTTTGTTAGTGTTAGTAGTTCGCTTTTTGAATTTTTAGCTTTAATCGCTTTATTGTTTTTTACAGTAAAATGTGTTCGGTTTTTCTTGGTTTTGATTTAGTCTTTTCGCCTTTGTGCCAAGTATTTACATTTGTTAATGTTCCTCAGATATTTCTTGTCGCTCTCATTTGGACTGCCCATTGCAACAAGCTTGTATAAGTGCCCGATGTCAAAATCCTTGCTCGGTTTCCAATCCGTGCGCCTTGCAGCAAGATTGCCAGGTGAAAGATCATCAACCTATTTGCGTCAAAGGTAATGAAGTTCTAAATTAAATTGTTATTAAAATTCTTCTTTTGGGTATGTAGTGTGCCAGTGTCAATCACATGCGGATTGTGGGAGAAATATGGAGTGTGATGGATGTAATTGTATTGCCGGTCGTAAGTATATTCCTGCTATCACTTCGAAAGACAATTTGTTATTACGTACAACAGTTACATTTGTTTTAACTTATAACTACAAAAATTTTCTTTCGAATAGTTTTCATAAATAGACAACTAACCCTACCTCTTTAGGAGAACGGCCTCCTATTTTATCTGGGTGTGAACACTGCCCTCCAGGTGTTAAATGCGACCCCATTACCGGTGCTTGCATCAAAGGTAAGTCTGTTTGCTCCATTATAATAAATGCTGTTGGCAAACTAATCCCATGCATCCATTAATCCCTTATTAATCACAACATAATCTGGAGGAAGTGATCAACATGGAAAAGTTGCTTCGGTAAATGGCTGAGTTGAGATAAACGAACTAATTTTATTAATTTGTAGGTACTACGATTTTTAATTTCAGCTTTTAACCACTGTGAAATACATTGTAGAATCTCACATCGTGCTCGTCTATCAATTTACAAGACATGTGTCTCTGTAAAGATGATATAACATCAATTGCACTGGTAGAGTACAGCATGTCTGCACAAACACGTACACCTAGCACACGTTACACCACAGTAGAAGGTATGGCGCTATTTGCACAATGTATAAAAATTGGTTAGTAATCGTAATCGCAATTAGTGCGGTTTGTAGTTGGGGTTACTCAGTATACATACACAATCATTAATTCAAATTAAGTACTTGCTTTTAAATGCCGCTTCTGATATTTTAACTTTGGTGTAGGTAGGGCCCGCGTGAAGTGTCTACTATTGTGAAATGCAGTAACAATATTGGTTACTTTTTTTGTAATGTAAGTAAAGATTTGTGAATGCGGTATGCCACCTTTAGTACACTCAGATCCTGTTCTATAGAAACAATTTTTGAGTCACTCTACACATTGACAAACACCACGCATAGCAATTTTTTACTCGTATTAAGTTGACGCCAAAGTCCTTGATGTACAATTCATTCTGCCACACAGGGTCCAAGATCTCTGTTTGTATTTTCACTTTTAATCATTGTTGCACACTGTTCAAACACGTAGTCACCTGTAAACACGGTAATTGCACAACCCACATAGGCGAACACAGGAATGCTTCAAACACGCCTTTAGCGACACGGTGTTAGCACTGTATATAGTCGATGTAGTTTAGAAGCTTGTCTAACCAATAAAACCTAAGGAATACTGATCTCTAATGTTCTACTAATCAATCTAATTCACTAGAACCCGGCCATCCAAAAGCTCCACAACCGTGCGAGTCAGATATGGATTGTCTAGATTCGGAGGCGTGTTTTATGTCGGTCTGTCAAGATCCGTGCGAATTTACAAACGCATGTGCAAGCTCCGCCAAATGTCAGGCTAAAATGCACAGGCCAATATGTACATGCCCGATGGGATACGAAGGAAACCCCTCACTTAAATGCTTCAAATCACAACCTAGTAAGATAACATTATTAACAGTCTTTGAATATAGTATACATAAATTAATTATCAATAATTTTGGATTTTGTTTAACTAATTTTTTAACAGTGGAGTGCAATTCGCATATTGTTTCGTCATTTTATAACTATAGTCCAATGCGTCCTTGTAAAATATTCCGTTTCTTAGTTACAAAATGGCAGTGGAACTCATTGCGAGCACTTGACGTGTATATAAAATGTAAATTGGTTCTCATTCCCTCTTTTTTTGCACTTTTTCTCTGTAGTGAGTTGCATTACGAACAATGATTGTCCAGTGACGGAGGCGTGTATAAATCGGGCTTGTCAACGTCCATGTGATATACACAATCCTTGTACAGAGCACGCCATTTGTATAAATACGAACCACGGAACTGATTGTAGTTGCGCTGAAGGGTATCAAGGGAATGGATATGTAGGATGTATTCCAGGTGAGAAAAGCGTCTTTTAATTCGATTGCTATAAATGTCGTTTTACAGTGTACGACCACAAATCTGTCTGTCAGTACAATGAGGATTGTCCACCGGATAAATTGTGTGATCGATTGAACAGGATTTGTATCAACCCATGCTTTGAAGACTCGTGCGGTGAAAATGCGGAATGTATACCAAAGGAACACGCCATCACTTGTGTATGCCTGCCCGGTACCGTCGGCAATCCCTTCACATCTTGCGAAAAAGGTAACCTTTTCGAGTACAAATCCATGTTTAAAACGACTTCCTTTTAGTGCAAGGTTGTCGTTCCGATCGCGAATGTCCTACGAACGAAGCTTGTATCAATGGCAAATGCGGCTCACCCTGCCACTGCGGTTCAAACGCGATTTGCGAGGTGACGAATCACAAATCAACTTGTAAATGCCCCCCTGGCTATACCGGTAATGCGAAATTCTCGTGCCAACCACCGATCAATCTTTGCGATCCGAATCCGTGCGGTCAGCATGCTCTCTGCGAAATAGACAACGGCAGTCCGATTTGTTACTGTCCGAAAGGCCTGACGGGAAATCCATTTAAAATGTGCGGTAAGTGAACACACTATACCTTAACTGTTCCTACAGTTTTCAAGATATTTAGTTCGTTCTTTTTGCATTCGGTAGCGTATAGCTCTGGCACCTGAGCCAAGGAAAATTTTAACGATTAAACTGCGCATGCGCAGACTGGGCAATGTCGACTTCCTTATTTATCGAGATAACTTTTTGAAATCACAGATGCTTCTGTTAAAGGCAAACATATCTGATATTGCAAACATTAGATGTGCGCATGCGCAGTTAGTGCCAACTTCCTTATTTACGAAGATATTTCTTTGAAATTTTAACCATAGATGCTTCCAGTAAAGAAAAACATATTATATGTAGTAAACTAATAATGTCATTATCAAAGGCAAACACATCGCGCATAGTAAAAATCAAATGCGCGCATGCGCAGACTGAAAAATGTCAACTTTTTTATATCTTGTGAAGATCCTACTCTCTAGAGTAAAACCATAGACGCTTCTAGTAAAAACAAACATCGCATACCTATAGCATAATTAAATGTGCTCATGCGCGAACTGCGCAATGCTAACTTTTTTATTTATGGAGATATTTCCTTGAAATTTTAATCATATATGCCGCTTGTAAAGAAAAACAGTGCACATAGCTATGGCTTTTTGGGTAAGTAGTACTGATCAATTTATGGAAAATGCGATGAAGTTACTCGCCTTAACGCGAAAGTCTTTTTACTTGGTTAGTTACATACTCAAATGTCTCTTTGTCACTGAAATTCCTGCTTCCAGTCCTAAAACTGTTTATTTTGTTGACTCATTGACGCATTCCAACTTTGTTGAGCACTTTACACAATTATTCTACCTTATTATTTTAACCCTCTAGTGGCCGGTAGCTCAGAGTAAGAAATAAAGACTCTGAGGCCGGTAGCGGACGCTCGCTTCACACCATTGATTGTTTTACAAGTGCGCGACTATTTAGACCCCCACCGTTGTCATGCTCTTGTTACCTTCTGAGACAATACCCATATAAAGAATCAGTGCTTAACAGTCCATTCGATAAGTGTTGAATGTATAAAAAGTGCCCCTTGGTAAATGAAAATAAATCTATTTTTTACATTATTTTTTAATTAATTAATTTAACTTAATTTATTTAGTTTTGGTATGTACATTATTCCTTTATTTGTAATGAACTCCCAAAAATGTAAAAAGCGCTTACTATATTTTTTGAAAATTTTTTATAGTAATTAATTCGAAAACATTCAAATTAAGGGAGAAGTTCAGTACTGCAGCAATACCGCAGTCTGCTCTTTCATTTAACCCTATAGCAGTGTTTCTCAAACTTTTTTGTCTGGCGGCATACTAAAATTATTAAACAAAATTCGCGACACCCCTAGTATTATTTTTTTGCTGTTTTACAGTTAGTAAAGAGATAAAGGATGAGAAGTCTTCACAAAAACAATTTCTAAACACAAAAGCATTTAATAATAATAATAATAATATTGCCTTTATTGTTCAAAAAAAAAAGAAAACAAAGATTTATTGCAGTACATTAAGGGCGAAGTTCAGCACTGCGGCAATGCCACAGTCTGCTCTTCCACTTAACCCCATCCACTTAACCCCACCATTTAAAACTAGTTGTCAGGTAAACTCCTGACTTGACTTTCCAACTACTTTTAATAGTCATTGCAATTATTATTGGCCATAGTATAACATTTAGAAAATGCCCTCTAGCGCCGTTATTTTGAACCCGACGCAAAAAGTGTACAAGATTTTTTTGTAGACCTCATCAAGACACATCTTTTTTGTAATTGACATTTTTCACTCTGATGCTTACTTTTAGAAGAAAAATGAAATTTAGAAAAATAAAATAAATAGTTTAACTTTTCAATTCAAAACTTCTCAAAAGCAAAGGAACAAAAAAATTGTAATGAACCTTTTTGTAGAGTTTTTTAAGCCATTTTGGCCAGTGTATGCGAAAAAAATTTTAAAAAAATGTTTCAAGCCGTTATGACTTAAAATTTTGACACCCTCAACAACTTTGAAGATAGTTACGGATCAAAACCAAAATAGGACGTTTTCGATTCTACATACCACCCTATATGCACCCCAAATATGTTATAAGATTGAGAAAGTCTGATGTAATGCAATACCAGCATATGATTGATTAATGAATTATGAACAATAGAAATAAATAAAAGAAACTAAAAAACAGAATTGCAATAAAAAATGAATATTCATTTTTTATAATTATTTTAATTCCTTTTTTAATTTATGTAATTGTAAGCTTATTAAGTAAATATTTAAAAATTTCCCGGCACCCTTATGAAGTGCTTGCGGCACCCACTTTGAGAACCACTGCCCTATAGGGTCATACATAACCCTTGCAGAACATGAGTTCGCAGCGACCACTAGTGACCCAAAAAGTATAGCGACTACTGCAGGGTTAAATATAACAATATTGTCCCGCCACCACCTTGTTACATTAAAACAAAATAATTAAGACTGAAATTATCTTTTTAGTACCGGACGGCGGTAAATGCGATCCAAACCCGTGTGGTCCCAACTCAGGTTGCCGACTCGTGGGAAACAAAGCCGTGTGCTTCTGCCTGCCAGAATATGAAGGGACTCCGCCTCACGTACCTTGCGCCCTGCCCACGCATCCATGTAACCCATCGCCATGCGGCCCTAACACGCAATGCACAGTTTTATCAAACGGTTTCGCCAAATGCACCTGTTTACCCGGCTACTTGGAGAGTCCAAACACGATTCGCGGCTGTATAGAACAAAGAAACTTATGCGAACCTAATCCTTGTGGGCGAGGTGCAATATGCGATCCGCACCACGAACCGGTGTGCATCTGCCCGCAGGGTACCAGAGGGAATCCTTATCGTGCCTGCTTAGAATTGGCGCCGCCGACGATTTTGTGCCAACCGGGACCTTGCGGCGTAAACGCTGATTGTTACGTTACAAACAACCAAGAGCGATGCTACTGTAAACCGGGTTATATTGGTGACGCCTATACTGGATGCAGACTTGAACCTCACAGCCCGTGTCTGCCGAATCCATGTGGACCTGGAGCCGAGTGTATTGTGACATTAGAAGGCCGCTCACTGTGTAGATGCCCAGATGGCGTTGCTGGCGACCCAACGGGAACCCAAGGTTGTCACGGATATGAATGCGTCTTTGACGAAGACTGCCCCCACACGCAAGCTTGCATGGGACATAGATGTCGCGATCCTTGTCCTGGATCGTGCGGTGTTAACGCCAATTGCAGAGTAGAGAAACACCATCCTGTATGTACCTGCTTACACGACTTAACCGGAAATCCATTAACACGTTGTTATCCCGTACCGACTTATTTACCACCTGATCCTTGCATGCCAAGTCCTTGTGGTCTCAACACCTTGTGTCAAGTGATAGGAAGAAGACCAGTGTGCACATGTTTGCCCGAATTCAAAGGAGATCCACAGTTTGGATGTCATCCCGAGTGTGTATTAAATTCTGACTGTCCAGCAGAGAAGGCGTGTATAGATCGCCGCTGCAAAAATCCGTGTGCTCTAGGAGCAGTCTGTGGCTTATACGCTAAGTGTCAAGTTCGTGATCACACCGCTACCTGTATTTGTCAAGATGGATATGTTGGTGATGCGTTCTTCCAATGCATCCACAGGCGTAAGTGTTTTAATTTTGATTTTGGAAATGTATTCATTTTTATTTGTGCAGCAACTCCAACAGTGAACGTAACAATACCATGCATTCCCTCACCGTGTGGCCCCCACGCTCAATGTGATGTTTACGGAACTCAAGTTGCAATTTGTAATCCGTGCCTTGGACCCAACGCCATATATGATCCGCACTGCAGACCGGAATGTTTAACTAACGCCGATTGTCCATTCGATAATGCTTGCCTTGGAACAATCTGTGCTGATCCTTGTCCTGGGTCATGCGGTGTAAACGCAGACTGTACTGTTATCATGCATTCGCCTGTATGCAGTTGCCGCCACGGTTTATATGGAAATCCATTCGAACACTGTGCTGCGCCAAGTATTGGTAAGTAAAGTTCCGAGTGTGTATGCCAAAAGTTTTTACACTTACGCTTTACGTTTTACATTGTAATTTATGTTTAGTGCCAGAAGACAAGTCTGATACCTGTGAGACCACAAGTTGCGGAGCAAACGCACATTGCCAGCAAAAGAATAACGCGCTAGCATGCGTTTGTAAGCCTGGTTTCTTTGGAGATCCATGGATAGCATGTAGGCCAGAATGTGTGCTAAACACTCATTGTCCAATTAAGAAAGCTTGTGTTAATCAAAAGTGTGTGAATCCATGTGCCGGAGTGTGTGGTGTCAATGCTCACTGTAACGTCATCAATCACCAACCAGTATGCTATTGTCCGCCTGATTATCGAGGAGATCCATTCGTTTCATGTACGCTTTACAAACCGGTACCATTCCCAACAAATCCTTGCGATCCATCACCATGTGGCCCATTCAGTAGATGTCTAGTTTCTGCAAGCGGATTCGCCACCTGCTCTTGTTTGCCCAATTATAAAGGAACACCTCCGGCGTGCAAACCGGAATGTATAGTCAGCTCTGAGTGTTCACAAATGCAAGCTTGTGTCAATCAAAAATGTGTCGATCCATGCTCGGGCATGTGCGGTTTGAACGCTCTTTGCACTGTCATAAACCACAACCCAATTTGTAGCTGCCCGTCTAATTTACGCGGAGATCCATTCATCAACTGCTATACGGAAATAATCACAGAACCGAAGAAACCTCTGAATCCATGCGATCCGTCACCGTGTGGACCGAATTCGCTGTGCTCTCCAAAAGAAGGCCGCCCCGTTTGCTCGTGCGATACCAACTATATTGGTAGCCCTCCGTTCTGCCGGCCCGAATGCGTGCTCAACTCCGAATGTCCCGGAAATAAAGCGTGCTTGAAAGAGAAGTGTGTCAACCCGTGCCCGAAGAGCTGTGGAATAAACGCGAAATGTAACGTGGTAAATCACACTCCATTCTGCTACTGCATCGAGGGCTATGAAGGGGACGCTTTTATTGGTTGCTCGAAAGTTATTCGCCAGCCCGAAGATCCTTGCAATCCGTCACCTTGCGGAGGGAACGCTCAATGCTCGGTGGTTAACGGCGTAGCGCGCTGTAATTGTATACCTCCGTACATTGGAAACCCATACTCTGGCGGGTGTCGACCGGAATGTACCATAAACGCCGAATGCCCACCTCATTTGGCCTGCTTGAACCAACATTGTCGCGATCCGTGTCAAGGCTTATGTGGAGTCAACACTGAATGTCAAGTTGTCAATCACGTACCAACATGTTCTTGCTTACCATCGCATATTGGAGATCCATTTACAGCATGTCGTTTAAAACCAATACAACGTAAGTTTCCCGAAAGTTTACCGACGTTTTTTTAACAATGTTTATTTAGCAACCCCACCACAAAACCCATGCGAGCCGACACCATGTGGACAGAACAGCATCTGCAAAATTTCAAACGGTCTCGCTATCTGCTCATGCCAATCGAGCTACTTCGGTGCGCCACCAAATTGTCGACCTGAATGCTTGGTCAGCTCAGACTGCAATCAAGACAAAGCATGTATCAACAAAAAGTGTCAAGATCCATGTCCGGGATCTTGCGGATTAGGCGCACATTGCCAAGCGGTTTATCACAATCCAATTTGCAGTTGTCCATCTGAACACACCGGCGATCCATTTACACAGTGCGTCAAAGGTAAGTTACCGTTGTTGTTTCGGTTGGGGGTAATAACTAACGTTAATTTATGACAGAAGTAAAAGTACCAGTGGACCCGGGCACCCCGTGCATACCGTCGCCATGTGGACCCAACGCCGAATGTCGCGTCTTAAACTCCAGAGCTGTCTGTTCTTGTCTGCCCAGAATGTTAGGGGCACCACCCCATTGTCGACACGAATGCCTAATACATCAGGATTGCCCACTACACTTGGCGTGCTTTAATAATCAATGCAAAGATCCCTGCGTTGGTACCTGCGGCTTCAACACCCATTGTAACGTGCAAAATCATCAATCGATTTGCACCTGCCTTTCTGGATATGAAGGTGATCCATTTTCTGGCTGTAATCTGAAGCAAGGTAAGTGTTTACTTGATTTTTCATCGCTTGACACGTGCGAAATATTTTCGCGTAACTTAATCAACAACCTTCGTGCGAGAAAGTGTCAATGGAAATGAATCATAGGTTCAATGCTGCACATTTGATTGTAAATTCATATTTCGGTTTTTTATCTCCTCGTATGGAAATATCATATCCACAGACAATATCAAATAATAACAAAGTTCGTTGTGCATATGCGCTGTACGCGTGCATCCTGAATGCCCAGGAAATGCCTTCGTTTTGAATTCGGGAATATAGTCATTCTAGGAATTCTTAAAATTAAACAAAAATTACTTCATTATAGGCTGTCTCACCTTGACTTTACAGTACATGCTCTGTTGATCAACAACGCTGCCAAATGTCATCAGCATATGATTTGAAGCACCTGAGCGCAAATTATTAACGAGCTCCTAGCGAATTTATAATTTTGCGGTGTCTGTCCGTCCGTCCGTTAGCACGATAACTCATAAACGAATGGACCGATTACGATGAAATTTTGCAGGTGGATTCTTTATCAAATTTGTAGATCGGTTCGTGAATTGGCAATGTAGCCCAAAAAATAAAGTAGGCCCTTTTGACATCTCCGTTAGGTATGAACCTAATTGCATGAAATTCAATACGCGCATAGCTTTAGCCATATAAAACACAATTCCAAAAGTTGAGCCTAATCGATCAGCATTCACAGTGCCCTTTGCGCATCTCGACCATTTACAGACCGAATTGCAAACTTTCTAATTTATGAAGGTATTTAAATGAAATTTGATACATAGCCACTTGGAATAAAACCAAATTTAACGTTAGTTTCAAAATTTCGTTTTACGCATGCGCAGTGCCAACTTTCTTATTTATGGGAGCAATTAAATGAAATTTCATACATATACACATTAAAAAAGCAAAACTAACATAAGATTTAAAGTTTTGTTTGTACATGATATAGCCATACCCAGGAGCTCGTTTGCTATATTTGTTTAATTATTTATATTGTTAATCCTCGGGCCTAAAACATTCGGCACTATGCTAGATCGAATTATACTGACTAATTATTCCAACGGTACTGCATAATAATAATAATAATGCGGAATGCCCTGTACTGGCGCTGTTATGTTATAATACTTGTGTTCCTGTAGTAAGAGATGGCCTCGTGCCGCATGGGCCATTTTTCTATTCACCTGTATTACGCACTATTACCACCTTATGACGTAATATACTATTACAAAGTGCAGCGTTGACAATTTTGAACTTCCTGGACTGTTAACTTACAATATTGAACTTTCTCGCACACTTAATGTAAATAACTCAATGACGATGCTAGGATGGTATTGAAGTGCTTTATACAGATTTTGAACATTGTACTTTTATGTTAATTAGGAAGAAAATCTCTGCCGTATAGTACTTCATTACTTTCAAGTGAAATGTAAATAATTTCTTAATAATGGGCTTCAATAGGTAATGCATGAGTAGTATAGCAGTACGCATGCGCTTTTGATTGGTGTCTGGGTGAAAGGGATATCGGTGAACTTCTACAGTTTAAGCATACCAAATAATAATGATGACCATAATTTTGCAAGTAAATACAAATCGCCCAAATAAACAGACAAACATAACGATAGTGAAGATCCACGCTTAACTAAAAAATACCTGTCCGATGGTAATACAACCCCCCCCCCCCCCACTGCTTAGCTTTCCAAAACCACCGTGTTATATAATGCAATATAACATTGCTCACATATCATTGCACATGCAATAATTACTCAAGCCGTGCACCAAATTACAAACTGGCCCCTCCATTTAATACAGATTAATTGCATTGGTTCCTATGGAGCACACGCAGAATCAATAATTAAAATCACAAAATCACTCTTATAGTGATTACTAACAATAACCCAAATTCTTTCAAAAATAGAACACTTTTTAATATATTACAGTTGTTCCCCCGATTGACGTACATCCATGCAATCCGTCTCCTTGTGGATCGAACGCAATTTGCAAAGAGAGGTCAGGTGCCGGATCGTGCACTTGTCTGCCTGGATACTTTGGCGATCCTTACGCGGGATGTCGACCAGAATGTGTCGCGAACACCGACTGCCCCAGAGACAAAACGTGTGTTAACCAAAAATGTACCGATCCGTGTCCTGGAACATGCGGACTGAATGCTCAATGCACTGTCAATAATCACGCACCGTCTTGTCATTGCCTGCCCGGTTTTACAGGAAACCCCCTAAGATCGTGTCACACTCCGCCACCTAGTAAGATGTTTTTAATGTTAGGGCAATTTAATTGTAACCCTTTTTCTATAGCTCCAACTGAAACACCTAAGCAAAATACTTGTTCACCGTCACCGTGCGGCTTGTACAGTAATTGTCGCGTTGCAAACGGCCACCCGGTTTGCTCTTGCCAGGAGAATTATGTGGGTACTCCTCCGAGATGTCGACCAGAATGTATAGTTAGCGCAGACTGTCCTCAAAATAAAGCTTGCATTAACGCCAAGTGTCAAGATCCATGTCTCAACACTTGCGGTGCTCATGCCCGTTGCCAAGTGATTAATCACAATCCCATCTGTAGCTGTCCCCCAGATTACTCCGGAGATCCGTTTGTTGGCTGTCTGTTGGCACCAAGTAAGCACACTTTTGCCATGTATAGATACATCGTAAATTTTGTAGAAAAACCCGACGTTCCGAGGCAAAATCCCTGCATACCTTCACCTTGCGGATTAAACTCCCAATGCAGAGTTGTTGGAAACCAACCGGCATGCACATGTTTGCCAAACTACATAGGTCGGGCACCCAACTGTCGCCCTGAGTGCGCAATAAGCGCGGAATGTCCCGGAAATTTGGCTTGTGTTAACGAGAAATGCATCGATCCTTGTCCGGGCTCATGCGGAATTCATGCCAGCTGCATTGTTGTCAAACATTCGCCTGTGTGTCAGTGCGAGGTTGGGTATACAGGCGATGCATTTAATGGATGCGCACGTATTGAAAGTAATATACCAAGTCACTTGTTCGAGATGATTTTTAAATCCCATTTTAGTACAACCTACCCCAGAGAAGAGCACTCCTTGTCATCCATCACCTTGTGGTGGCAATGCCGTTTGTAAAGAGAGAAATGGTGCAGGTTCTTGTGTGTGCTTGCCCGAGTACTTTGGAGATCCGTACAGTGGCTGTCGACCCGAGTGTGTTATTAACACAGATTGTTCTCGTGATAAAGCTTGTGTCAATAGCAAATGCGTAAATCCTTGTCCTGGAACGTGTGGATTAAACGCGGAGTGCCGAGTGAACAACCACGCACCGTCTTGTTATTGCTTGGAACGTTATACTGGAAATCCGTTAGTGGCTTGCCATCCGGATACTCCGAGTATGTCAGTTACTTTCAACTTCTGTGCTTTACAATTGTTTTACTTTAGTTGTGGTTGAAAACCCCTGCTCCCCATCTCCGTGCGGTCCATACAGTCAATGTCGTACTGTAAACGATCACGCTGTGTGCTCTTGCCAAACCGGTTACATAGGAACACCTCCCACTTGCAAGCCAGAATGTATGATCAGCGCTGATTGTCCACCAACGAAAGCTTGCATCAATAGCAAGTGTCAAGACCCATGTCCTGGTACCTGCGGACTTAATGCGCGTTGCCAAGTCGTGAATCACAACCCCATTTGTAGTTGTCCACCCGAATTTACAGGGGACGCTTTTGTTAGATGCATTCCCGAGCCTAGTAAGATCGTGCCTTTCGTTGTAAAGTGAACTAAAATCGACATTTGCAGAGAAACCAGAAATTGTACCAAGTACCAATCCTTGCATACCATCCCCATGCGGACCATTTTCTCAGTGCCGCGTGGTCGGAAACACGCCCGCGTGTTCCTGCCTGCCAAACTATGTAGGACGCTCTCCAAACTGTAGACCGGAATGTACCATAAATTCGGAATGCTCTCCGAATCACGCTTGCCAAAATGAACGTTGTATTGATCCATGCCCTGGTTCTTGTGGCATAAATGCCGGTTGCGTTGTGATAAATCACCGCTCGGTTTGCTCATGCCAATCAGGGTATACCGGTGATCCTTTCGCAGGGTGTACGATTATTGCCAGTAAGAGCTTATCCCACAATGTTTACCTATCTCACTACATTCGTTTCAGTTAAAAAACCGACAGAGACACGTAATCCTTGCAATCCGTCTCCTTGTGGTGCAAACGCCATTTGTAAAGAACGAAACGGAGTCGGATCTTGCACTTGCATATCAGAATACTTTGGAGATCCATACACTGGTTGTAGACCAGAATGTGTCACGAACTCAGATTGCCCACGAGACAAAGCGTGTGTAAATAATAAATGCAAAGATCCTTGCCCTGGAACATGTGGAATAAACGCGGAATGCCATGTAAATAATCACGCTCCTTCTTGTACATGTATCTCTGGATATTCTGGAAATCCGCTAACGGCCTGTCACGTACCGCAACCTAGTAAGATCTATCTTTGTGTGCTTTTACTGTATTTTATTTTACTTTCTTTAAATAGCTGTGCATGAGGAACCTTGCCAACCTTCACCTTGTGGCCCTTACAGTCAATGTCGTGCTATAAATGGACATGCAGTGTGTTCTTGCCAAACTGACTATGTAGGAACACCGCCAGCTTGTCGGCCACAGTGTATGATCAGTGCTGATTGCCCACAGGATAAGGCTTGCATTAAGACTAAATGTCAGGATCCTTGTCCTGGTACATGTGGCCTCAATGCACGCTGCCAAGTTGTCAATCATAACCCTATATGTAGTTGTTCGCCTGATTTTACAGGCGATCCATTTGTTAGATGCGTACCAGAAATAAGTAAGATTTCAATTTCTTCTTCATCTATTGTATGTAGATCGTGTTTGTGCAGCATTGGTTGATGTTATATCATTGTTGTGTATTCATAAAACAATGCACTTTTTGTAAATATTTCATAGACCTATTTAAACACAATAATGTATATAATTGCAAACCGCAAATATGTATATAGAAGCTAATCCACTGATGCTACACATTACGTTTTAGTTTCCATTTTATCTTGCATGTCTTGTTCTTTGCATGTACTGTGTATATTTTAGAAAAACCTATTGATACTGGAAATCCATGTGTACCATCACCGTGTGGGCCTAACTCGCAATGTAAGGTTATCGGAAATCAAGCAGCATGTTCGTGCTTACCGAATTACATCGGTCGTGCTCCAAACTGTCGGCCTGAGTGTACAATAAATGCAGAATGTCCGGGAAATTTAGCTTGTCAAAATGAGAAATGTAAAGATCCTTGCCCTGGTTCATGCGGTTCATTTACGACCTGCATTGTAATTAAGCATGCTCCAGTGTGCCAGTGCGTTTCTGGTTATACTGGAGATCCATTCTCATTGTGTACACCAATTCCGCCTAGTAAGAATTGCGTAACGCTTACAAATAGAATGGTTAGTTATTTTTTTATGTGTTTATAGCACCTACTACGGAAGAACCGAGAACACCCTGCAACCCGTCGCCGTGTGGGGCCAACGCCGTGTGCAAAGAACAGAGGGGAGTTGGCTCTTGCAGTTGCTTACCCGAGTACTTTGGCGATCCCTACACTGGGTGCCGTCCTGAATGTGTCATCAACACCGACTGCGACAAAACGAAAGCTTGCGTTAATAATAAATGCGTTGATCCGTGCCCCGGAACGTGCGGATTAAATGCAGAATGTCAAGTGTTCAATCACGCACCGTCTTGCATTTGTATACAAGATTACACTGGCGACCCCACCAGATCATGCATACCCATGGAAAAAGGTAATATTTTTCAAAGTCCAATCGATGATTTTTTCTTAAAATTTTGTGCCGTGATACTATGGCAAATGTAAATGGTATATGTTACTGTGATAATGAACATTCCAATGTTCCAATGTTCATTATCATCAGTGGAGTTCTCATAATTGAAAGAAAAATGTAATCCCACTCAACATAACACAACATTGTTTTCAAAATTCAAAAACAATTGAATTTCTTTAATCTGATGCACAACGATAGACCATATAGTACATGGACTACTAATTGTAACTAAAATATGGTCAAGGACATCGCCAGGGTATGTGACTTTCAGGGTAAACGAGTCTGTTCGAAGTTGTCCGATGAGACACGATTTGAGACTGTCAACCTATAAATTAACAAACGTCAATTAATTCGCCTAGATATGCCAAAAAAGCAAACCTATTCCTATAGTCCGGGAGGTAGTGTTACTTTTCAACGTACCATAGTATGCACGATGATATTTATTTGTTATGATAGTACACATACCACCTAATATTAATCTAAGCGTCAGACCGCGGTGGGTAGATGTGAGGGAGGTCGAGGAACATGTCAAAAAAAGTTGCAAAAAAGTAGGATATTTAAACACCATATTTGATAATAGTACTTGTCAGACGCTGATTTGGTGGTGGAATGTGCGTCAGTCACGCGTGCGATGTTGTCGGAAAAATGGAAAATTAATTTTAAGAGTTAATCTTAAAGAGTATGCAACTTGAAATTTATATGGGTGATATGATAGTTTATAGTGCATATCACCCAAAACCAACCGGCAGACACCGCGATCATGGTGGAAAGATGAATTCGATTGCTGCTAGAGAGGGGTAGTGTAAAAAAACCAACGCATTTTTTCGACGATTATTACCTCCATACCACAGAACAGGTTTATGAAAAGACTAGACCACTAGAACTAAGTAGAATCATTTATTACTCATATAAAGCAGAACTAACATAAATCCAGTGTCCGAAACTATAGACAAGCAGTTTTTATATAAAATTTCAATTGGACGACCTGTGAATGAACATATTTAAAAATTTCTATTGAATGTGAGCAACGTAGGTAATAAACAACAACAATCTTTCATAAGAGAATGTTCACAAGATAAAGCCAGTTTCGAAAAACCAATAAAAATACAGTATTAATAACTAACGTATTGTGAAGATGCTGAGTGATCTATTCGAAAAATTACGGCGATTGTCTCTGAAGAATACTTTGAATATCGATACTATCGTATCCGCTTACTCCAGTTTCACTGTCTTTGTCACACAGAAGGTGAAATAACGATCGAATTCTATTACGATAATTTTCGCATCAGTATTCATAAACATACGGAATATTTTTTTGAAATTATTACCGAATATTTCAAAGAATGAATTGAATGATTAAAAAATTTGTTGTGGCCAGCACAGATACCACCTGCACATCTGTGATCTGCGCATCCGCGATTCTGTCCTTTTATATCTACGAATGAGTGTACCAAATTTGGTTCCAATCGGTTCAGTCGTTTAGCGGGAAATGAGAGTACAGGGGGTGTGACAGACCGATATCATTGAGATTTTGTTTCGGATTCGGATTCCTGGTGCTTGATAAGTGGGGGGGGGGGGGGTCATTTTTTACCCCAATGCTTTCTAACGTGCGGTTGGTAAAAGTCCATCGTAAACCATAACGTCACATTTTTGGGGCTCTGAACTCTAAATTTCCTTTTCTAACAAATGCAATAGAATTCATTTATTGGTTTTGCAAATTTCACCTTTTGTGTGTATTTCACTTTTTCCAATCTTTCTCTATCTTGTGAACACTCTGAGGAAAGTATTTTGCTGTGTTCCCTATAGTCAATAGAAATTTTTCAATATTTTCATTCACAGTTCGTCCATTTGAAATGTTACGTAAACATTGCTTATCAATACTTTCGGATAATGCTGTATATGAGTAATAACTGATTCTACTTGAATCAGTACGCTTCCTTTTTCTATTGCTTTGAAAATCAGCTGTAATGTCTTGCGTCTTTAGTAAACCTGTTCGGTCCATTATGGAGGTACCTAATGATAGCCGAGCGAATACTGTGACATTTTACACCACTCCTGTATAGTAGCAATCGAATTCGCCTTTCCGCCATGATCGTGACGTCTGTCGGTTGGGTTTGGGTGATATGCACTATAAACTATCATATCACCCATATAAATTTTAAGTTGCATACTCTTTAAGATTAATTTTCCATTTTTCCGACAACTTCGCACGTGTGACTAACGCACATTCCACCACCAAATCAGCGTCTGACGAGTACTATTATCAAATATGGTGTTTAAATATCCTACTCAAAAAAAATCATCGTGCATACTATAAGTTTTTTTGCAACTTTTTTTGACATGTTCCTCGACCTCCCTCATATCTACCCACCGCGAGCGCGCGGTCTGACGCTTAGATTAATATTAGGTGGTATGTGTACTATCAAAACAAATAAATATCATCTCTTTACGCAATCCGAGTGGTGTTTACACGACTTTAGTTTACCCTGAGATTCACATACCCACGACTGCGGTGCCCTCTGTCCGTGACCACCCATTTTGTATTGAAAGAGAGATAATAGCAGTCCATGTGCTATATGGTCTAAGTGCACAACATTGACATTCCAACGCAAATTTGCGGAAAAACATTGCCAGCACGAATTTAAACGCTTTTTTGTACAGTTGTAGTACCCAAAAATCCATGTGATCCTTCTCCGTGCGGACCTAACAGCCAGTGCCGTGTTATTCAAGACCACGCGGTCTGTTCGTGCAATCAAGGCTACATTGGAACACCTCCAAGTTGTAAACCGGAGTGCGTCGTCAGCTCGGAATGTCCACAAAATCAAGCGTGCGTCCAACAAAAATGCAAAGATCCATGTCCCGGAACGTGCGGCCTGAACGCCAAGTGTCAAGTTGTTAATCACAATCCGATTTGCACTTGCATGCTCGGCTATACAGGTGATCCGTTTGTAAGTTGCCAGAAGGCCGAAGGTAAGTACCGCAACTAATCGTAACACTTGTGATTATCATCCTCTATAGTAGTTATCACTCCGAAAGTTGAACCATGCAATCCTTCACCTTGCGGACCACATTCTCAATGTAAGGTGGTTAGCAACTCTGCTGCATGCTCTTGTCTTCCGAACTACGTCGGTCGCGCGCCAAACTGTAGGGCAGAATGCACTATCAATTCCGAGTGCTCGAATAATCTGGCGTGCATACACGAAAAATGCGTAAACCCCTGTTCAGATTCGTGCGGATTAAACGCGATATGTACGGTTGTAAATCACAGCCCGGTATGCTCCTGCTTGCCTGGATACATTGGTGACGCCTTCTCGGCTTGTCATTTAGTTCCACTTACATGTAAGCGCAATTGTGATATTTACGAATTGTGTGAACATTGATGTTTTAGCTACCGAGCCTACGCCACCTACCTCACCGTGCTTCCCGTCACCTTGCGGACCAAACGCTGAGTGCAGGGAACGTAATTCGGCCGGTTCTTGCATTTGTGCGCCTGGATTTGAAGGCAACCCGTACGATCAAGCGGTTGGTTGTGGTAGAGAGTGCGAAACGAACAGCCAGTGCGCTCCTACGCTTTCTTGCGTTTCGTACAAGTGTGTCGATCCTTGTCCTGGAACGTGCGGAATTGAAGCTCAATGCCATGTTGAAAATCACATTCCCGCCTGTAGTTGCTTACCAGGATTCACTGGTGATCCATTCTTCCAGTGTCGCCAACTGCCACCAACACGTAATTTGACCATTGCGCCTCGTAGAGTTTTACTAATTTTGTACTTATAGCTCCACCGCAAACAAACCCTTGCCAGCCCTCACCGTGTGGTCCAAACAGTCAATGCAGAAATGTCAACGCTCTTGCAGTCTGCTCTTGCCTTCCAAACTATATTGGTAACGCTCCACAATGTCGTCCAGAGTGCGTCGTTAGTTCTGAGTGCCCATTGGATAAGGCATGTGTTAATCAAAAATGCGCGGATCCTTGTCCAAATACTTGTGGCATCGGAGCACAATGCACAGTTAAGAATCATAACCCAATTTGCGCCTGCCCAGCTAAATATACTGGAGATCCATTTACACATTGCCATCCTTTACGTAAGCTCTTTGGTTCGTGTTGTATTGTTTAATTTGCAAACTTTTTTCACAGCGATCGATCCTGTAATTGTCACTGAGAGACCACCATCATGCTACCCTTCACCCTGCGGACCAAACTCGCACTGTCAAATGCACGGAGATGTTCCATCGTGCTCTTGTTTGCCAAATCACATTGGCAGTCCACCCAATTGTAGACCCGAATGCGTTTTGAACACCGAGTGTGGGAGCCAGCTGGCGTGTATCAACAAGAAATGTCAAGATCCCTGCGTGGGTTCCTGTGGATACAACGCAAAATGTCACGTGCTGAATCACCTGCCAATCTGTACATGCGAAGAGAGACACACCGGAGATCCTTTCACACAATGTTCTCTTATAGTAATCACCGAACCGAAAGTGCCTGAAGATCCATGCAATCCGTCACCCTGCGGCGCTAACGCAGAGTGCCATCCAGGAGGTGTTTGCAAATGCCTTTCAGACTATCAAGGAAATCCCTACGAGGCATGCAGGCCAGAATGTGTGCTCGGAAATGAATGTCCACGAAATAAAGCTTGTATACGTAATAAATGCGTTGATCCTTGCCCTGGCACTTGCGGAATAGACGCCACTTGCGATGTTATAAACCACATTCCTGTGTGCTCATGCCCGGAATCGTTCACCGGAGATCCGTTCACACACTGTCGCAAGACGCCGCTAACACCAGTTGCTCATCGTGATCCTTGCAATCCCTCACCATGCGGACCCAACAGCCAATGCAAAAATATTGGCGATTACGGGGTGTGTTCTTGCCTGCAAGGCTACATGGGAACGCCTCCGTCATGCAAGCCGGAATGCATTGTCAGCGCAGAATGTTCGCCAACAAGAGCTTGCATAAACCAAAAATGCATCGATCCATGTCTCGGTTCTTGCGGCTTAGGCGCTAGATGCGAAATCATCAACCACAGCCCTATTTGCAGTTGCGGAGAAGGACAGACGGGTGATCCATTCCAAAGTTGCACTGAGTTGCCTAAGGTGACATATCCACCTGAAGTTATAAACCCCTGTCTACCATCACCGTGTGGTCCAAACTCTCTTTGCAAAGCAGTAGGTGATATACCATCCTGTCAATGTATCCAAGACTACACTGGAAACCCACCAAATTGTCGTCCAGAGTGCGTTATAAATCCAGACTGTCCAAGTACACAGGCTTGTATTAACAACAAGTGCAAAGACCCATGTCCCGGTAGTTGCGGGGAGAACGCAGAGTGTCGGGTTATCTCTCACATGGTTACGTGCTCGTGTGCAAATGGTTACACTGGAAATCCGTTCGTTCAGTGTGTCGTTAAAAAGATCGAAATACAGAACCCGTGCGAGCCGTCGCCGTGCGGAGCGAATGCGAAATGTGAACAGAGAAATGGCGCAGGAGCCTGTACATGTATTGACGATTACCATGGCAATCCTTACGAAGGTTGCCGACCCGAATGCGTGCTTAGCTCAGATTGTCCTACGATTAAGGCTTGTATAAGAAATAAGTGTCAAGATCCGTGCCCTGGAATTTGCGGTCCGTTTGCTGAGTGCGCTGTGATTAATCACGTGCCCACGTGCAGCTGTGTCGCCGGATATGTTGGAGATCCATTTGCCGGATGCAGAGTTGAACCTACACCCATATGTAAGTACTTTCGCTTCAAAAAACAATCCGTGGTTCTATATAATTAGCAACCAGTTAGGAACATTACAAATTTCAAAAGTGCTTGTTAAGATATTGCTGTGCCCTATAAGCTACAAAAAATTCAAATTTTATAAACAAATAAAATGTTGTTTGTTAAAGATTGCTCGATATTGACCGAGTATATGCTAGAAGTACAATATCGCCGGCGAGTTCGAGTGCACTTATCTGCTGGACAGACCCCTCCTTAAATTTTAAATTAAAAATTAACCCAGTGAAAACCGCATTACTTTCTTTTAAGTTTAAGCGTGCTATAATTCAAAGCAGTGAATGTCAAAACTTCCCTCTTTCTCTCACAAATACTGTTTCCTTTTAAAGTTAATGAAGAAATGTGACGGGTATGCCTTATCTTGTATTTAAACTCAATTACCTACTCTTAAAACGTCAAAACTGATGACATTATTTATTTACACTAAAATGATAGCAAAGAAAATACGAACACGTGAACTCGATCTTTCCTTTCAGTACGGAAATTTTAAAACTACTGCCAAATCAGTGGAATTTACTAAATTAATGAAATAATAATCACGGTAGGGTTAGAAAAACACAGCAATATTTATCGTACATAATTTCAGACTTTAATACAATTTTGATTGTTGCAGATCCTACTGAAAGCCCTCTCCAAGATCCTTGTTTGCCTTCACCATGTGGACCGTACAGCCAATGTCGCAACGTGAACGGTCAAGGCGTGTGTTCTTGCTTACCCGAATACACAGGTTCGCCGCCGCATTGCAAACCTGAATGTACCGTCAGTTCGGAATGTCCACAAAATCAGGCGTGTTATAGATATAAATGTAGCAACCCGTGCAAAGGAGTTTGCGGGCTCGGTGCCAGATGCGAGGTGATTAACCACAACCCCATATGCAGCTGTCCGGAAAGGCTCAGCGGAGATCCGTTTGTAAGGTGCTACGAGGTGCTCATTCCGATAACGCCACCCAAGCACGTCGATCCGTGTATACCATCGCCTTGTGGTCTGTATTCGGCATGTAGAGTAATCAACGAACAGCCCTCTTGCTCTTGTTTGCCTAACTACATCGGGGTCCCACCGAACTGTCGACCCGAATGCGTCGTCAATACAGATTGTCCATCGAATTTGGCATGTATTACGGAGAAGTGCCGCGATCCTTGCCCTGGTTCTTGCGGTTTTAACGCAGAGTGCAGAGTACAGAATTATCTACCAATTTGCACGTGTATCAGCGGTTATGTTGGTGATGCCTTCGTACAGTGCTCGCCTAAACCTGAGGAACCCAAAGTTCCCAAACCTGACGGTTGTTATCCATCCCCTTGTGGTGCGAATGCTCAATGCTCAGGCAACGGTGTGTGCACTTGTCTGTCAGAATACCAAGGAGACCCCTATGTGGGATGTAGACCGGAATGTACTATGAATACAGATTGCTCGCCAAGCAAATCGTGCAGCAATCATAAATGTATTGATCCATGTCCAGGTACTTGCGGGCAGAATGCCGAATGCGATGTAATTAACCATATTCCGACATGCAGTTGTATAGCTAACTATCAGGGAGACCCGTTCACCATATGCCGCCCAGTACCAAGAATACCCGAAAAATCAGTGGAACCGTGCAATCCTTCACCGTGCGGCCCCAATAGTTTGTGCAAAGTGGTCAATGATGTTGCAGTATGCTCCTGTCAAGCTGGATACATTAGTAATCCACCGACTTGCCGACCGGAGTGCGTTGTAAGCGCTGAATGTCCATTAACCCAGGCGTGCTTAAATAACAAATGCCAAGATCCCTGTTTGGGAACGTGCGGAATTAGCGCAAGGTGCCAAGTGATAAACCACAATCCGATATGCAGCTGCGACAATGCATACAGCGGTGATCCGTTCACCAGATGTCTTCCCGAGGTGAAAGAGAAGCCCAAACCTGTCAACCCCTGCCAACCGACGCCGTGCGGTCCGAACTCCGTGTGTCAAGTGCGCGGCGAAAATCCGGCGTGTTCGTGCTTGCCGAACTATACCGGCGCTCCTCCGAATTGTCGACCCGAGTGCATCATAAATCCGGAATGTCCGAGTCAGTTCGCGTGTATTAATCAGAAGTGTCGCGATCCGTGTCCGGGTTCGTGCGGTTCGAACGCTGTGTGCAGTGTTATAAACCATAGTCCTGTGTGCAGCTGTCTTTCCGGATATAATGGCGATCCCTTCACTGGATGCATCATCACACCAGGTAGGATTTTTGAAATATTATCTACTTATCATTAAGTTTGGAAGCACACCGAATCGCAGGATTTTTAATATTTTTTTAATTAGCAGACCCAGCAGATTTTTGATAGTTTCGAGTTTGCCATATTCGTTGTATATATTTATTTGATAACTCAATCAATTATTTAGATAAATTGACATATATGCAATGGACGTTTTTAGTCCAAGAATCAACTACAAAATTGGCACGAGGTGGTTGTTACTCAACATTAAACGTTGTACACAAACAAATTATTATTGACAGGAAAGAATTGTGTCGTATAGCGCCAGGAAGTAAGATGTTTGACTCGCTATCAAATTTTGATGAAACATAGGGGAGCGAGTAGGCATCTCCAAAGTAACGTTATTTAATGTTCTTCAACCAAAATTGACAGCCCTAAAGCGTTAAACGTCGCAAATTTTCAGCCATCTGTGTCTATCAAGGGCCGGTGCGCATGTCGGGTTTTTAAACGTACGGTGCCGTTGCATGAACGGACCGGCACCGTACGTTTAAAAACCGGCGTGTGCACCGGGCCTAAGATGCTAGCCGTCGTTCGTCTAATCGTTGTTGCCGCCACGTTGGCGGCCCGGGTTCGATCCCTGGTCGATGCAAAATTTTTTAATATTTTTATAACCTTTAGCGTCATGCTTTCTGCTTGGAGTTGACTCTGCAGTCAAGCGTTGAATTTCATTTTACCTTATGCGTTCATATTACTACGCTTTAAGCGCTATACGTATACGTCATATGTTGGTTTCAACAGGATGGTGCACCCACGCACAACGTCCTGATCATGCGATAATACCTATCCGACAAATTTCCTGGAAAATGGAAAATGCCACGTTTTCAAGTGCTTTCCTCCTTTAATATGGGTATTTCGCCTTTTCAATCTTTGATGAGACTTTTAGTTCTTCAGATTTTAGGTTTTCGGATTTTTAAGACCTCGCGTTTTCATGTATTCAGATCTTTCAGTCGCCCAGCTTCCCAGCTACCTCGCAATTCTCTGAGTTTTTTAATCACTCTTCTTGAGGTTTTTCGCGCCTTCAAGTTTTTGAATTTTTTAGTTTTTCACTTTTCAATTTTGATATATTTTTTGTTTTGCACGACGGTATTAAAATTTTCCGATTTTCGGATATTTTCTTACTCAGCCTTTGAACTATTTGAATTATCAAATCTTCAAGCCCCCAAGTTTTCTTTCAATTATTCCATATTAATGGATGTAAGGAGAAGGGTACGCATCTTTCGTGATAACTGCTCCGAAATCTACACAGCCTCGGCGTCGATTGCGAAATGTGTTTCCACGACACCATTTTGTTCAATAATCTAGTACAACGTTTAATGTTATGTGCCAATCCGACGTAGTTACAGGTTCCCTCAAATAAATTTCGCCATTATTGCATTTAATTATTTGAAAGTATTATGGAATCCATGTTCTTGTGTATATAGAAACCTTTCAGAACTTTATTTCGTAATAAGATCTTTAGGTCTTTTGTGTACTACCTCAAGATCATAAATTCGACCCACTATCTTAAAATACCAGCGCCACTAGTGCCAGATATTTATTGAAAGTAAAAAATGTAAAAATAGGTAGCTACCCACCTATCATTATATTGCAATTATATTACGAAGGAAAAATTTAGTAATGCACATTTTGTGAAATGTGTAGGTATTATCATCAGTTGTAGATATATATGATCCTATCCGCGAGAGTGTGTGCTCCATACTTAAAACTGCATGTGTAAAGTGTTATTTAAATGTGTACCATACTTTTAAATGTGCGATTGCTATATTTAAAAGGCCTCAATTAGGGGCGAATAGCTCGTCAAACATAACGAATGTTGGGTTTATAGAATCATTATCAAGTTCACTATCATTAGACCAATAACCAATAGAAACAAATGTTTATTGTGCGTGGCTAACCAACGAAACCATGTCTTTGTTTCTATTGGCTGTTTCTTAATGGTCTCGTGATAGTAAACTAATGACAATGATAGAATAAGCGCACCATTAATGTTAGCTAGTTGGAAGATTTGTCTCTCAATTAGATCTAATTGAAACATATGTCTGTCAAATTGCACTAATTGACAAATGACAAATAGATCTTCGGTCAATTAGAAAATGCCACAGAATACGGCCTTCTCAGAATAGAAACAGCAATGTTACAAATTTGTATGGTATTTTGGCGGATCTTAGTGGGTGTGCTGTGAACTAAAGCATTAAATAAAGTCACTTCACTAAATATAGAAAGTACCGCAATCCATTGGGCTCGTGTGTTAGAGAGAGAACGCATGATTTTTGCCCAAAAATGGCGAAAGTTACCAGATTCTAGTAACTTTAATGTTAGGGATTGTTCCATCTGTTTGGAGATGTCTGTACCTATATATTTTTATAAAACATGACAGTACTATGAAGTTAGGTTATAAAAAATTACAGCTATTCAGATTTTATTTGTCAATTTTTTTAAGTTGGCAGCAAATTTGCCCAAAAATGGCGGATGATTGCGGTACTTTCTATATCTAGTGACTTTAGCATTAAAATCATAGTAGCGCCATCTGGTGACCAGCTTCTAAAGCCATGAAGTAATTTCCCCCAATTCGATCTAAATCATAAATATCGATAAAGAATACACAGTTGTTAAATTAAAGTGTATTTATACTCTGTTTTTAAACTAAGAGGAGTAAATTGAAAAGTCTGATTTACATCCGAAAAAGTTACTAAATTTAGTAACTTTTGGGAAATTGTTTTAAGTATGACACATACATACACATGTGTATTATGGGTTGCCTACTACATAAGGCATATATTCTAAAAAAATGCAGTGTTGATCATTTTTATGGCTTTTTAATACACTTTACCCTACACAATTTGGTTTACAAGAAATTTTAATTATTATGTAGACATAAATGCAACAGCAGACTTGTAAAAATTTTACAAGTTAGTAATCTAGTAATTTCATTGGCCAGAATTAATGCGAAGTCTCTGTTACATGGATCACATGATATTTTAGACATTTCTTCAAGATCAATTTAAGAACTAATTATTTACGTTTACAAATGAGTAACAAATAAAATATTGTACATTATACGCCAGGTAATAGTTTTTACTGGCTCTAGGAGATGACAGGCTCGCCTAACGGCTCGCCAGTTAACTTCTCCTATCGCCAGTAAAAACCCACTTACCTGGCTAATAATGTAAAATACTATTCCTGTAACGAGCAAAATTACAGGTTTTGCAAAAAAATATTTGAGTCTGCGATAAATAGTTCTCCGTACAACCACGGGAAACGCTGTAATCAGTGACAATTTAGCGCCATTTATGTTTCTGTTCTGTGAAGGTTTTATTCTGTGGAAAATGCCTCAGCCATTTCAACAGTAAACATCGTCACATATAAAAGTATGCCAATACTAAAAGTTTAAATAAGTATAACATATGGTGTAGCATGCTCGCTTTTGCTGTAATAATGCTTTACGCTTAAGAGGACAACTGAAGGTAAGGCTAGTCCTCCAACGATAACAACAACGGCTTCAGCATACAACAAATCCTCCCGCTCTTGCCCACGCAACCCCCCATTAACTCAAATTAGGTATTAATACATTAGGCTTGCCCAACACGAAAATAAGGTGATCGAAAATGAGCTTAAGCGCGATTTATATCGAAAAAATGATAGGTTATAACCCTAATGCTTTATACGCTTAAACCCCCACAAGCAAACCCTAACTACAAAAAGCAGTAACAAAGTTTAGTGGTAAAATAATGGGAAAATATTAAAGGTATGAAAACAATTTCAGTTTCCCCGCCCCGTGAAATCAGTCATCCCTGTACCCCGTCGCCCTGCGGTACCAATGCAATTTGTAAGGAACAAAATGGTGCCGGTTCCTGTGCCTGTCTGCAAGACTACATAGGAAACCCATATGAAAGTTGCCGACCCGAGTGCCTATACAACTCGGACTGTCCTTCACACCGTGCGTGCCTTAAGAACAAATGTCAAGACCCGTGCTCTGGAACATGTGGTGAACATGCGGAGTGTCAAGTTATAAACCACCTACCCCTGTGCACCTGCAGATCGGGTTACACAGGAGATCCATTCAGTTATTGTACCATAGCCGTAACCCGTAAGAATCATTACCGTACAATTTCACCAGTCACATAAAACATTTTATAGCTACCAAATCTGAACCGTCACACCCTTGTACCCCTACACCTTGTGGTCCCAACAGCCAATGCCGCGAGGTGAACGAGCAACCCGTTTGTTCGTGTCTATCCGGATACATTGGAACCCCACCCACGTGCCGTCCAGAATGTGTGGTCAACTCAGAATGTCCACCGACTAACGCGTGTATCAACCAAAAATGCTCGAATCCTTGCATTGGCACTTGTGGATTACGTACCAAATGCGAGGTTATAAATCACAGTCCAATATGCAGTTGTTCCCCTGGACATACCGGAGATCCGTTCACTAGATGCTATTTATTACCACGTAAGCCGCTTCCATCGTAAGCAAGGCTACAATTAACATTTTAGCACCCACTCCAAGCCCTCCAAAGGTTCACATGAACCCGTGCGCACCTTCTCCTTGCGGACCTTACTCAGAATGCCGCGAAATTAACGAATCTCCATCCTGTTCGTGTGTGAGCGGTTACATCGGCGCTCCACCCAACTGCAGACCGGAATGCACAATAAGCTCGGATTGTCTCAGCAACCAAGCGTGTATACGCGAAAAGTGCCGCGATCCGTGCCCCGGCTCCTGTGGAATTAACGCACAGTGTCACGTAACCAAACACACAGCTGTATGTAGTTGCCTTTCAGGTTTTACAGGTGATCCATTCAATAATTGCCATCCGATTCCACCTTCACCAAGTAAGCCTACGCACCAGCGTTGCCAGTTTAGTTTAACTAAAGGTTTTGTAGCGGTACCTCCCAAGACAACTGACCCGTGCGGACAGTGTGGTGCAAATACGCAGTGTATTTCCGGAGTTTGCACGTGCTTGCCTGATCACCAAGGGGATCCGTTCAGGGGTTGTAGACCTGAATGTCTTCTAAGCGCGGATTGCGCCAAAGATAAAGCATGTATTCGAAGCAGATGCCAGGATCCTTGTGTAGGAACTTGCGGTGAATTCGCCGAATGCCAAGTCATAAATCATATACCTATGTGTAGTTGCCCACCAGGACGTGTGGGAAATGCCTTCGTTCTTTGCAACATCATCAAAAGTAGCATCTGCACATTTCATTCGCGCGTGGTCTAATGTTCTCCTTTTAGCACCGTCACTGAAAGGTTCGTGCCATCCTTCACCTTGTGGACCAAACAGTCAATGTCGGGAAATTAACGGCCAAAGTGTCTGTTCTTGTGTACCTGGTTTTCTTGGTAGCCCACCAACGTGTCGTCCTGAATGCTTGGTCAGCGCAGAGTGCCAATTGAACGAAGCCTGCGTTAATCAAAAGTGTGGCAATCCATGCCTTGGCACCTGCGGTGTTAGTGCCCTCTGTCAGGTGGTTAACCACAACCCAATATGCAGCTGTCCTCGCGACTTCATCGGTGATCCATTTACTAGATGTTACATAAGACGTAGGTGGACTCCTTTCGATTGTTACCTTTTAACTATCCATTTTAGCTGCGGAAACCAAACCGGTGAACCCATGCAACCCGTCACCTTGTGGACCTCACGCACAGTGTAAAGTGATACATGAGTTACCCTCGTGCTCTTGTCTAGCTGGATTTAGCGGATCACCTCCAAATTGTAAACCGGAGTGCATAAGCAACAGCGAATGCGAATCTCGACTGGCTTGTATTAATCAAAAATGCAAGGATCCCTGCCCTAACACCTGCGGGCTGAATGCCGAATGTAGAGTAATAAGCCATACCCCCAACTGCGCATGTCTCGCTGGCTATACTGGTGACCCATTCTCTCATTGCCAACCTAAAGTGACTGTAATCGAACCTGAACATCTGACCCCATGCGTGCCATCGCCTTGTGGACCCAACGCCCAATGTAAAGAACACAACGGTGCCGGATCCTGCACTTGTCTCACCGATTACATCGGAAACCCTTACGAAGGCTGTCGCCCGGAATGTGTGTTGAACTCCGACTGTCCCTCGCATCGTGCTTGTATTCGAAATAAATGTCAAGATCCGTGTCCGGGAACTTGCGGCCAAAATGCCAATTGCCAAGTGGTTAATCACCTACCTTCCTGCACATGCACCCACGGATTTACCGGAGATCCATTTAGATATTGCAGTCATGTGATTGAACGTAAGTTTGCCCACAACACCCTTATATATGGCGTGTGTCGAAAAAATAACATTGTTGTTGGCGATTATAAGTTCGAGCAATTGATAATCGATTTCTAAAAATCATCGTTTATTTTGATTTTGTGATTTTCAAACAA
Source organism: Photinus pyralis (assembly GCF_008802855.1). NCBI lineage: Eukaryota > Metazoa > Arthropoda > Insecta > Coleoptera > Lampyridae > Photinus > Photinus pyralis. The sequence continues at coordinate 26,087,946 of NW_022170738.1, read as the reverse complement.
CTCGCCGTTTATTATCAATAGGTAATCTAATATCTTGATTAATCGATTACCTACCAACAATAGTCGTTTAATTATTAGGCGATTATTATTAAAATGTGAAACCTCGATTATTGATTATAGGTATTAAATGGAGCTTAAGCAAAATTTCCTCAACATTTCCGAAAATTTGGACTCCATTAGATATACAGAGTAAGTAAAAAGTCTCGAAACAGTCGATTTATATCTCCGTTGTTTATGAAGCATGTTTTTTTAATAAATTAAACAAATATAGCAAACGAGCTCCTGGGTAAGGCTATAGCATGTGCAAAACCAAATTTTAAACCTGATGTTAGTTTTGCTTTCATTTAAAGTGTATATGTATGAAATTTCATTTAATTGCTTCCATAAATAAGAAAGTTGGCACTACACATCCTACACAAAACCAAATTTGGAAAATGGCGCTACATTTGCTATGTATCAAATTTCATTTAAATCTTTCCATAAATAAGAAAGTTGTCGCTGCGCATACGCAAAACGAAATTTTGAAACTGGCGTTAAATTTGGTTTTACTTCAAGTGGCTATGTATCAAATTTTATTTAAATGCCTCCATAAATAAGAAAGTTGGCAAAACCAAATTTTGAAACTGGCGTTAAATTTAGTTTTATTCCAAGTGGTTATGTATCAAATTTCATTTAAATAGCTTCATAAATAAAAAGTTTGCAATTCGGTTTATAAATGGTCGAGATGGGAAAAGGGCACTGTGAATGTTGATCGATTAGACTCAATTTTTGGAATTGCGTTTTATATGGCTAAAGCTATACGCAAATTGAATTTCATGCAATTCGGTTCATAACTCACGGAGATGTCAAAAGGGCCTTCTTTATTTTTTGGGCTACATTGCGAATTCACGAACTCCGATCTAATTTGATAAAGAATCCACCTACAAAATTTTATCGTAATCCGTCCATTGTCCGTCGACTGTTCCAGGACTATATTCTTACCATGTACACAAAGCAATGAAACTTGCAACAATGTTATTTTTTGTGTCTATAGCGCCTTGGTACATACTCAATTTTATCAATTTATTTTAGCTCAGAAAAAAGAACGTGCAAATCCGTGTAGTCCATCACCGTGTGGTCCCAACAGTCAGTGCCGCGTTATAAACGAACAGGCTGTTTGTTCTTGTCTGCCCAATTATGAAGGTAGCCCACCCGGTTGTAGACCGGAATGCGTTGCGAGCACAGAGTGTGCACCGACAAAAGCTTGCGTTAATCAAAAATGCGTTGATCCATGCGTGGGAACATGCGGATTGAATACGCACTGCAAAGTTATCAATCACAGTCCGGTATGTAGCTGCAAGTTCGATTACACTGGAGATCCGTTTAGCAGATGTTATTCTCTTCCAAGTAAGCGCTTTTTTTCCCGGTTGCAGTTCATTTATTTTTGTATACGTAGCACCTCTACCTACCCGCATCCCCACTGTGACTGATCCGTGTGTACCATCTCCGTGTGGGTTAAATTCAGATTGCCGAAATCGAGAGGGATTAAGTTCATGTTCGTGCCTACCAGGTTTCATTGGAAGTCCACCAAATTGCAGACACGAATGCGTCATCAATTCGGAATGCTCAAGCAATAAGGCTTGTGTTCGTAATAAATGCATTGACCCATGTCCCGGTTCGTGTGGAGTAGGCGCTCACTGTTCTGTAATCAATCACAGCCCAACGTGTAGATGTATTGATGGTTATGTTGGAGATCCATTTACTAATTGCTACCCTGCACCATCCCGTAAGTGTCCCCAATTACGTCCATTATTACTAAACCGAGAAAATTCTAGCACCAAAAGTACCAGAAATCTCAGATCCATGCCACCCTTCACCTTGCGGACCAAACGCTCAGTGTCTCAAAGGGTTATGTACTTGCTTACCGGATTACCATGGCGACCCATATCGAGAATGTAGACCTGAATGTTTGATAAGCGATGATTGTGCCAAGGATAAAGCGTGTATGGGGAAGAAATGTCTGGACCCATGTCCCGGCACTTGCGGACAAAACGCCGAGTGCTCTGTTGTCAACCACATTCCCACGTGTGTATGTTCAAAAGGCTTTGAAGGTAACGCCTTTGTGTTGTGTTCGCCCAGTAGAGGTATGAGCTTTTGTAAATTTGCAAGCCAGGCTGAACTCTCACCTTTCAGAAGTGGAAATCAAACACCCATGCAATCCGTCTCCGTGTGGACCAAACAGTCAATGTCGAGAAGTTCAAGAGCTCGCAGTATGTTCGTGTGTGCCCGGTTTTATGGGTGCCCCGCCCACTTGCAGACCCGAATGCGTGGTCAGCAGTGAGTGTTCCTTGAACCAAGCATGCGTGAACCAAAAGTGTATCGATCCGTGCCCAGGCACTTGCGGTATATTAGCGACCTGTCAAGTAGTGAACCACAATCCCATATGTAGCTGCCTGTTGCAACATACAGGTGATCCGTTCGTTCGATGCCAGGAAATAAGTAAGATGTCCTTCCGTGGCAACTGAGCCCGTTACCGTTTTATTTTGTAGAAGAAGTAATCCCAGTTCAAAAAGCGTCGTGCCAACCATCTCCATGCGGACCCAATTCACAGTGTAAAATGTCTGGCGATTCGCCTTCGTGCTCATGTCTGCCAGATTACACAGGATCGCCTCCAAACTGTAAACCGGAATGTACCAGCAACAGCGAGTGTTCTATCCACCTCGCGTGTATAAATCTGAAATGCCGAGATCCTTGCCCGGGAAGTTGTGGAGTTAACGCGGAGTGCCGCGTAGTCAGTCACGCACCAAATTGTGCCTGCTTATCCGGTTTCAAGGGCGATCCATTTGTGCAGTGCTCCGTTGAGACTCACTTAGTCCCCGAGTTACTAACTCCCTGTGAGCCTTCACCTTGTGGAGCAAATGCGCAATGCAAAGAGCGGAATGGAGCCGGTGCCTGCATTTGTCTACCCGATTATATTGGAAACCCGTATGAAGGATGTCGACCTGAATGTATTTTAAATTCGGATTGCGCACCAAATTTAGCTTGCATGAATAGTAAATGCAAAGATCCGTGTCCAGGAACATGCGGACAGAACGCGAATTGCCAAGTTATTAACCATCTTCCGTCTTGTGTTTGTCAACCTGGCTACAGTGGCGATCCGTTCCGTTACTGTAATCCGTTCATTGAACGTAAGTCGTTAAACGATTTATACAATGAAGCACATTGTTAATTTCAGCGGTTAATAAACGCCCCACCGATGTCTGCCAGATTTCTCCTTGTGGTCCCAATAGTCAGTGTAAGGAAGCAAACGGACAGGCTGTCTGCTCATGCTCCCCAGGCTACATTGGAAGTCCACCCGCGTGCAGGCCAGAATGTGTCGTAAGCTCCGAATGCCCACTACATCAAGCTTGTGTGCAGCAAAAATGCGTCGACCCTTGTCCGGGAGTTTGTGGACTTAACGCCAAATGTCACGTAATTAATCACAGCCCGTTGTGCAGCTGCAGCTTTGATTATACTGGCGATCCGTTTTCGCGATGTTTCCCTGCACCTCGTAAGTCTTTATTTCAATCCGGCTCGAAGTAAATGTCCATTTCCAGCACCGCGCTTACCCGAAACGCCATTAATTAGAGAACCATGCGCTCCATCGCCGTGCGGGCCTAACTCCGAATGTCGAGACATTGGAGGATCCCCATCGTGTTCTTGCCTTGCGACTTACATTGGAAGCCCGCCGAACTGTAGACCAGAATGCTCGATAAATTCGGAATGTTCCAGCAACCTGGCGTGCATTCAGGAAAAATGTAGAGACCCGTGTTTGGGTTCCTGCGGATTGGGAGCGAAGTGTAATGTTTTCAATCACATCCCCATCTGTTTGTGTCCAGACGAATATACTGGAGATCCGTTTTCGAACTGCTATCCCAAACCTCCAGTTGAACGTAAGATAATTTTCCACAGTTGAATGCAAATGGTATTTAAATACTTGTCACTCAAAATTTAGTTATTCCATCCAAAAATTCGTTGATTTTAAAAATGAACCATTTTACGAAAAGTATTTAAATACAGAACGTATTCCCTCGGCTATAGCTAATTTTTATTATACAATTACCCCAACTTTTTTAGCCGGCCCAGTGAAATCTGATCCGTGCACTCCTTCACCCTGTGGCCCCAACGCCGAATGTAACCAAGGTACTTGTACCTGTCTACCAGAATACCAAGGGGACCCATATCGTGGATGCAGACCAGAATGCGTATTAAACAGTGACTGCAGCAGAAACATGGCGTGCTTGCGAAATAAGTGCATTGATCCATGTCCTGGTACTTGCGGTCAAGACGCCATCTGTACGGTGGTGAACCACGTCCCGATGTGCTCCTGTCCCGAAGAGTTCACCGGCAACGCATTTGTTTCGTGCAATAAATTTATAGGTAATTACAACAGTAACATCGGGCTACTTCATATCGAAAACTTTCAGTTGAAATACGAAATCCATGCTTACCATCACCCTGTGGCCCGAACAGCCAGTGTCGCGAGATTAACAGTCAAGCTGTTTGCTCTTGCGTGCCCGGATTTATTGGAAGCCCTCCCACTTGCCGTCCAGAATGCGTCGTTAGCACCGAATGTCCCTTAAACCAAGCGTGCGTCAATCAGAAATGCATCGATCCTTGTCCTGGCACGTGTGGATTAAACGCACTTTGCCAAGTGCTCAACCATAATCCGATATGTAGTTGTCCCACCGATCTTTCCGGTGATCCATTTTCGCGATGTTTCAAAACACGTAAGACATCCCCAACTTTTCAAAGATCACGCTAACCCAGTTTTCTAGCGACAGAACAACCGGTGGCACAAATCAATCACTGCCAACCGTCGCCATGCGGACCTTATTCTGAATGTAAAGTTGCGGGTGATTCGCCTTCCTGTTCGTGCCTACCCGACTTTATCGGAGTTCCTCCGAATTGTCGGCCGGAGTGTGTCAGTAACAGCGAATGTGCTAGCAATTTGGCTTGCATTAATCAGAAGTGCAAAGATCCGTGTGTTGGGGTGTGCGGACAAAATGCCGAATGTAGAGTTGTGAGTCACACGCCAAACTGCGTTTGTATTGGAGGTTATGCCGGAGATCCTTTCACTTACTGCACAGAAAATTCAAGTAAGCTCGCCTGTCACTCGGCAAGTGCTATACTGACATTTTCCAGAACTTCCCCAAGAGACATTAACGCCCTGCCAGCCTTCACCTTGTGGAGTAAACGCTCAGTGTAAAGAACGAAATGGTGCCGGTGCCTGTACTTGCTTGCCAGAATTTATCGGAAATCCATACGAAGGGTGTCGACCTGAGTGTGTGTTAAACTCAGATTGTCCATCGAACCGCGCATGTATTAATGGCAAATGTCAAGATCCCTGTCCGGGAACGTGCGGTCAAAGCGCCAATTGCCATGTGATCAATCACTTACCATCATGTACCTGTATCGTGGGATACACTGGAGATCCATTTAGATATTGCCACATAATCGCAGAGATAGAAAGTATGTCTAAGTCGCAAGGTTTGTGGTTTTAATCCTCCTTTCAGTTATAGAAACTCCGAAACAGCCTTGTACACCATCGCCTTGTGGACCAAACAGTCAATGTCGCGTAGTTAACGAGCAGGCAGTTTGTTCTTGCCTGCCAAATTTCCGTGGAAATCCACCTTCGTGTCGTCCAGAGTGTGTGGTTAGCTCGGAATGTCCCCTAAATAAAGCGTGCGTTGACCAAAAGTGTACTGATCCTTGCCCGGGAGTTTGTGGCCTTCAAGCAAACTGCGAGGTGATCAATCACAGTCCCATTTGTAGCTGCCAGTTTGGATATACGGGGGATCCATTTACGCGGTGCTTCCCAGCGCCCAGTAAGAGCTTAACATTCATTTTTATTGCCTAAGTAAGCATTTTTTTAGCCATAACACCTCTTCCAAAACCAGCTGATGTTAATCCATGTGTCCCTTCACCTTGCGGACCGAACTCTCAATGTAGAACAATTGGAGAATCACCAGCTTGTTCTTGTTTACCTAATTACGTAGGTAATGCTCCCAACTGCAGACCAGAATGTACCATTAGTGCCGAATGTCCCAGCACCAAAGCCTGTATTCGAGAGAAATGTAGAGACCCATGTCCTGGATCGTGTGGCATCGGTGCGAGGTGCACTGTTATTAACCACACTCCCGTGTGCAGTTGTCTGGAAGATTACATAGGAGATCCCTTCAGTAATTGTTATCCCAAGCCTCCACCACGTAAGACTCATTAATACAAATAACGTTATCAAATATACAACTTTCACAGCTAAGACACCTGAAGTAAAGGACGCGTGTAATCCATCGCCTTGCGGATCAAATGCACAATGCCACAATGGCGAATGCACTTGTTTGGATGAGTACCATGGAGATCCTTATAGAGGTTGCAGACCTGAATGTGTTTTAAACTCCGACTGTCCGAAAACACAGGCGTGTGTGCGTAACAAATGCGTAGATCCGTGTATCGGCACTTGTGGTCAAAACGCCGAGTGTAACGTGATCAATCACATTCCAATGTGCATCTGTACCAAAGGATACGCAGGAAACGCCTTCATTATTTGTTCACCTGTGATAGAACCTACCAAGCTCCACCCTTGCAACCCCACCCCTTGTGGCCCCAACAGCCAATGCAGAGAAATCAACGAGCAAGCTGTGTGTTCGTGCGTACCCGGTTTTATTGGTACTCCACCAACTTGTAGACCAGAGTGCGTCCTCAGCTCGGATTGCGCATTGAATCGAGGGTGTGTGAATCAGAAGTGTATAGATCCATGCGCAGGCATATGCGGGGCTTCTGCAATTTGCCAGGTGGTAAATCATAATCCCATATGTAGTTGCCCACCACAGTACACAGGAGATCCTTTTGTTCGATGTCTCTTCGGTAACTAATAAAACCTTTAACTGGGAAAGTATGTGACGGCCTTTCGTTTTAGATGAACCAATTTTGGTCCCAGTTGATCCATGCAAACCATCGCCATGCGGTCCGCATTCCCAGTGCAAAGTTTCAGGAGAATCGCCTTCGTGTTCTTGCCTACCTACCTACATTGGACAACCTCCCAACTGCAGGCCCGAATGTGTCAGTAGTAATGAGTGCTCTACACATCTGGCGTGCATAAATCAAAAATGCGTTGACCCCTGCCCCGGTATCTGCGGTATAAACGCCGAATGCCGAGTGGTTAGCCATACTCCCAACTGCGTATGCATCAATGACTACACCGGAGATCCGTTCACCCAATGCATTCCGCGCGCAATTTCTCCGACAAAGGAGCATTTATCGCCCTGCGTTCCCAACCCTTGCGGCGCAAACGCACAATGCAGGGAGCAAAACGGTGCCGGTTCCTGCATCTGCCTCTCAGAGTACATTGGAAATCCTTACGAAGGTTGTCGACCGGAATGTACATTAAATTCGGATTGCCCATCAAATCAAGCGTGCATCAAAAATAAGTGTGAAGATCCCTGTCCTGGAGTTTGTGGCCAGAATGCCGATTGTCAAGTTATAAATCATCTGCCTGCTTGCACGTGCAGAGCGAGCTTTACAGGGGATCCATTCCGGTTTTGCAAATATGAAGAACCTCCAAAACGTGAGTTATTTCTTCGATTTAATCACATCCATATTCGTATAATGACTTCTTTTCAGCTGAAACCCCTAAACAAACTTGCCACCCCTCACCTTGTGGACCAAATAGTCAGTGCCGCGAAGTCAACGGTCAACCAGTTTGTTCTTGTTTGCCCAATTATTCAGGTTCCCCACCAGGCTGTAGGCCTGAATGTGTTGTCAGCTCAGAGTGCGCATCATCCAAGGCCTGCGTCAATCAAAAGTGTACAGATCCCTGCGTGGGCGTTTGCGGTTTAAACGCAAAATGTCAAGTGATCAATCACAGCCCGATTTGTAGTTGCGAAGCGAGATACAGCGGCGATCCATTTACTCGCTGTTACCAGGCGCCTAGTAAGCTGACCTTACACTCCAACGCGTACGTTATTTTCTTCTTTTTAGCTCCACAACCTGCGATTACTCGACCGGCCGATCTAAATCCCTGCGTACCTTCTCCTTGCGGTCCCAACTCGCAGTGCCGCAATGTTGGAGACATACCTTCGTGTACTTGCCTACCTGAATACACAGGCAGCCCGCCTAATTGCCGTCCCGAGTGTACCATTAACTCGGAGTGTCCCACTGTTAAAACCTGCATTAGAGAGAAATGCAGAGATCCGTGTCCAGGTTTATGCGGAATGAACGCACGTTGTAGTGTAATTAATCACACTCCGATTTGCGTTTGTCCGGAGGGCTTTACAGGTGATCCGTTCAGTAGCTGCAACCCGAAACCTCCCCGTAAGTTTCGTGAGTAAAAGTACAATTTCAAAAACCTGAACTTCCAGATGTAGAACCAACCAAAAAGGATCCATGTAACCCTTCACCGTGCGGTTCCAATGCCCAATGTCACTCTGGCGTTTGTACTTGCATTTCTGAGTACCAAGGTGATCCGTACCAAGGCTGTAGACCTGAATGCGTCTTAAATTCAGATTGCGACAAATCGAAAGCTTGTATCAGGAGTAAATGTGTCGATCCTTGCATTGGAACTTGCGCTAGCAACGCAGAATGTCTTGTCGTTAATCATATCCCTATGTGTAGTTGTCCCCGAGGTTACACAGGAAGTGCGTTTGTTTCGTGCCACTTACTTCCAGGTAATTCTCACTGATTAAAGCGATACGTTTGACAGTGTTTTTAGAACCAGCCCCAATTCATCCGTGCAGCCCTTCACCATGTGGTCCAAACAGTTTGTGTCGCGAAATTAATGGCCAAGGCGTTTGTTCGTGCGTTATGGGTTACATTGGAAGCCCACCAAATTGTAGGCCGGAATGTGTGAGTAGCGCAGAGTGCGCTTTGAATTTTGCATGCGTCAATCAAAAATGTATCGACCCTTGTCCTGGCACTTGTGGAATTGGTGCAACGTGTCAGGTTGTAAACCACAATCCGATATGTAGCTGCCCATCACAATATTCAGGAGATCCATTTACTCGCTGTCTCCTATTAAGTAAGTGTTTTGACATGTGGAATTTGTATTATCACATCCTTTTTAGAAGAAGAACAACCACCGATCCTTAACCCGTGCCAGCCTTCTCCTTGTGGTCCATATTCGCAATGCAAAGTCTCGGGAGACTCGCCCTCTTGCTCATGTTTACCGCAGTTCATTGGCGCGCCTCCAAATTGTCGACCGGAATGTGTGAGCAACAGCGAGTGTCCCAGCCATTTCGCCTGCATGAACCAAAGATGCCAGGATCCTTGTCCCGGAGCGTGTGGTACAAATGCAGAATGTCGCGTTGTCAGTCATACACCGAATTGTGTTTGCATTTTGGACTATGCCGGTGATCCGTTTACCAGATGCGAGCCTAGGTTAACTCCTGTTGCTGTCGAGCAGCGCACGCCTTGTGTTCCCTCCCCGTGCGGATCTAACGCGATTTGTAAGGAACGTAACGGAGCCGGTTCATGTTCTTGTCTTGATGATTACGTGGGAAATCCCTACGAAGGCTGTCGGCCAGAATGTGTTTTGAATTCCGACTGTCCATCCAACTTGGCTTGCATTCGGAGCAAATGCCAAAATCCGTGCCCTGGCACTTGTGGTCAGAACGCGGAATGCCAAGTAATTAATCATCTCCCTTCGTGTATCTGCACTGTTGGCTTTACTGGAGATCCATTTAAGTATTGCAACCGTGCATCAGCCGAAAGTAAGTGCTTATGTCGTTGTGTAAGCAGTGATACAGTCGTGTTTTAGCGATTCCACCAGAAGCACGAAATCCTTGTGCCCCGTCTCCTTGTGGCCCGAACAGTCAATGCAAGGAAGTGAATCAGCAAGCTGTATGTTCCTGTTTACCTACTTACATTGGAACCCCTCCAGGTTGTAGACCAGAATGTACAGTAAGTTCCGAGTGTCCATCGAATAAGGCGTGTATTAATCAAAAATGCGACGATCCTTGTGTTGCCACCTGTGGTTTGCAATCGAAATGCACCGTTATTAACCATAGTCCGATATGCAGCTGCTCACCCGGATATACCGGAGATCCATTCACCAGATGTTACTCTATTCCGCGTAAGATGATTGCTGTATTGCCTGCTCGTGGATGACCCTTTGATTTTAGCTGCTCCCTTAACGCCTACAACTCCAATTGTAGTCAATCCATGCGTGCCGTCCCCGTGCGGGCTACACTCGCAATGTCGCGACGTAGGGGGCATTCCATCGTGCTCTTGTCTGTCTAATTATATTGGCACTCCGCCAAATTGTCGCCCAGAATGTACGATCAACGCGGAATGTTCCAGCAATTTGGCGTGTATAAAGGAAAAATGTAGAGACCCGTGTCTCGGTTCTTGCGGTGTTTCGGCACACTGTAGCGTTATCAATCATACACCTATTTGCACATGCTCTGAAGGTTATACTGGTGATCCGTTTAGTAGTTGCCACCCGCAGCCACCACGTAAGTCTTTCAGAGCGTAGTTGAGTTTCTTGTAATGGCAATTTTAGCGAAAAAACACGAAGAGGAGGATCCTTGTCACCCATCACCTTGTGGTGCAAACGCTCAGTGTAATTCAGGAACTTGCACATGTCTGCCAGAGTACCAAGGGGATCCGTACCGAGGGTGCAGACCCGAATGTGTTTTGAGTACCGATTGTGCACGTGACAAAGCTTGCATAAGAAGCAAGTGTGCTGATCCTTGCCCCGGGACTTGTGGAGTAAACGCCGAATGCTCAGTTATCAATCACGTTCCGATGTGCTCTTGTCTTTCTGGTTTTAGTGGAAACGCTTTCACATCCTGTACTCGCATTCCAGGTACCTACCTAGTTAGGCCAAAATTACCTACTATATAACCGTTTTCTAGAGCCTACAGTTAATGTAAACCCTTGTCACCCATCTCCATGCGGCCCCAACAGCCAATGTCGGCAGATAAATGATCAGGCTGTCTGCTCCTGCGTGCCCGGATACATTGGATCACCGCCAACTTGCAGACCGGAGTGTGTTGTCAGCTCGGAGTGCTCTCTGAACGAGGCTTGCGTTAATCAAAAATGCGTTAATCCTTGCCTCGGCACTTGCGGTATTCATGCCGTTTGCCAGGTCGTAAATCACAATCCGATATGCAGCTGTGCCCTCCAATACACCGGAGATCCATTCACGAGATGCCACATTATACGTAATACCTATCTCCAAATTAATTATAACGCTAAATGCCATGATATTTCAGGAGAAATTGAGAAACCAAAGAATCCTTGTCAGCCGTCCCCTTGTGGGCCAAACTCTCAATGTAAGATCACAGGCGACTCGCCTTCTTGCTCTTGCCTTCCCGAGTATCGAGGGTCGCCACCGAATTGCAAACCGGAATGTATTAGTAACAACGAATGCGCCTTTAATTTGGCTTGCATCAATACCAAATGTCAAGACCCGTGCCCTGGCAGTTGTGGACTTAACGCCGAATGCCGCGTCGTTAGTCATACCCCGACATGCGTTTGTCATCCGAATCATTTCGGAGATCCTTTCGTGCAATGCCATCTACAATCACGTAAGAAATCTTTGTTATGAGCGAGCATACAGCGTACTTTTGGGCACATTATTTGATTATCTCTTGGGTTAAAACTGATTCACTGATCTTTCATTTCCGTTCTTTATTTGGCAGTGTATGCCATCAACTAAGATGCGGTATTTTCTAAACGGTTCATCGTGGATTGTGTTTACAGTGACTAGAAATATTCTTAGCTGTCACAAATTTAGAAAAGAGGCAATCAAAGAAAACCCAAAAGTTTTAATAATCGCTCCTTTCAAAAATGGCAACCTTTGCTTTTAGCTGATGTTCAGGAGATTAGAACACCTTGCACTCCGTCACCGTGTGGAATTAACGCTCAGTGCAGAGAACAAAACGGAGCCGGCGCGTGTATTTGCCTTCCAGAATACGTGGGTAATCCTTACGAGGGATGCCGGCCGGAATGTACCCGAAACTCAGATTGTCCATCGAACCGAGCGTGCGTTAGAAACAAGTGCATTGATCCTTGTCCCGGAACGTGTTCACAGAACGCAGACTGTCAAGTGGTTAACCATCTTCCGTCGTGTACGTGCAGAACAGGATACACTGGTGATCCTTTCAGCTATTGCACTGTTATAAAAGAGGAAGACAGTGAGTCACCTATCTTTCAGAATTAAATTAGCCTAAACTTTAATTTTAGACATCAAACACTCTACAGATTTGTGTAATCCATCCCCATGCGGGCCTAACAGTAGGTGTCGCGTGGTTAACGAACAAGCCGTTTGCACTTGCCTCCCTGAATTTATCGGAAATCCACCCAGTTGCCGCCCCGAATGCGTAGTCAGCACTGAGTGTCCACAAGACAAGGCATGTTTGAATAGGAAATGTGTCGATCCCTGCCCGGGTACTTGTGGCGTTAACGCCAAATGTCAAGTTATCAATCACAGCCCCATCTGCAGCTGCACATCTGGAAATACCGGCGATCCATTTGTCAACTGCCACCGTGTACCTCGTAAGTCCCTCTCCAGCAACATTTAAATTGTCTAACAACTTGACATTCGCAGCTGTAGAAATCACGGTTTATCCAACTCGCAACCCGTGTGTACCTTCTCCTTGTGGACCCAACTCGCAGTGTCGCGAAATTGGAGACTCGCCGTCTTGCTCCTGTCAATTGGGCTATACGGGGAGCCCACCCAATTGCCGACCCGAATGCGTAATTAACTCAGAATGTCCCAGCAACTTAGCGTGTATGAACGAGAAGTGTCGAGATCCCTGCCCGGGCTCCTGTGGTACTGGTGCATCGTGCAGCGTTATCAACCACACCCCTACGTGTGTTTGCTACGAGGGTTACACTGGAGATCCGTTTAGTAGTTGCTATCCCAAACCACCACGTAATGCCAACTTCTCCACTTTGTGATTTATCAATTAACATAACAAAATTATAGCCAAGATTCCTGAGAAACCCGATCCATGTTACCCGTCGCCTTGCGGACCCAACGCTGAATGCCGCGAAGGTGTTTGTACCTGTTTGGTCGAATACCAAGGCGATCCGTATCGTGAATGTAGACCTGAGTGCGTTTTGAACAATGATTGCCCCAAGACCTTGGCATGTATTAGAAACAAATGCGTCGATCCATGCCCAGGAACTTGCGGGCAAAACGCAGAGTGTAGCGTTATAAATCACATACCAACCTGCGTATGCGCAACTGGTTTCAAAGGAAACGCATTTGCTTTCTGCCAACGTTTTGAAGGTAAATTGGCTCCTTGTTTGATTCTAGCTATTAACAAATTTGAAACAGAACCAACCGAAACTCATCCGTGTAGTCCATCTCCTTGCGGGCCCAACAGCCAGTGCAGAGAGATAAATGGACAGGCAGTTTGCTCATGCGTCGCTGGTTACCTAGGTACCCCTCCCACTTGTCGCCCTGAGTGTGTAGTCAGCTCTGAGTGTTTCCCGAACCAAGCGTGTAGTAACCAGAAGTGTATCGACCCCTGCCCCGGCACATGCGGTGTTAACGCTTTGTGCCAGGTTGTAAACCACAACCCCATCTGCAGTTGTGCACCTCAATATTCAGGGGATCCATTTATCAGATGTCATCTAATTAGTAAGTGAAACCAATCCCATGTCACAGAAACTCACCTGACTCACTCTAGTTGAACCACCAGTTAGGCTACCCACAGACCCTTGCCAACCGTCACCATGTGGTCCAAACTCCCAGTGTAAGGTCGTAAACGAGTCACCGTCTTGTTCCTGTCTGGCAAATTACATTGGTACACCGCCCAATTGCAAACCCGAGTGCATAACCAACAACGAATGTCTCAACCACTTAGCCTGTATCGATCAAAAATGCAAAGATCCCTGCGCTGGTATTTGCGGGTTAAACGCGGAATGTCGCGTTGTCAGTCATACGCCTAACTGCATATGTCTGAACGGATTCCTTGGGGACCCCTTCACGCAATGCAATCAAATTGAAAGTAAGAGAATAGACATTATTTTACCACTACTTTACTGCTCGCTTAACTGCTTTAAACGTAATACCTACCATAAGGTAAAAACCAAAAAAGTTCATGGTGTCTTGGTATATTATCATAACTCTATTTCAATGCTATTATAACAACGATAGAAAACTATAACTAAGGTCAGTTTGTAAATGAGTAAGTCACCTGCGAAAAAATTAAGGTATACCAGTCCCATTCACAGATTGCGCAATTCAAAATCCAATAAATAAAAAGTTAAGGTAATTTGAGATCTGTACTATCTAGGTACTGATCATGGTTACGGAATATAGAATACTCCAGACTCAGCGGTGTCGTTACCAAAAAATAAAGCCACGCCGCCTATGTTTTATATAATTTAAATAGCTTAAATTCTGAAACCCCGCCCACTCAAGAATAAAGGCAAAATAAAATAAAAATAAAAAATAATATGTGTACAGAATCAGGAATAAACTTCATGAGTTACTTAAGTCAGTTTAGATTTTAGAAAAATTAGTTCGTATCACCCAAAAGGTGTGAAAAGGTGATCAAAATAATTTACCTACTTACCAATTTATCGTGTGGTATGATTACCCATAACTGCTATAATTATGGAAACATAAAGTGATTAGTGATTACAGTTTCAAAATTCATATTGTTTGAAAATTCTTCATTTGCACCAAAATTTAAACCTGATTGTAGTTAATTAAGGGTCTTATATGTATAATTCACTAAACTACCATCAGGTTCAAATTTTGGTGCAAATGAAGAATTTTCAAACAATATGAATTTACTTTAAGGGTCCTAAATACGTCTACCAATCCGAAGGGTACAGATTCTAAAAGTACAAGAAGTAGAAAGTGTTCTTTCTGAGAAGACACAAAAATACAAATTCAAAAAAATTCTAAAAAATGCCACAAAATTAAAAAATGCAAATTCTATAAACTAATAAAAAAATAAATTCATAAATATTATAAAAATTCCAAAACGTGTGTACAAGAATACGAATTGGAAATTCTGAATTTCCGAAAATAAAACAATAAAAAAATTGGAAAATTCAGAAATGTATAAAAGTAGCAAATGTACAAAATTTAGAACTCGTTCTATCCGAGAAGAGATAATTATGTGTATACAAAAATTCAAATTAAAAAAAAAACAAATTCGGAAAAATTCTGCAAATTAAAAAATATAAATTCTTAATCATTAACAATAATTTGTGTATTTGAAAAGAGAAGAGATAATTATGTGTAATTACATAAAAATCAAAATTTTAAAAAAAAACAAGAAATTAGGAAACAGTTCCAAATGTAGAATTAGACATTGTTTCTTTAGAAAAGAGATAATTATGTGTACATAAAAATTTAAATATATTGGAAAAAATTCCACAAATTAAGAAATTAGATTTTTAATTAAATAAATTAAATTAACAAAAGTTTGATAAATATATAAAGATTAGAAAAATTCCGACAAGTGTATACAAAAATTCGATATCGGAATAATTCGGAATTAAAAAAAATTTTAATATTTAGAAGTAAAGAAACACAATTTTCAGAAAATTTTGGAAAATCAAAAATTCAATAGATAGGAATAGGCTATATGTATACTGTACTTTATATTACCTACTTATTACCCAGATAACCATTGATCCTAATTTTAAGAAAATTTGGGCGGTGCTTGACATTCAAAAAATTCATTCTAAAAAATTCTAAAAGAACGTTCTAAGAGGATTAGGTATGAAAAGATTCTAAAGTTTAAGTGATCCTAAGATCCACATGAGAAGGAATTAGGCAGATTTGTAAGAAAATTGCAGATATAGTGAAGAATGAAATCAAGTACCTTGGTAAATTAAATGCCACATTAATTATGGTGGAAAATTAAGAAAAAATTAATAAATTCGGGAAATTACTTAACATTAAAAAGTCTCCGAAAATTTATGCAAAAAATAAGAGTTGTTTTCCTCGAAAGGGCTATAACTCCTAAAATTAGTTATTCAACAAAATTGGAAAATACATTGAGATTATTACAATAATAGTCCAACAATAATAATTCAGAAAACCAGAAGTATTCTGAAATTTTAAACATTCGAAAAATAAACTTCGAAAAAACAAACATTCGAAGAGGATGAAAAGTTCAGAAAGAAAATTGAAAAATTGTAAAATTTTGGAATTTCAGATCAATTTAAAATATCTTCATGTGTGTATAAGATTCAAAATTGTTTTCTTTTTTTTTTGTGGAGCTGACATACAAAATGTGTAAAGTAAATTCAAATTTTGACAAATTTATGCGCTTACATTTTTCTATTTTTTTTAGTTTCTATTGAAAAATCAAACAAAAATTTTAAAATTCTGAAAATTCCAAAAAATGGAAAAACCCGCACACACCAATTTTAAGAGAATTGAAAATGTTTGAAAATTCTTGGTAAATTCAGGAAAATTCAAATAAACTTTCGACATACCTACAGTAAAATTCCAGGTTGTGTTTGCTCGTACAGAGACACGTATAGCCAAAACCAAAACCAAAAGAAATATGTTCTAGTGCCGAAATAAAAATGATTGGTAATCGCTAACCTATTTTGATCACCAGTTGGACCGGCCATTGAGGTATTCCGCATTGTATTTGTGCTATTTGATCTGTACCTATATTACTTCTCTGATTTACATTTAAACGG
Source organism: Photinus pyralis (assembly GCF_008802855.1). Taxonomy (NCBI): domain Eukaryota; kingdom Metazoa; phylum Arthropoda; class Insecta; order Coleoptera; family Lampyridae; genus Photinus; species Photinus pyralis. The sequence continues at coordinate 26,071,299 of NW_022170738.1, read as the reverse complement.
CATTGTTTTGCACAATGCATAAGTAAAAGCAGTATTTTGGGAATTTTGAATTGCGCGCTCTATGAACTGAGCCTGTATTACCTTTGTTTTAATTACGCATGCGCCGCGTTCTGAACTTCGTCGCACAATTTGTTCATGAGGAACTTAATTTTGCTCGAATACAAAATTACCTTTTTTAAGTTTCAGAACGAACATTATTCTCGTATGCAAAATCCTAATCTGTCAAAAATTTTAATGCGTATTTTAGACAAACCTATCGAAGTACGAACTCCCTGCGTGCCAACGCCGTGCGGAACGAACGCAATTTGTAAAGAACGCAACGGAGCGGGATCGTGCCTATGCCTTCCCGATTACATTGGAAACCCGTACGAAGGATGCCGGCCCGAATGCGTCCTAAACTCAGACTGCCCCTCGAATAGGGCGTGCATCAGAAATAAGTGTCAAGACCCCTGCCCCGGAACTTGCGGACAAAATGCGGATTGCCAAGTTGTCAACCACCTACCTTCGTGTACCTGTAGATTAGGCTACACTGGCGATCCCTTCGCCTATTGCAATATCGCGCCTCCAGAACGTAAGATACCTATACATCAGTAATAACTAATATCTTATATAATCACTTATAGCGACAACACCTCTTAATCCTTGCAATCCATCACCTTGCGGACCAAACAGTCAATGTCGTGAGATTAACAGCCAGGCAGTTTGCTCGTGTTTGCCTACTTATGTCGGCAGTCCTCCTGGTTGTCGACCTGAATGTGTAGTAAGCAGCGAATGTCCACCAAACAAAGCTTGCATCAATCAGAAGTGCGCCGATCCTTGCGAAGGAGCATGTGGGCTCAATACCAAATGTGAAGTTATCAATCACAGCCCGATATGTAGCTGTAACTTCGACTACACTGGCGATCCGTTCAGTCGATGCTACCCAATGCCTTGTAAGATTCTTACTGGTCTCATTTATCAAACTTTAACCGTTCTTTTAGCGCCAACCCCTGACCCCAAGCCCGCGTTCGTGGATCCGTGCGTTCCTTCACCTTGTGGCGCCAATGCGGAGTGCAGAAGCGTCGGCGATACGCCTTCGTGCTCCTGCCTCTCCGAATATATTGGAAGTCCACCAAATTGCAGGCCCGAATGCGTGATTAACTCGGAATGTCCTAGCAGTCAGGCTTGCATTAGACAGAAATGTAGAGATCCGTGTCCGGGCTCGTGCGGTGTAGAAGCGCGTTGTAGCGTTATCAATCATACGCCGATTTGCGCTTGTCCCGATGGGTATTCGGGCGATCCTTTCAATAATTGCTTCAGACAACCACCGAGTAAGTTTAATTTATCATTTTTGGTTTGTTCGCTGGTGTTCCTGAAGTTTGCTCGAAAGTAACTTTAAGGAGACCAACTAAGCAATCATGCGGTTCAATTCTTTTAATCAATGTCTCTTATAATTAGTTCCAAAACCAGTCGAAGATCCATGCCATCCCTCACCTTGTGGGGCCAACACTAATTGCGACAAAGGAATTTGCACTTGCTTACCGGAATACTTCGGAGATCCGTATCGAGGTTGTAGACCTGAGTGTGTATTAAATACTGATTGCTCCAAAGACAAGACGTGCATTAGGAATAAATGCACGGATCCTTGCCCCGGAACCTGCGGACAAAACGCTGAGTGTACGGTTATTAACCATATTCCTACTTGCGCGTGTCGAACCGGGTTTGTAGGAAACGCCTTCTTAGTATGCTCTGAAGCCAAAGGTAGTATGGTGGATAATGCAAATTGTTTCTCATGCGCTGTGTTTGTAGTACCTCAAGTGCTAAACCCTTGCAGTCCTTCACCTTGCGGTCCCAACAGTCAGTGTCGAGCAATAAATGATCAAGCCGTTTGTTCTTGCGTGCTCGGATTTAGTGGCAGCCCACCTAACTGTCGGCCTGAATGCGTTGTAAGCGCAGAGTGTGGTTTAAACCAAGCCTGTATTAACCAAAAGTGTATGGATCCATGTCTGGGAACTTGTGGCATTTCGGCTATTTGCCAAGTGGTTAATCACAATCCCATTTGCAGTTGCCCACCGCGTTATAGTGGAGATCCGTTCACCAGATGTGTGCTGATTCGTAAGTCTCTCTCAATGCCTTGGTTTATTTCTTATTTGTCGCGATACTTATAGATGAGCCCATAACTCCACCAATAAACCCTTGCCAACCGTCACCATGCGGACCATACTCACAATGCCAAGCTGTTGGCGATTCGCCTTCGTGCTCTTGCCTTCCAGAGTATCGGGGAACACCACCGAACTGCAAACCGGAATGTGTCAGTAGTTCTGAATGTTCAAGCCACTTGGCGTGTATCAACAAAAAATGTCAAGATCCGTGCGCGAACGCGTGTGGAGTTAACGCAGAATGCCGCGTGGTTAGTCACACCCCGAATTGCATATGCATCAACGGATACACAGGAGACGCCTTCCTTCAGTGCACTCTTGAACGTAAGTTTCGCATGCCTCGATACCTTGTATAATAACGTCCTTTTAGCTGAACTTCCCACGCGAAATCAGATAACACCTTGCATCCCTTCGCCTTGTGGCTCCAACGCGGTATGCCGAGAACACAACGGTGCCGGAGCGTGCAGCTGCAAAGATCAATATATTGGAAACCCTTACGAAGGCTGTCGACCGGAATGCGTGCTAAATTCAGATTGTGGTTCCAACCACGCCTGCATCAACAACAAATGTCAAGATCCTTGCCCCGGAACCTGCGGGCTCAATTCACTCTGCCAAGTAATCAACCACTTACCCTCGTGCCTTTGTATCTCTGGATATACAGGCGATCCGTTTAGATACTGCAGTCCTGTGGAGCCGACAAGTAAATATTTAAGCGCGCCCATTACTTTGACTGACACAAAATTTTTAGTTGAAAAGCCGAGACCAGCAAACGTATGCGAGCCATCGCCTTGTGGCCCGAACAGCCAATGTCGCGAAGTAAACACTCAAGCCGTCTGTTCATGTCTCCCCGAGTATATTGGAAGTCCACCTGGATGTCGACCCGAATGTGTGGTCAGTTCGGAGTGTGATCTACGCAAAGCTTGCGTCAACCGGAAGTGTGTCGACCCTTGTCCTGGTACTTGCGGCCTTAACAGTAGATGCGAGACGATCAACCACAGTCCCATTTGTAGCTGTAATAGCGGATACATTGGCGATCCGTTTACCAGATGCTATCTTCAACGTAAGATGACTACAGTTCAGCCGGGACTTTTTTAACCTCCAAATTTTAGCCGTTGTCGAGCCACCAAGACGTGTAGATCCCTGCGCGCCGTCACCTTGCGGCCCCAATTCACAATGTAGAGATATTGGCGGTTCGCCTTCGTGCTCGTGTCTGGCTGGTTTCACAGGAAGTCCCCCGAACTGCAAACCGGAATGTGTAGTCAACTCTGAGTGTGCTAGCAGTCGTGCTTGCATGCGAGAAAAATGCATGGACCCTTGTCCGGGATCATGCGGGCTTAACGCGCGGTGTGTTGTCATAAATCACACACCTGTATGCACTTGCCCCGATGAGTATACAGGCGATCCATTCAATAATTGTTACCCGAAACCACCTCGTAAGTTGCCATCTAGTGGTAAATCTCTGCAAAACTCACCAATTGATTTTAGCGAAAATACCAGAAAAACGAGACCCGTGCAATCCGTCACCCTGTGGACCCAACGCTCACTGCAATCTCGGTATATGCACTTGCCTAGTCGATTACCAAGGTGATCCTTACACTGGATGCCGACCTGAGTGTGTTTTGAACGACGATTGTGCCAAGGATAAGACTTGCATCAGGAGCAAATGTGTAGATCCTTGTCCGGGAACATGCGGACAGAATGCTGAGTGCACTGTGGTGAATCACATACCTACCTGCAGTTGTATTCGCGGTTACGTTGGAAACGCCTTCGTGTTATGTAACGAAGTTAAAGGTAACTCATTAAATTCATACCAAGGCAGTGTCTTTATGACAAATGGTCACATTTTCCCTTGTTGGAGGGTTTTGATTTGTCCATCAATGAGGCCCCCAACACGGGGTGTAGCGTGTGCGTGAATTGAGATCTAAGGTTTCACTTCATAAACCTGTAATAAACTAAAAGTTCCAACGTCTAGGAGATGAGGCAAAAGTTACAAAAGTCCTTTGCTTTGTTTTTTGCTTATATCTCAAAGCAGATCCATAGCAGGGAAATGTTTTGATTTTACTAAATTAAAGCCAGTAAAATTCTCCAGTAAAATTCTTTGGTTCTGCTTTTTACGAATGCGAACCATGTTCAAAGTATCCGCTGGGGAAGAATGACAGTTTCTTCTTCTCATTCTTTTCTATTGTTAGAACAAGTTCTTATATGGAAAAAGTAAAATTCTTTCAAGGTTTAATTTGCCTCAACTTTATATCAGATCGTTACTGCTCTACGTTTGGACCCTTGTCTGCTCAACAAACTAGCTTCAGAAAAACCCCAAGTGCGATGTTCTTAGTGACTGTCTCCCTTTGCCTAGCTTGAAATGATGTTTACTTCCCAACTACCCTCAACAAGCTTATAGTCGGGATCCAACTCACGCACACTACGACCTTTTTTTTAAATTATTTGGGACCACAACCCGTTAGAACATTAGGTTCGATGGTATTGACTTCAATTTGTATTATTTAGAAATTGTGCCTGAGAACCCCTGCCATCCGTCGCCGTGCGGCCCGAACAGTCAATGTAGGAGCATCAACGGACAGAGTGTCTGTTCGTGCGTGCCCGGTTTTATCGGCAGCCCACCGACCTGCAGACCGGAATGCGTAGTCAGCTCGGAATGTCAACTGAACGAGGCTTGCGTCAATCAGAAATGTATCGATCCATGTCCCGGTACTTGCGGAATAGGAGCCAACTGTCAGGTGGTAAACCACAATCCGATATGCAGCTGTCCCCAGAGGTTCACCGGGGATGCGTTCACGCGCTGCTATCAAATTCGTAAGATAGATCTACTCGAAGACATTGGTTTGAGTTTTAATATTTTAGCTGAGGTTGTGGAAACTCCGAAGAATCCTTGCGTACCGTCGCCGTGCGGGCCAAATTCGCAATGTACGATTGCGACCCATGGACAGTCGTGCGCTTGCCTACCTGGATTTATCGGATCGCCACCAAACTGTCGACCTGAATGTGTGAGCAACAGCGAATGTTCGAGTCATCTGGCCTGTATTAAGAGCAAATGCGTGGACCCTTGTCCCGGTTCGTGTGGAGTTAATTCTGAATGTCGTGTTGTGAGTCATACTCCAAACTGCGCGTGCCTTTCTGGGTACGAAGGTAATCCGTTTGTAAGCTGCGAGTTGAAGAGGGAAGTTATAAAACCAGTAGACCGACCAACGCCATGCGTACCATCACCTTGTGGGGCTAACGCTCAATGTAGAGAGCAGAACGGTGCTGGTTCTTGCACTTGCCTGCCTGGGTACATTGGAAACCCATACGAATCATGTCGTCCGGAATGTATATTAAACTCTGATTGTCCTTCGGATAAAGCATGTATTCAGACGAAATGTCAAGATCCTTGTCCGGGAACATGTGGTCAGAATGCTGATTGTCACGTTATTAACCACCTTCCCTCTTGCTCTTGTAAGAACAGTTACACTGGTGATCCATTCAGATATTGCAACGTTATTCAACCTGACCGTAAGTCATCAATGGTTGTAGTCTGGTTACCCAACATATTAATTGTAGGTACTCCTTCACCTGCCAATACTTGTAATCCATCTCCCTGCGGACCAAATAGTCAATGTCGCGAGATTAACGAACAGGCAGTTTGCTCTTGCCTTCCGAATTACATTGGTAGTCCTCCAAGCTGTCGACCAGAATGCACAGTCAGTTCCGAATGCTTACTCAACCAAGCCTGCATTAATCAAAAGTGTGCGGATCCTTGCCCAGGAAGTTGCGGATTGTACAGCGAATGCGAGGTTGTAAACCACAGCCCCATTTGTAGTTGCAAAGTGAGCTACACAGGGGATCCATTTACAAGATGTTACCCTATGCCAAGTAAGCCCATTAGTTCTCAGTTCAGTTTTACAAAATCATTTTTAGCGCCACCTCCAACTCCGAAACCCGCGGAAAATCCATGCGTGCCATCGCCTTGTGGCCCGAACTCTCAGTGTCATGACATTGGGGGCTCACCTGCGTGTTCGTGTCTGGCAAATTACATTGGAAGCCCGCCTAATTGCAAACCGGAATGTTCGATCAATGCTGAATGTCCTAGCAATTTTGCCTGTATTCGCGAGAAATGTCGAGATCCTTGCCCAGGCTCTTGCGGTGTAGCTGCTTACTGCACTGTTTTCAATCACATTCCTGTGTGTATCTGCAATGAAGGTTTTACCGGGGATCCATTTAATCAATGTCATAAAACGCCGCAAAGTAAGTGATTCAGTGGTTCGGTAGATTTGTGTGTAGGTAATCGGCTACATTTTAGTTCTACCGCCAGAGAAAGCCGATCCTTGTAACCCATCACCTTGCGGCTCTAACGCTCAATGTCACAATGGGGTTTGCTCTTGCCTCCCCGAATATCAAGGTGATCCTTATAGAGGATGTAGACCCGAGTGTGTATTAAATACAGATTGCGCCAAGGACAAGGCTTGCATACGAAACAAGTGTGTTGATCCATGCCCAGGAACGTGCGGCCAAAATGCAGAATGTGCAGTTCTCAATCATATACCAACGTGTACATGTCTACGAAACTTTGTAGGCAACGCTTTTGTCTTCTGCCATGAATTTAAAGGTAACATTTTCGTTGCATTGCGCATGTGCTAATTTCGTTTCTGTACAGAACCAGTTGAAAAACACCCATGTCAGCCTTCACCATGCGGCCCGAACAGTCAGTGTCGAGAAATTAATGATCAGGCCGTTTGCTCATGCGTACCTGGATTTATGGGTAGTCCACCAAATTGTAGACCAGAATGTGTTGTTAGTGCAGAATGCCAACTCAATCAAGCTTGTGTTAACCAAAAGTGCATTGATCCTTGCCCGGGAACATGCGGCATTGCCGCCGATTGCCAAGTGGTAAATCATAACCCAATTTGCAGTTGCCCACTTAAATACTCGGGAGATCCATTTACCAGATGTTACCCAATAAGTAAGTAATTCTCTATGGTAGGCTCATCTAAGTGGAACTTTCTAGTTGAAGAACCGGAACGGAAACCGATGAATCCATGCCAACCATCACCGTGTGGTTCCAATGCACAATGTAAAGTCATAGGTGACTCGCCTTCTTGCTCATGTTTGCCCGACTTTATTGGTGCCCCTCCTAATTGTCGACCAGAATGCGTTAGTAACAGCGAGTGCCTCAGCCACCTTGCATGTATTAATCAAAAGTGTAAGGACCCCTGTCCTGGTACCTGTGGTGTTAATGCAGAGTGTCGGGTTGTTAGTCACACTCCAAACTGTGTGTGCTCCACTGGTTTTATCGGTGATCCATTCACGTACTGCCAAGTACCACCTGGTAAGATCGCCCACATTTGATACACCACAAAGTAATCGGTCCGATTTTCAGAGACGAAACCCGAACGAACCAATCCCTGCAACCCCTCCCCTTGTGGAGCAAATGCCGTTTGCAGGGAACGAAACAACGCTGGGTCTTGCATGTGTCTACCTGATTATATTGGAAATCCCTACGAAGGTTGTCGCCCTGAGTGTGTCTTAAACTCGGACTGTCCATCGAATAGGGCTTGCATTAGAAACAAATGCGAAGATCCGTGTCCAGGCGCGTGCGGCCAAAATGCCGACTGTCACGTGGTCACGCACCTCCCGTCGTGTTTATGCCGAAGCGGTTACACTGGAGATCCATTCCAGTATTGTACTTTAACTCCCACCGACAGTAAGCGCATTTTAAGTCCTAAAAACGTTGTATAACCATTGTTTTAAGCTGGAAAGAAACCGACAAACCTATGCAATCCTTCACCCTGTGGACCTAACAGCCAATGTAGGGAGATTAACGAGCAGGCGGTTTGCTCGTGTTTACCTAATTACATCGGAAATCCACCTGCTTGCAGACCCGAATGTACGGTTAGCTCTGAATGCTCTCTCAACAGGGCGTGTATCAATCAGAAGTGTAGCGATCCTTGCCCGGGAACGTGCGGTCTTAACACGCGATGCGAAGTGCTAAATCACAGCCCGATTTGCAGCTGCAACATTGGATACTCAGGAGATCCATTCACTCGATGCTATCAAATGCCACGTAAGAGTCTATTACTCCTCAATTATTTTTTTAATAGTTGTACCAGCAGAACCTCCAGTAACGCCGCCGAAACCTGTTAACCCCTGCGTGCCGTCGCCTTGCGGACCTTACTCGATATGCCAAGATATAGGTGGAATCCCGTCGTGTTCTTGTGTCTCTGGTTACAGCGGAACCCCTCCGAATTGTAAACCGGAATGCACGATTAATGCCGAATGTCCAAGTAACAAGGCTTGCATGAGAGAGAAATGTCGAGACCCATGTCCTGGTTCGTGCGGTTTAGGGGCCGAATGTAGCGTTGTTAATCACACACCGATATGCGTTTGTGCCACCGGTTATACTGGCGATCCATTCAACAACTGCCGGTTATTGCCTCGTAAGTTACAATTTATTTTTCCAAGATTATACTGTCATTATGCCTTATAATGATCATTTTATTTTCATCTGGTGCCTTTTGGTTGGAACCCATCACACATTGACTGAAAATTTAACGTAACATTTAATGAACATTTTAGCTCTACCTCCTGCCAAAGTAGATCCATGCGAACGTCGACCTTGCGGACCTAACGCCCAATGTTCTGAGGGTGTTTGCACTTGCCTTCCTGAATACCAAGGAGACCCGTATAGGGGTTGCAGACCAGAATGTGTTCTGAACACAGATTGTCCGAAAAACAGAGCGTGCGTTAGAAACAAATGTACCGACCCTTGTCCTGGAACTTGCGGGCAAAACGCGGAATGTGCAGTTATCAATCACATTCCGACCTGTACGTGTCGGCAAGGTTTTGAAGGTAACGCCTTTTTGTTCTGTCAGGAAGTTAGAGGTAAGCATATGAGGTCTGTTGCTGCGGCTGGTGATAATTGTGCGTATTTAGTGCCCGAAGTGAAGCGCCCATGCCATCCATCACCGTGCGGCCAGAATAGTGAATGTCGAGAAATAAATGAACAAGCGGTATGCTCTTGCGTGCCCGGATTTATTGGGGCGCCACCTTCTTGTAGACCAGAATGTGTGGTTAGTGCTGAGTGTGGTTTAAATGAGGCTTGTGTAAATCAGAAGTGTATCGATCCATGCCCAGGCACTTGTGGGTTGCTGGCATTATGTCACGTAGTCAACCACAACCCCATTTGTAGTTGTCCTAGTCGGTACGAAGGAGATCCGTTCACGAGATGTGTGCCTATCCGTAAGCCCTTGATTAAAATTGACCGCAAACCGCTTACGTTTAATATTTCAGGAGACATTCCGGTTAAACCGGTCAATCCTTGCCAACCATCACCATGTGGACCAAATTCAGAGTGCAAAGTTACCGGAGATTCCCCCTCGTGTACGTGCCTACCTCAGTTCCTCGGAACTCCTCCTAACTGCAGACACGAATGTGTTAGTAATACAGAATGCCAGTCGCATTTGGCCTGTATCAATAACAGGTGCAAGGACCCATGCCCAGGAACCTGTGGTGTTAATACGGAATGTCGAGTGGTCAGTCATACTCCTAATTGTATGTGTATGACGGGCTACTTTGGAGATCCATTCAGGCAATGCAACATCGAAGGTAACGCAACGAAAAGTAAAACTAAAGCCGGTATTCACAAAACTGTTTAGAAAAACAACCACCGTCCGTTGACCAAATCAATCCGTGCTATCCTTCACCGTGCGGCTCCAATGCTATTTGCAAAGAAAGAAATGGTGCCGGATCGTGCACTTGCTTTGACAGCTACATTGGTAACCCATACGAGGGATGTAGACCCGAGTGCACTCTCAATTCCGATTGCCCATCCAATAAAGCCTGCATTCAAACAAAATGCCAAGATCCGTGCCCTGGAACCTGTGGACAAAACGCGGATTGTTACGTCATCAATCATTTACCATCATGCACATGCAGACATGGATTCTCAGGGGATCCCTTCACTTACTGCAGCGTGTACACGAAACGTACGGTCGACTATCCTAACGCATTCCCGTTTAATCCTCACATTTTAGCTGACGAAAAGAAACCAGTGAATCTCTGCAACCCATCACCGTGCGGCGCAAACAGTCAATGTCGTGAACTAAATGAGCAAGCGATCTGTTCGTGCTTGCCAAGTTATATCGGAGCGCCCCCGAATTGTCGGCCAGAGTGTACAGTTAGTTCCGAATGCCCCCTTTCCAAAGCTTGTCTCAATCAAAAATGTGTCGATCCGTGCCCGGGAACTTGCGGAATTAATGCCAGATGCGAAGTTATTAATCACAATCCTATTTGCAGCTGCAATGTAGGATATTCTGGTGATCCATTTACCAGATGCATCGTGATAACAAGTAAGAATCGACTACTATAACGAATGATAGTTTGTAATGTACATATTTAGCTCCACCGGAACCACGTCCCCAGCACCCTTGCATACCATCACCGTGTGGTCCTTACTCGCACTGCCGTGAAGTTGGCGAGTCACCTTCGTGCTCTTGCATCGCGGGTTACATTGGCTCACCTCCGAATTGTCGCCCTGAGTGTTCGGTCAACTCCGAATGTTCCAGTAATTTGGCATGTATCAAAGAAAAGTGTAGAGACCCTTGCATTGGATCGTGCGGTGTAAATGCCAAGTGTAGCGTTATTAATCATACACCAATTTGCACATGTCCAGATGGATTCATTGGTAACTCCTTTGATATCTGTCATCCTGAACCGAAAAAACGTAAGTTTCTTTATTAGTCACATCGATCTTATTTAAATTTGTAGCGCCTGCACCTGTAAATCCATGCAACCCCTCACCTTGTGGACCAAACGCGGACTGTCGCGATGGAATATGTACGTGTATAACGAGTTACTTCGGAGACCCATATCGACAATGTCGACCGGAATGCGTGCTTAATACCGACTGTCCTCACAACAGAGCGTGTATTAACAATAAGTGCGCCGATCCCTGCATTGGCGTATGTGGTCAAAATGCGGATTGTGCGGTCATAAACCACCTACCCTCTTGTAACTGCGCGGAAGGCTTTAGAGGCGATCCGTTTAGTTTTTGCCTAAAATATGAGCGTAAGTCTACTGTTTTAATTTTCTCATTTTGACATTAAATTATTTAGCTCCCGTCGAGAAACATCCTTGCTCGCCGTCCCCCTGTGGATCGAACAGCCAGTGTCGAGAAATCAACGAGCAAGCTGTTTGCTCATGCCTGCCCGGATATATTGGAAGTCCACCTGTTTGCAAACCGGAATGTATTGTCAGCGCTGAGTGCGCTTTGCACCAAGCTTGTGTCAATAAGAAATGTGTCGATCCATGCCCTGGCACGTGTGGTATTAACTCTCTCTGCCACGTTGTTAACCATAACCCGATTTGCACATGTCCAACACAATATTCTGGCGATCCGTTTGTTCACTGCCGTGTGATAAGTAAGATGATTTCCTTTCCCATGTAGATTAAGGCTTCATCTGTCCATTTTCAGTTGAGCCAAAACCAGAAGTAAAGGAACCGTGTAACCCATCACCGTGCGGCCCTTACTCACAGTGCCTACCATCTCCTGATAAAACTAGTTACACTTGTGCATGTTTAGATGGTTACACTGGCCAAGCACCGTATTGTAGACCGGAGTGTGTTAGCAATAACGAATGCCCCACCAGTCTGGCTTGCATTAACCAGAAGTGTAGAGATCCCTGTCCGGGATCGTGCGGTGTTAATGCTGAATGTCGCGTGGTAGCTCACGTTCCCAACTGTATATGCATTGACAACTATATCGGCGATCCGTTCACTTACTGTTCGCGTAAACCAAGTGAGTTTTAGATGTAGTTGTCTACGAAGCTTGTGGGGGTAAAGCAAATCCATGAACTTATTGAAAATCACCAATAATTGCAAAAATACTTTTTATTTTATAACCGATGTTAAATTGACATTTTAATAGGTTTAAATGAGTAGGCTCTTTATCCGTGAGGGTAGATAAAGTGATCACTTTAACGGTAAGCGTGGATAAAGTGAAACAAATCATTGTGCGTTCCAAGGACACCTGTCATTGTTATTAAAAATGGGACGCGCAGTACGAAATCAAATGAAGTTTTGAACAGAATACAATATTGTTATATTAAGTTATACTCATTTCAAGATTGGGCCTTCGGCTCACAAAGTGTCCCCTGCCTACTAATAAGTGATATAGATTTCGAATGTAGACAATTGAAAGTGTCGCAAATAACAAAAAAAATAACGATTTAAGTCGATATTGTGATTAAATGATCATAAAAAATTCGATATATCGATCTTGGTATGGTTGGTTTGTAAATTTGATTCCAAAAAGGTGTAGATTGTGCGTAGCTGCGGGTGGTGAGAAAATGATACATATTTAAGTAGAGTTCCATTACAATCAATAAGCATTATTCCAAGTATCATAATATCGACTTAAATCGGTATTTTTTTTGTTATTTGCTACATTTTCAATTCACTAGGTACATGCGAAATTAGATATCTCACTAGTAGGCGGGGGACACGTTTGTGAACCAAAAGCTCAATCTTCAAATGAGTAACTTTTGTTTGAAACGTAATTTTTAAAAAAACTGTTTGACAAAATTAAAAGAACCAATGAAATTTCATTGAATTTCATCCAACCTACATGGTTTTAATTTTAAAAAATAAAATTCAAAATACAAGAGTTCATCGACAAAACTGTTTGACAATTTTGTTCCTTAACTCATCAAGAGTTCTCTCCATTTTCGTTGTACGTAAGTACGTACTTGGTGTATTGAGAATCATTTTTTTTATTACGAATACGATGTACGGCACCAAAAAAAAAAACAAAAGTTGGAAACTATTGGCAAAATGACGCAACCGCACTCAACGCTCTAATCGTGCGAAAATAACCATTAGATAAATTTTCCATTTTCCAGGAAATTTGTACGATAGGTACTTGCACGAGTAGTGTTGTGCGCTGGTGCGCCATTCTGTTGAAACCAACAGTTTCCAACTTTTTTTGGTACCATACATTGTTATGTATTCGCTCAATACAACATGTACTTTTTTTACGGGTCATAAAAAATAATGTTGATGATGATTTCTTGGAAACGAAACGTTGTATTGAAATTTTTTCAACGCTGTTTTGTAGAACAATGAGAAAGTGTTTTTTGTTTTTGTCTTCAAATAAAATTAGACAAAAATAAAAACAAAATCGGTAAATTTCGGGTTTTCTGACATATCGTCGGTAATAATCGGAATGTTTTAGTTTTCTTTACAGCATGATAATTACCCTTTAATTGCGCAACTTCTCTCTAATTCTACCGTCGTATTTCCTATGGTTTCCGTCTTTTCGAGAGATCCCCATGCTAGACATCCTTATTTTGGACGCAGTATATATTCAAACTTAGATCTTTAATTCTGAAAGTTGGAATTAAAAGATGTAAGTCATCACACCCAGATGGTGACACGTACTGGTACTACAAATTTCAGCGATTAACTCAGGTCCACTTTCGATCCCTTTACACCCAAAAGCCCGTTCTTCCACACTTTAAATTATAGATAATAATGTCCGTTGCAATTTTTAAAACGTTTATCGATAGTTAATCGCGACGCGTACTTTATTAATAAATAACTGATTGAAAGTCTTAGATCTGTAGCCTTAACAATAATACTGCTCCAGTTTTACGTGGAGTTGGCACTAACGTTCAAACCGCCACAACCGTACAAAACACGGCAATATTTTATTTTTTGAGAAGTGGAAGTACAGTGGTACTTTTAGTCCGTAGGAACTAGAGATAGAAAGTGACACATGTAGCCAGTGCATGTTGTGTTAGGTATGTATAGCCATAGAGATTTACTCTATGGTATAGCTCACCATCTAAGAGTGGAGTGCACAAAATAATGTGTACAGGGTCAAAATAGAGAGGGATATGTATAAAAATTAGGTTGGGCAAGAGCAAACAAAAACACTACCTTTAAGGAACAAATGAGTTGATTTTCTGAAAGCCAAGGACGTCGTATCTTGTAAATAAGAGCATTCTTGTGGTTATTGGTGTTTGTTTTAATTGTAGAAATTTATAAAATATAATAATGTATTATGTACTTGCTATATGCTTAGATTTGATTTGAATGCCTACGTACTAAACCGTTTCTTCTTCTATAGTACATCCAGTGACACCGAAACCAGAAAACCCATGTCTTCCGTCACCATGTGGTGTCCACACACACTGCCGAGTGGAAAACAACTACGCCTATTGCGAATGTCTTCCTGACTACCATGGCAATCCGCACGAGGGATGTCGACCTGAATGCCTAGCCAACTCAGACTGTCCAATGAGCTTAGCGTGCATCCGTAACAAATGCCAAGATCCATGCCCGGGAACATGCGGCGTGGGCGCTTTATGCACCGTTGGCAATCACATACCGATATGCTCTTGTCCTGATGGCTTCACCGGAGACGCGTTCAGATACTGTTCCTATATAACACCAGAAGGTAAACCTTCACGAGTCTGAAACTATTAACGCTCATTTCATTAATTACTAGACAAAACGCCGAAGAATCCCTGCAATCCGTCGCCATGTGGTTTAAACACCGTCTGCAGGGTCTTGAACGACAATGCGATATGCGAGTGTCTGCCAGGATTCGAAGGCACGCCGTCGACAACTGGCTGCAAACCCGAATGTACGATCAGCGCTGACTGTCCCAGAAATAAGGCGTGCGTCAATACGAAATGCGTCGATCCCTGTCCTGGAGTTTGCGGTTTTGGAGCTGAATGCTTTACGATCAACCACAGTCCTGTTTGTAGCTGCCCGCACCCACTAATCGGAGATCCGTTCACGTTGTGTACGAAAGAGGAGCCTCAACCTAAGGATCCGTGCTACCCCTCGCCGTGTCGTACTAACGGCCACTGTAGGGCCGTTAACGGAGCGGCCGTGTGCGTTTATCCGGAATGCGTCATCAATCAAGACTGTCCACGCGATCGGGCCTGCTACTCGCAGAAATGCCACGATCCCTGCTTAGACGCCTGCGGTTTGAACGCCTTGTGCCAGGTTGTGAACCACAAAGCCATTTGCTCATGCCCGACCAACTATGTGGGATATCCCGAAGTGGAATGCACACTCAAAGTGAAAGAAGGTAGGTTGTTATGTTTAATTCTGTCAACAAACGATTTTAGGAGAGAGTTCTTGACAATGTGATAGATACGTTTAGGGTTTTTAGAAGGCAAAAGTACTCAAAAATCACTACCCTGTAGAAGATCATCCAATTGCAGAAGGTCTCCCACCTTTTTCGTTCGTAATATTTAAGTATACGTTTTTATTCACTGCAGGGATCAAGTTCTTCCTCCTTATCTGATGAGATCTGATGTTAAATAAATAAAGAAGTCTTGCAAGAATTGAATGGTAAACTCTATTAACATTCTAATTCGTTAAGGGCTGGGTATTTGATTTTTCCATCAAGACTTCCCCCAAAAATCAAGTCTTTACAGAATAGAAGCGCTATTCACTTACAAACAGACACTTCACTTACACCGATGGTGCTATGAAGGCTCTCGAAGCGCTGTATAGTGAGAGATTTGTGGGCAGATCTCTTGTTCATCTGAAGGCACACATTCGATTCTAATTGACCAGAATCCAAACTATCATGGATGAACTTCCTTCTGATGCTTTGTGCAACTGTGGAAAACAGGATTCTTCATTACATTAATGGCGCTTTGATTATCCACTGTCAACACAGAAATACATTTGCAGTCCATTTCATCGAGAATCCTTGTGATCCAGGATAGCTTCCCCTACAGTCAAACTTGTCACAACAGTCACTGGTTGGCTTGTAGATGTACATACCTCTGGATTTCTTTGCTTGACCAAGGACTGGGACCGCCATAGTTCTGAGTTCCTTTATGTACTTGAAGAGTCGTTTCACCATTGCCGATTCCTTTACACTAGGAAAATCCATATTTCTTGAAAGAAATCTGATGGCAAAACAAATGTCCGATCTTGGGGCTACAGCTAGGAATAGAAGGGACCCAATAGCTTCACAGTCTGGAACTTTGGTCTCCAGTTCCTGTCGTTCGAGATCTTCGCAAGCATCTTTTTAAATATTCGTTGAAATTTCCCGAGCAATAAAAATTGAACCATCGCCCAACTTTTCAATGTTACATCCCAGGCAAAATGTTCCATCACTGACGTACGTGGAAAGTTTCATTGAGCCAGAAGTCATCCCTGTTAACTACCAGGCACACGCAGGGTCATTATCAACATTGTCCTGAACTTCACAAAGAGGCAGGGATCATTTTTACTTTGAGTAAGGTCACATTTACTCAAAAAATTGGTCAACATATTCCTGCATCTAAGAGCTTTGCGTATTTCATGAATGCTTTTTCTCAACTGACGCCACCTGTCAGTTCCATCCATAACAGAAAGCACTTTTGACGTCAAATTGAATCATTTTGAGTTCTTCACGTGCACACACACTCAACAGAGAACGCACTGACTCCCATCTCACGGTAGGGCTGAAGGTTTCAGTGAAACCAATCCCTTCACGTTGCAGATAGCTCTCGTCTACAAGACGTGCCTTTTAACGCACCAGTGAATCATTGACCTTGTACATACACCGACAGTCAATCGCCTTCTTATCGGCCAGCCTAGGAAATAGGTTCTAAATGTGATTTTCATTGAGTCCATTTACCTCCTCGAATCATTGCCACTTTCCCATTGATCACTTGAGAACTTTCAATGGTGTACGTAGACGGTCCAGCTTCATAAGCTATCATGGTGTACCATTTTGAGGTTCCACTGACTGCATACTCCTTCAACTTCTTCAGAATCTTCAATTTGGATCTGTCTAGGAGTTTCCACTGTTGTTTTCCTCCATTTTACTCGAACAAGTCTTCATTCTTTAGGGTCTTGAATTCTGAAATTGATCCTGATGTCAACAAGCTCGACCTTGATTCAACAGGTCCTACTGCTTGTTCTTTTGGTACTTCCGGTTCTGGTGCTGGTGTAGGATTCTGATCTTCTTCTCAGTTAGTGACGTCACACTCGTACTCGCTTTTACTGGTACAGTAGTATACAGTCAAAGATGACAGTCGACTGCTTGAAGATCACATCCCTCGACACAGTGACTTCAGATTCCTCCCGTACCCATTTGCGATATCCACCCCACAGTACCCAACCAGATTACCTCAACGAGATTTCTTGTCAAACTTCCTCCTTTTCTCTTTTGGTACGTGTACAAAGCATTCAATGTCGAATACTTTAATATGGCTGACCGCAGGCTTCTTCTTGTACCAAAGTTCGTATGGCGAAATTCTGGAGATGGTCCTGTTTGGTTAATCGCCCACGCAGCTGTCATTGCAGCCTCAGCCCAAAATTTTTTGTGAATCCAGAAGCTTGCAACATAGTCCTAGCGGCTTCTACCAACGTCCGATTCTGTCGCTCTTCACCGCCATATCAGACATAGATGTTGGGTGGCGCAAACCATGCTCTTCTGTGATCTTTTGAACGTCCTTGATCACAAAGTCAATACTATTATCAGTGAAAGGTCTTTCCAAGCATCTTCACCAGGATAGTGATGACCTTCCATTTTCCGAAGCTCAAACGGTGCATTTTTCCATTAATGCTTGCATCACATAGTCTCATTTCAAGTTGCCATTGACGTCAATCCTGTTTTTCTGTGGGAAGGCCAGAACATGACGTTTGTTCTCATGCCAAATTTGTAAGTGATGTTCAGGAACAATGTGACTTTCAGCTGAGGTCTGTGGTATCACTCTCATGTTTATGAGGAACAGCCCATTTGATTTCTTGGATTGAGTGCATAAAACTTTGTCTTTGTAAATGTAGCAATTCTCACTGTTTATAACTGAATAGTACCATTTAACCAGTCAGAAAGCATCAAGAAGAAATTTTTACCTAGTCCCGAACAAACCACACATCCTTAAGATCACCCTTTTTAGCATTGCTATTGACAATCATTTCAATGTTGACAATGTCTTGAAAAAACCTCAAAAGTAAACATCCTGGTCATGTGCTGTGTTGCACCACCGGAATCTGCAATCCAAACATTGGGGAAATACACAGATTTGACTTCAGAACCTAACAAACCCAGACCCTTCCTGACTCCGCTCAGACTTGGACTTCTTGGAATTCTTACAGTCCCGCTTATCATGGCCGAACTCACCACATTTGTAACATTTCTTTATACTGGGCCCATAACCTGATGAGATCTGTGATTAAATAGGTAAAGAAGTCTTGCATGAATTGAATTAACGATAGAAAGAAATTTAATTTAACATGGCCAAAGAAGAAACATAACATATTTTTCATATCTGTTCTGTATTTTTTGTCACTTTAACATTCGAGACCATTTAAGGGCTCGTTATTTGATCTTTACATCAACATTATCCTTTTCAATAAAGACTCCATTGTGACAGCTACCTACCTTGATAACTGAGGCACACAGTTGTCTTTCTGCAATCTCAAGGCAGTGCCTCTCATTTGGCGAGACTATCAAAATGCCCAATTTGATTGAATTAACTGAATTGATGAACCTGTTCCCATCTAAGAAACACCCCTTACACGGAGCATACCATTTAACGATGTTGTCAATAAGTTTTCATATTATTCTAAGATTCGGTCTTATGAACCTGTTGTCTTAGAATGATTTGATTAACTCAACATTAGTTCTCATAAGATGGTGAAAGCATACTGAATCGCAATATACTTCAACCCCAACGTGTACAAATTTTTTCTCTGCAAGTTCTCTCGAGGGGTATGTCATACTGGAGAGACGTTCTCGGCAACACCGGGATTGTCAAGTATACTTCTTCTCCTTGCCACTCTAGAGGAAACTGACGTTGCAGTATTCATTCGATTTTGAGTCAACGGCCTGATAAGGAGATAGGATCTGGTGGCGTTCGAGAAGAACTGAACGCTTGGAAAAATCCTTTTTGCGCGATTTTGTCAGCTTTCAAAATGAAAGTGCGTGACTCACCTCCTATCATCAGAAACGTTTAATATATTTGTCTCTTAATGACCCCAAACAAATTCCCGAGTTTAATGAATATTAATAAATTGCAGAAGTAAAACCGGAATGCCTCCAAAACTCCGAGTGCACAAATGATAAGGCGTGTATCGATCAGAAATGTCGCAATCCATGTGAAGACGGTTTCAATGTGTGTGGACGCAACGCCGATTGCCGCGTTCAGCTGCATAGAGCGATCTGTATATGCAGAGAGGGATACTCTGGCAACGCACAAAGTGCCTGCTTTGAAAGTAATTAATGCAAATTTGCGCGGGCGTTTCGAATAACAGTGCTGTTTCAGTTGGATGTCGAAGCGATACCGAATGTCCGTTTAATCAGGCGTGTGTTAATAACGAATGCGTCGACCCTTGTTCGTACACACAGTGCGGATTAAGCGCGGTTTGCAGATCGGACGCTAACCATAGAGCCAGATGCTATTGTCCCGATCGATTCAAAGGCGATCCTTATGTCCGTTGCGAAAGACCGGAATGTATAACGGACGACGAGTGCCCGTTCAATCTTGCCTGCCAGAATGAGCGCTGTGAAGATCCTTGCAATTGTGGTAGTGGTGCACTATGCATCGTTGACAGACATCGTGCACTGTGCTCGTGTCCACCCGGTTACATTGGAAATCCTCTAGATTCTTGTCAAATTGGTATGTGCCCCCTTTGAGTTTTGTGTATGTAAACACCTTTTTTCTAGATAAACCAGTCGTTCCTTTGCAATGTCGAATTGATGCCGACTGCGCAAGTAAACTGGCTTGCTTCAACAATGTTTGCCAAAATCCGTGCCTGGTAACGAAACCTTGCGGTATTAACGCGGAATGTTCCGTAGTCGATACCTTGCCATTGCGAACAATGTCATGCTTGTGCCTACCAGGTTATGTAGGTGACGCTGATGTAGAATGTAAACAAGGTAAGCTTCATTCCACAGGCACTAATACGAAACAATTCTCTTTTAGGAAACATATCACTCACATTTCCCTACCTTTTACATCCCAAGCCAACAGCATTCTCACTCCTTTAAAATTTCGCGCTAATTGTATGTTTTCCGTTTAGTACCGACGGAAGAAGTGGGATGTAAGAGCAACGACGATTGCGCGTCTAGCGAGGCCTGTATTAGGAGACAGTGCGTGAATCCGTGCACCATCGGAAATCTATGTTCGCTAACCGCCGAATGCCATCCAGCCAATCACAAAGCGGTATGCCGCTGCCCCAGCGGACTGTACGGCGATCCGTTTATCAAGTGCTACGAACGCACCCCTGAGCCAACTCCCGAATGTAAAATCGACTCGGATTGTCCTTCGAATAAGGCTTGCAGCAATCAACGGTGTCAAGATTTGTGCGCGATATCCAACGTTTGCGGGTATCAGGCGGAATGTCGTATGCTGCTTCATAGACCAACTTGCGTCTGTCCGGATGGTTGGGGTGGTAATCCACAACGGCAGTGCTATAAACGTAAGTCGCATTTACACTTAAACAAGACTGTAGGAGTTTCCGTGTCGGGATCCATTTTTAATTTGATTACACGATTGTAATTATGAAACCAAATGTTCAAATTTTACGTAACAAAAAGGGAATAAATATGGGCATGATACTGCAGGGTGGGGTAGTATCTGACGCATCTCTCCAAATGGGGGGTACAAGGAAAATTTCGCTTCCAAGTAGCCACAATTACCGTAAAATGTCGACATGGCTCGCCGACGTAAGAGAATGACGGAGGTGTATGTACATTTTCGCCGTCGCCGATAAACGCGGTGTGTAACTGTACACGCGGCAAGCAGCAGTCGCGCATACTGTTTTCGTTGGTCATTGCGAACGCATCGGCGTTTGGCACGCTCATAGGACAGCTGCATTGTAAATACTATTTAGGAGTACAAGGCGGATGCTGGCCGCTTAATTATACAGGGTGAGTTAACGATTACGCGGAGTAACTTAATGCCTTGAAGATAAGATTTTTCAATAGAGTGCTTTTATATTATGATATGGTTGAATATTCTCCACATTTTAAAAATATTTGGAATTATACAGGGTGCGCCCACAAAGTAGGGCGCCAAAATGGTACATTTTTTTAAATAGAATCCCCTGTATTTGAACGCATTTTTGAATTCTACGTGTAATTGTACGTCTTTTTTATTATATTATGGTTAATATCCGAAAAGCTAGTAGTTTTAAAGATAATTCGATTTTTAAGAAAAATTGGGCATTTGCAAGCTTCAGTATATTGTCAAAATTATTACTTAAATTTTGATTTTATATCTTTCATCCTGGGTTAAGTAAAAGTCAAACAAATACATCTACTATGAAGCATTAGAAAAATAGCTTACAGTGTGTTTTTTTTCTAGATCCAAAGTTACAAAACTTCGTATTAAAAAATTTCACTTTTTTTAAATGGAACATCCTGTATATTTTCCTGTCATCTTTTAGCTCCTCCAAAAACCTTCAACTTTTGATAATAATCTCCTATCCCTATGTCTGATAGTTTTGGAAACATCTTGGTTTTCCTGGAGGAGCTAAAAGATGACAGAAAAATCTACGGAGTGTACCATTTAAAAAAAGTGAGATTTTTTAATATGAAGTTTTGTAACTTTGGATCTAGAAAAAAACACCCTGTAATTAACCCAGGATGAAAGATATAAAACCTGGAATCAAAATTTAAGTAATAATTTTGACAATATACTGACGCTTGCAAATGCCCAATTTTTCTTAAAAATCGAATTATCTTTAAAACTACTAGCTTTTCGGATATTAACCATATAATAAAAAAGACGTATAATTCCAAATATTTTAAAATGTGGAGAATATTCAACCATATCATAATACGAAAGCACTATCGAAAAATCTTATCTTCAAGGCATTAAGTTACTCCGCGCAATCGTTGACTCACCCTGTACAAGCGGTGTGACCCTATTATATTCTGACTTGAAAGGAATACAGAAAATATACAAAAGTTTATAATGCCGTTTTTAGAATAAGTATACGGATTCGGTAAAAAATCGAACTTATCCCCATTTCTTTGAATAGAACGCCCTGTATATTTTGATCTGAAAAGATACCATATTAAATACTTTTTATAAAAATATATGTAACACACGGTATTCAAAGAAGAGTCAAGTGATTCAAGGCAATTAAAAATACGTTCAAGGTTCATGTTAAAGAAAGATTTCAAAAAGATTTTTTTTTAACTTATGTTTTGTTTTAATTACACTTTTTTAACTATCTGAACATTTTGAAATTGACCATTTTTTTTATTTTCCCGCGTATGTTAAGTTAGCGAAAATGTTCAAATTTTAATTGTACCATTTTAAATTTGACCCAAAAAGAGCGCATCGCGCCTGTATTCGTTTTTTCATAGTATTAACAATTACGGAGATGTCCTATAAAAGCGTTGCAAACAACCCACTCTGTACAGGGTGGTTCAAATTCGTCGCCCACCATTAGCTCTGTAGTGGTGAGAGATACAGTGGAGGTTAAATGGAGGCAACGTTACTCCTTTTTGTGACTAAAAAAACGTAATTTGAAATTTTAAAAAATCTTTTAAAATAACTGAGATATGACCAAAAATTTCGTTTCCATTTTTCCTACCTTACACGGTCGCAAATAGCCGCTTCTCAAAAGAAGAAAAATAATGACATGTCACACTCCATACAGAAGAAAAATTTCAAAATCTAATTTTGATATTTATGTAAAAGTATAGAGTGTGACCCTTCATTATTTTTCTTTCTTGTCTCTATGTCATTCCGTAAATATCCAATGCGGCGTCCATAAGAAATAAGGAAGTAGTAACCTATAGTTCCTAGATCTAGCGCGTTATGGAAATGCTGATAACAGATTCAGATTTTCCGACAAAAATTGCCCATACAAAGTGCTAACAGAAACATCCATATCTGAAGGCTTAAGCTACGGAAATGAAAACGAAATTTGACATATTCAGAGTTTTGGTCATATCCCAGTTATTTCCAAAGATTTTTGAATAATTTCAAATGCGTTTTTTTAGTCACAAAAAGGGGCAACTTTATCCCCATTTAACCTGCACTGTAACAATTTTTGTTTATAAGGAAATTATAGTAAAGGTCACTACTCTCTCTTATGTACCCCCCCCCCCCCTTACAATAGATAAAGCTCTTCAAACAAATTTAAAATTATGTTTTTATTCCTCTTTTTTATTTTGTGTATTATCAAGCCCTTGCACTCAAATCAGGGTAAGTCAAAAAGAAGTGCCATTAGTGATAAAACTTTTAAACTACACGACATATGGCGAAAACTCTCATGATCTATTTATTCTTATTTAAAAATACTCGCAATCTAAACTATACCCACCATTTTTACAGCTCAATGTAAAATAAACGGAGATTGTCCATATGACAAACAATGCGTCAACGATAACTGCGTCAACCCTTGCGCTTCGCACTCGTGCGGTCGTGGAGCGGAATGCATAGTTACCTACCATCAAGCACAATGCCAGTGTCCCGGCGGTACGCAAGGTAATCCGCTTAGCTCCTGTATCACAGGAGTATGTCAATACAACGAAGACTGCGCCGATCACGAGGCATGCGACCGCCTGAACAGAATTTGCAGAACTGCGTGCGACGGAGATTCTTGCGCCGAGACCGCAACTTGCGTCGGACGCAACCATCAACCTCACTGCAATTGCCCAGCGGGTACATCTGGGAATCCCTACGTGCTTTGTTCGGGTATGTTCTCTAATTTTGTTTATGACACGATTATTTCATTGTGTATGTGTAGTAGATGAAGTCAAATCGACATGCAAAGGTGACGCAGACTGTCCTTCCCAATATGGTTGTGTAAACTCGAAATGTCAAAATCTCTGCGGCATTACCAACATCTGCAACTTAGACCAAGAGTGTAAAGTGATCGATACTTTACCTATACGCACTGTAATGTGTCAATGTCCTTTGGATACGGTTGCAGACAGCAGTGGACACTGCAAGGCAATCGGTCCGGAGCAACCTCAATGCCATACTGATTTAGATTGTAGCGATTCGGATAAATGCATACATGATCGTTGCATTGAAGCTTGCAAAGTAGATGGCTGTGGTTACAACGCCCAGTGTAATTCGGTGCACCATCAGTCCGTCTGTACTTGCGCCTTTGGCTACTTTGGAAATCCGCACGTTGAGTGCACTAATGGTAAAATACGTTCTGAGTTTTCAAATTTGGTTTTTCACATGACGAAATGATTACAGTGCCAATTTATCCACCACCAGTTCCACTACCCGAATGCTACAAAGATGACGATTGTCCATACTATGAAAGGTGCAAAAATGACATCTGCGTCAATCCGTGCGTTGTCGACAAACCATGCGCAATTGGAGCCTTCTGCTCTGTGAACAATCATCGGGCGATATGTATGTGTCCATCTGGATACGAAGGCAACCCCAAATTTGAATGTATCCCTCGTAAGTATCCAACAATTTGTAAGTGACAATGGTTAAAGGAAACTTTTCTAGCTATCGATAAGGGAATAGGCTGTAAATCCAACTCAGATTGTGCCGGATCTGAATCGTGTGTAAATAGTAGATGCGTTAGTCCGTGCAACTGTGGCCCCAATGCGGAGTGTAAAGTGACCAATCATTATCCCATCTGTTATTGCAAGTCGGCGTACTTTGGAAATCCGCAGATTGGTTGTGTGAAGCGTAAGTATTTTTAGTACTAGTATGAGAATAGAATAGTGAGTCAATGAGATTATTTGAATAATCAAAATTATACAGATAATCAAACTATTTGAATACCATCAACTACTGTAAATCATGATAATTAATTTGTTGATTTGAATTTAGTTGGGTGTCAGTCAGAAAACGAATGCGCCAATGACCAGCAGTGCTACAATGGACAATGCGTGAATCCGTGTATTTTGGGAGACCGTTGCGCGAGCACGGCTCTTTGCTATGGCAGCAACCATCGTGCCGCATGTAAATGTCCTGACGGTTACGCCGGAAATCCCTTCGACGCTTGCGAAAGAGTGGAATGTCATATTGATTCCGATTGTCCGATTAATAGAGCGTGTATTGACCAACGTTGCATTGATCCTTGCTCGAGTATCGCCAATCCGCCATGCGCACAAAATGCCAGATGTTACGTACAGAATCACGCTGCGGGTTGTATATGCCCGCCTCATCTACCAGAAGGAAATCCCCTGACGTACTGCGCACCGAAAATGACCGAGATGGGTCGCTATGAGTGTGAGCATGACGTAGATTGCCCCAGCAAGTTGGCGTGCATTAAAAATGCTTGTGTCAACCCCTGCGTCGCGTTAGTACCTTGCCATCCTACCTCGCACTGCAGCGTACTTGATACCGTACCTGTCCGTACAATGATATGCACATGTCCCGATGGATGGGTGCCTAACGAAAACGGAGAATGTCACGCTGTTTTAGTACCAGTGCCCCCAGGTTGCTCTTCCGACTCAGACTGCCCAAGCGATAAGGCTTGCGTAAACAGAATGTGTCGCAACCCATGCAACTGCGGCACTGACACCTCTTGTTTTGTCAAAAACCATCGACCGATCTGTTCATGCAAAGACGGTTATGAGGGTAACCCTAACACTGTATGTCACAAAGTGGGTTGCCGATCGAACTCAGAATGCGATTCCGGTAAAGCGTGTATTAACGGAAACTGTCTGAACCCATGCCTAGTACGCGATCAGTGCGGAATTAACGCCGAATGTTACGTGCGTGGAAACCAACCAGAATGTCGCTGCGTAAGTGGATACCGAGGCAATCCATATGAAAGATGTTTAGTAGTCGGATGTAGAACAAACAGCGAGTGTCCAGGCGAACGTCAGTGCATAAACGCACAATGCGTCAATCCCTGCGTGTACGAAAACCCATGCTCGTCAAGATCCGAATGCAGAGTACAAAACCACGTGGCGCTATGCAGATGTCCACCAGGTTACACCGGAAATCCTTTCGTTCAGTGTCGTCCTGAACCACAACCCGAATGTCGGCAGGACCCCGACTGTCCAGCCACCCTCGCTTGCATCGACAACAAATGCGGAAATCCATGCGAAATCTTTGAACCATGCGAAAGACCGGCGACATGCGAAGTTGCAAGTACTGTACCCCTACGTACAATGATTTGTATTTGCCCGCCTGGCTACATTAGCAGCGGTAGTGGTACTTGTCAACCCACTAAGGCCGTGATCGAAGTCGGAACTTGTAAATCGGACGACGATTGTCCCAACAATAAGGCTTGCTATAACGGCATATGCAGGAATCCATGCAATTGCGGACCGAACTCTGAATGTCTTGTCAAAAATCACAAACCGATCTGCAGCTGCAAACCGGGATACTTTGGTTACGCGGAAATAGAATGCGCCGCCGTCGGTTGTCGATCTAACGACGATTGTTTGGGTCATCACTCATGCGTTAACCGACAGTGCGTACCGGTGTGCGCGACCAACGGAACATCGTGCGGCAATCACGCCGAATGCTACGGACACAATCATCGCGCCGTCTGCGAGTGTGCGCCTGGTTTTATTGGCAACCCCCACGTCGCTTGCGTCGTCATCGGTTGCCGATCGAATCTCGATTGCCCCACAAACAAGGCGTGCGTGAATAAAAAATGCGAAAACCCGTGCGCCCTTGGAAAACCTTGCGATGAGACCTCGGAGTGCAAGATTTACAATCATGAAGTGGAGTGCGCCTGTCCACCTGGATATCTGAATACTAAGGCCGGTTGTCGAAAAGTGGAAGAAAAATGCCGTTACGATTCGGATTGTCCACAGCGCACCGCTTGCATCAATGGTAAATGCGATAATCCATGCGCGGTAATCAAACCCTGCGGCGACAATGCAGATTGCAAGGTTTTGGATACGTTACCAGTAAGGACGATGGTTTGTGAGTGTTTGCCTGGTTATATGGGTAACGCTGCAGTAAAATGTGAACCAGGTAAGTTTTCAAATTTGATTGTTTCTCGCCCATTCTCCTTTGAACCTCACTTTTTATTCTTGCCCAATATTTGACTCTTCGAAAATTTATGTCATGTCATAAACCTGATCGTTTGTTTATTATTAGTCTCAGACGTAGTGTCCTACCAGGTGCCTACACCGCACCCGCCTATTGTAGTATCTTCTTGGAATTTTGTATCGTTCCTAGGTAATCTTTTATCTAAAGAATCTGTACCCTGAACAACTCATACTGGTATCCAGAGGTGGTTTCTTCTTTCTACTTGCATCCCTTACACATTTCACTTGTTTTGAGGCCTTCATGATGTAGGTGTGTTTTTACTTCAACCGATTCTTGTCCCTTTAAAAAGCTTCAGCTTGTCTCTGACTCCAGTATTCGTTGCATAATTCAGAATGGTTTTCGATTTCCCTCCCACCGGAACATGTGGTATCCCGCTTTCATTTATCGACCTTAGAGGATTGGACCTTAAGACTCCTCTGTAGTCAATTTGTATTTCAGTGTTATTGCAATTGGTTAGACCACCATCAATACACACTGCTACATGATCTCCTTGAGTGAAACCAACGATGTATCTATCCTTCTCAGTTTTGCATATTCTTTTCATTTATTGTTAAGCACAATAGACCATGTATAATAATGATCAAGGACTAATTATGTAAACAAGTTTATCGAAAAGCTGTACAGTTTGACTGGAGATGCACAAATACCTATTTCTGTTACTGTTGAATATAGTATATTATATACCGCGGGACTGAAGTAGTACTTTTAATCCCGAAGGTAAAGTTTATGGCCCGACCGAAGGGAGGGCCATAATTTACCTGAGGGATTAAGACCACTACTTCAGTCGCAAGGTATATACGATATTTTTCGTACTTCCGAAACCGAAACACTTAATATGTATGGAGTTAGAGAACGGGTTCTTTCAAAAAATCGCTGCTTAACAAGTTACCATAGGAACGTTGCGTTGGTATGACAATCCCTATGCTATGGTAACAAAAATAATTTGGAAACTGTTTGCTAGTGTCATAATTTTGCGGTGGGTGACAAAGGTGTATTTGATATTGATAAAAAGCAGCCAAACTAGGTATAGAATTGATACCACCGAAATCCAAAAAACTATATGAGCAGCAGTACGATGCGTTTAAGAAGTAGTGCCGCATACAAAATGTGGAACAACCTACTGAAATTGCCTTGTTAGTAATTTCATCCTTCCGGGATTTTCGTCTAAATTTAATCCCGGCGGGACAAAAAGTGACACTTCAGTACTTGTCATAAAGGAGTGAAGTTCTTACTTTAGTCCCGGAAGTACGAAAAATTACTTATTCAATGCATTTACTGCAGTTTTCTGTAATGACACCTTCTGTAAATTACCTGGTTTTCAGGTAATTAGTGGACTAGATTAGCATTGTTTGTTATAACATTTTTTAATTACCCCTTTATTTCTTGTGATTTGTTCTAATCATTTTTCCTGATTTATAGATTTTTATAGTTATTAGGTACATGTGCATGAATGAATTCACTTAGGTATGGTAGATCCTAAAAAAACCGATACTTCGAGCACCTAAAATAAATTATCTTTACAATACAAGGGTGAACAACAACAAATATTGTATGTTTTTCATAAAAATGGTAGCTAACATTTAAAATTCTGTTACAAATGATTAAAAGTATAACAGTTATACTGATTCTAAATAAATCCTTATCCTTTCAAAAATTAATAACAATTGTACATTTAGCGTATTACTTATTTATATCTATGCACGACCCATGGAGAATTTTTCCGAACATCTTTTGTGCGGTAAGATGACTTCACTTTTTTGCCCTGAATTCAATGGTAAAAATAAAATTTACTTGATCCTCCTATTTTTTGAGGGACAAATATTCCTGTTGATAAAGTTGATATCAGTCTATATTGAAAAAAGAAGTAGGTAGTTGTAAAAAATTTACCGGTTTCTGTCGCTACATAGTATTGGAAATTTGAAAAAAATTCGCCAAGTTGATGTGAAGTTTGTGGGACTCCATCAAAAGGTATTCTCAAACGGAAAGATAAATAGTCGAATTTTTTTAAAAGTGCAAGAATTTTTTTATATCCACCACTTTCACTAACTTGACTTTACATGAGCAAAACAGTGACACTTTGTTTTAAATAAAATTGTCAGTGTCGGCCATTAGTTGTCGTATCCCGCTTAGGAATTTAACTAAAAAGGGGAATTGTATTTATATCGGTAGCGTTTCTTTTATATAACATACCACGACGTTTCCTATGTTTATGTTCCGCTAATTACTCCGCTACTTACCTTATTGTAATTCTAATATTTTGAAGAATTCGCCATTTTATAGAATGTGTAAGTATTGTAACATGTTTTCTAAAAACTATGATATCTTGTATTTGCCAAAAGTTCAATTTTTAGATTTTCATTGTTAATAATTAATATTATAAGAAATGTTAAATATTTTTTGTCTTTGTTATATAGTGTATTTTTAAATTTATTGTTATTCTACTCATATATTTAAATTTCTCTTTTTGTTATTTGCTTGCTTATTTGTTATATGGATTTTGTCCGTTAATTGGATACTCATCTGTTGGGCAAAATATACATTATTATTATTATTATTATTATTAATAAGTGAAAAAACTTTATGGAAAGCAAAGGGCATGTGCATCTTTTGCTTTTGGTCGCATTTCTCGAAATAGATAATTTTCACGAAGACTAACTCTTAGTCCAGTATGCAGATAATTTTAACCTTCAAAAGGTGGTGTAAAAGATTTTATTATTTTAAATGGTCCATTTGGGTCCAAATAACATGTATTTGAAGAGTACGCACAAATTTTTTCCCGGCACAACTTTTGGCAGCCTAAAAACCTCAACATTTTTGGCATTTTTTTAGTTTTTCGCTTAAAACTCGAAAACGGTCCGTATTTTATGAATAACACTTCTTTAGTAAAGTAAAGGAAACAAAATTATGCGTCGATAAAAAAAAAACAAAATCGGTCCAATAGAAAAATTTTTACAAGCGATCAAAAAACGCCCATTTTTTCCAACGAATTTCAAAAATTGGTACAATTTTAAATTGTTGGTACTTTTTGAACTCTCTGATTGTTGTTCTACAATCTTTAGGGAAGGGGGGTAGTGGATTTTTTCGTTCCTTTAGGAGCCACAACGCATTAAAAAAAGGTTAACTCAGTTCTTTAGAAAAGTTGGAAAAAATGGGCGTTTTTTGATCGCTTGTAAAAATTTTTCTATTGGACCGATTTTGTTGGTTTTTTTTTATCGACGCAGAATTTTGTTTCCTTTAATTTACTAAAGAAGTGTTATTCATAAAATATGGACCGCTTTTGAGTTTTAAGCGAAAAACTGAAAAAAGTCCGAACGTTTTGAGGTTTTTTGGCTGCCAAAAGTTGTGCCGGGAAAAAATTGGTGTGCACTTGTCAAAATCGTTTACACCACATTTTGCAGGAATCGGCCCTTCTGACTGCTCCGCATACTGGACTATCTGAGGAAACTGATAATTTTAGATGGAAAATATAGACAAACGTGTAATTTTTGATTTGATCTAACTAAACAAAGTGCTACGCTTCTGGTAGTTTGAAAGCATTGTTATAAAACAGAGTTCATATTCAGCACTACTTATGATATAAGTAATATGTGAAGTACCTAGTATTGTACGTACCCCTCGCCCCGTCAAAGGGAGATATTATTACAGCCTCATTATAGGGTTTTTTTAAATTTCTTTGAAGCATCCTAATGGTATGCAAAAGGTTTTAGAAATAAAAAATTATTTCCAATGTACCTATAATAGAATATCCATTTTTCGTCTTGGGAATATGTGACATTGTGATTTACAAATCAACAGCATTCAAATAAATAAATAATAAATAGTCATTTATCTAATCCATATCATTAGGAACGGCGTAACAATGTGTAGGGTAATGCCAGGTAGTTTCTTTTGTTTTCCCTTTCAAGTAATGAGTCGTCGCCTCGGGCGTTATTAGTGCAATTTGAGTTGCCTATCCTTACGTTAGTGTTTTGATTTTTTCTGAAGATTGCGAAACATATTTTTTAAAATATATGCCTTATCATAATAGATGGAAATAATATCTTTAAGTACCGCCGTAAGAAATACTGTCGGATTTCCAAATTGGTGCGGTACGTTTTTCTACCCTCATTACAACCGCTACAAAAAACGATTTTTCTATTCATTGATCTTCCTAAAAAACTAAGACCGATATTTCAATTTTTTGTAAGTACCGCCGTTCTTTTCATCATTGCAACTACAAAAGCAACATTTCATAAGAAAGTTTAGCTATTTTTCCAATATGGCGGATTGACTACAGAGGAGTTGTATTTTAATTTTATTTTGCCTTTATTTTTGAGTGGGCGGGGTTTCAGCCAAGACTGCTGTACCAACCCAACCCTCTATACATTTACAAATATCCATGCCCGAACCCGGATTCGAACCGGACCCTTGGCACCACAGTTCACACGGGCCGGCTAAGTTGTTCTATACTACTCCGGTATATACCTTACAAATTAGGAACTGCAGGAAAACCTAATTCTGAGTAGCCAGCAGAATGCTCGAAACTGATCCAAGGAAATTCCCATCTCTGTCACAGATAAAAAATTCTTACCTCAGCCCAAGTTCGCACACCCGACCTCCAGCTATGTAACTCAACGCTCTACCCCTGAGACACATAGACGGTTACAACACTCCCCCCCCCCTTGTGCCCCAAATATTGCTTACTCCTTGAAACTAATCCATTTTGTTCCTGTCCTCCACATAAGCAAACCCCTCCAAAATAACTTAACTGCCCAACAGCTTGAGTGTACAATATTGATTTCAATGTATGTGTTTTTTATAGTGTCACCATGCCGTCTCGATAAAGGTTACCGCTTAACACCCGACGGTAAATGCGAGTGTCCACCCGGCACCGCCCTCAACGAGAACGACGAATGCATCTTCTGTCAAATCGAAAAAGGATTTAAGATCAACGAGCAGGGACGTTGCGTCTGCGCTCTCGAGCGCGGTATGATTGTGGACGAGCACGGAAATTGCATCTGTCCTGTGGAATACGGTTATCGTTTAGACCAGCGCGGAAATTGTACGCCCGTACCTGGCGCCGAATGCGAGAATAACCACCACTGTCCCGATCATAAATTCTGCAATCCGCAAACGAAGACCTGCGATAATCCTTGCGTGCCGACAAAGTGCGGAAAGTACGCCTTCTGTAACGCGGTCAATCACCAAGCCGTCTGCCAATGTCAGTCCGGTTACTCAGGAAACCCAGAGGTCGATTGCAGTAAGTACACTCACTTAATGCGTCGAGGAACATGCACTCATTTAATCATTACAGCCCCAAGTATATTACATCATCGAACTGATTTCCCTATACCCGATATGGAAGTCAGCTGCCTGTCAGATGGCGTCCAAATACAAATCGATATAACTGACCAAGGCTTTAACGGAGTTCTGTACGTAAAAGGACACAGCAAAGATGAACAGTGTCGTCGAGTTATTACTGTACCATCAAATGAACGTTCACGAACTGAAATATTCAAGGTACAATTTGGCAACTGCGGATTAATCCATGTTAATGTAAGTATAACTGTTGCTGGTAACATTATTTGACATGTTTTTAAACAGGGTCAAGCCAGCTTTGTGCTTGTGATACAGAAACATCCGAAACTTGTGACTTACAAGGCGCAAGCTTATCACATTAGATGTATATACCAAACTGGAGAACAAAATGTCACCCTGGGTTTTAACGTATCCATGCTGACCACGGCTGGAACCATAGCTAACACAGGTCCTCCTCCAACCTGCGTCATGAAGATCGTAACGCAAACTGGCCAAGAAGTGAACTCGGCGGAAATTGGCGATAACTTAATGCTCCAAGTTGAAGTACAACCAGGCTCGATATATGGAGGATTTGCCAGAAGTTGTATTGCAAAGACGATGGGCGATAACGTCGAAAACGAGTATATAGTAACTGACGAGAATGGTTGCGCGACCGACCCCACCATTTTCGGCGAGTGGGAATATAACCATGATACTCAAAGCTTACTGGCCAGTTTTAACGCTTTTAAATTCCCGAGCAGTGATAATATAAGATTCCAGTGCAACATTCGTGTCTGCTTTGGAAGATGTCAACCGGTAAGTACAAAACCCTTCAATCATGGCTAGCAAACGTGACGGTTCTAAATTATGCATAGCACAAACTTCATCTGGGGAAGAAAATAGACAAGTATCTTTTATGTTTCGTTATATTGGATTATTTCTAAAAATTTCACATCAAATTAACATTAAGGTCGCGCTCCAATATTTCAAAATGATACGGCTTTCAGGATTGTAAGATCCTAAGATCACTATTTCTTTCCTGAGTGGCCTTCTTGAGTCTTTCTCCAATGTGGTAGATTTTCGTTTTTTAAAATCTTTCTAATTTGCATATGTCAAACATGGCGGTTCATGGGATGGGGATCTACACAAGATCTTGTTGGCTTATTGTAGTCTATCTATAGGTTTAAAATATTCTGCAAGTAGCATCTTGTAGCAATTCCTGGTTTTTCTGTCCCTCAAGGAACCTGTGCCTTGACCTATTATAGGCTTCACAGTGACACAGTATATGCACCTATTGCAACAGATGGGTTGACTGTATAGTTCCGTTTTATAACATGTTGGAAATCCACTTGCAGACTGCCACATGGATTCATGTTTCGTACACTTCTTATGTCTTAGGCTTTGCCATACGCGCATGCGCTATTCGTGCACATACTATTTGCTTCCATATGTGTCCTCAAATCGTATTCACATACAATTTGCGTAATGCTTTAATATCAGTCTTGACAGAACGTCTTTGCACTTTGACCATTATAGAATGTATTTAAATGTATTCAAACTCAATTAAAGGTACAGCTGTACTGACTCCAAAGAAATGATTCCACCCAATACCATTTTTATATCTGTTGTTACTAGGTCAATTGTCGTGGATATAACGCATTTGGAAGACGAAAACGTGCCATAGATTCCGAAAACAATACAGATGTGTTAATACCCGGCGATTTGATGAGCGGACAAGTACGAGAAGAAATTACTCTACAGTCTAACGCCATTTTAACTTTCGAAAGACGCGAACAACGTTTCGTAGATCCGACTGAAGGTATGTCTCTAGATGTTTGGGAGAATTTGTGATAACTTCAACGTTTTCAGCTCCCAACGCTCAACGGGCGGAGGATATCTGCGTGTCGATGATTGGTTTTATAATAGCCTTGGTCATAACGGCACTCTTAGCCTTGGTGGCCGTCGCGGTTGCAGTTTCGTGCTGGTTAATGGCGTATCGGCGCAGACCAAAGGCGACGGGACCTCTTCCGCATCCACCTGAGTTCCCGAATCCTCTCTTTACGACGCCCGAACCAATGGCAGAGCCCAGTCCGGACTACCTCACATAATCAATCGTAAAACAATGTAGATATTAAATTTAGGTTTTTATATAGACAATGAAGAAGAGTGTAATATGTATATTAAGTCGACCAAGACCATCTTCCTCTACTCACTGTGCCTTCGACTTAATGTAAATATTGCGAAGATGAAGCAAAGAAAAGTAATGTTCCACGCCATTGAAACGGAAAAATGGTTGTCACATTTCTATTTGGCTTCCTTTTCCATTGGCTTACTCCTTTAAGTTTCAAAGTCAAGGGGATGTACCATTAGATGGGTGGCGGTCTTAACACTAAATTTCACTAAATTATTTTGATCTAATGCCCTTGTCTGTATTTCTTAACAGTCGTAGTTTTAGTGCCTGACATAAATTGTTGTTTTAAAGCCATTGGAAGACGTAAGCGTATACATAAGACTATATAAATTGTATAAAAAGTGTGCGTGAAGAAGTGTGAATGTTAATTATGCTCAACTTTAATTGGTGCTGACTGATTTTTATTAGTAATTTTTGAGCAGTCATATTTAGTCATTCTTGTAGTATAAACTATTAAAATTAAATAAAAATTACGATGATAAAGTCTCTAGGAGGCAATGAATAGTATAAATCAAATAAAATTTGTCTTACTATTTCAAAAAGAAATTGGCTTCCTATAAATGTATAGTATACTTAACTTTATTCCTTTATTTATGTATCAATTTTTATTTAATGTCATTGTTTAACATGATTCCTTTTAACTGTTACATTTGTGATAATTGCTTTTTTTAAATAAAGTTTGTTTAATAATAATAAAAAAATGTGCCAAATTCTTGACAGAACAGCTTCAAACCAAAAATCGCACAGAGTGTCTTCTAAAAAGGGTAAGTGTATGGTAGTGACAACTAACTCACTAAAACTATTACTGCTACACCCACGGTTACACGCCAATTCGTCTCGCTAATGCAAGTGCAGTCAAACCCCAATAAATCATCCACATCTTTTTTAGGCAAAAATGCTTGTTTCAAAAGTGTCAACTGGGTTAGCACCCGCACAATCGGTATGAATTGAAGATTATTAGCAGAATAATTATTGGAATTTAATTTAAATAAAAAATATGCAAATTATTCAGGGTAAACTCCTCGGATCATAATTGCTGTACCGTAAAAGATAATAATAATAATGGTATATATTTTGTTAGTATAGCACCTACAATTGTCAAAATTAATGGTAAAACCATTTTCCAATTTAGTAACATGTCATGTAAATAAATATTTATGTGTCTATAAATAACAAATCTTTAAAATATAACAAACAGAAAAAACATATAGGTAAAACAATTAAACATTAAAAAAAATAGTTTAGCCCACCAACAGCATTTCAGCAATTCACAAGACTAGATAGCTGCGTCTGTTAAAAACGATTTGATTGTATTCCTGAAATTCTTCGGGAGTAATGCTCTGATTGTCGTTGGAAGTTTATATCGATTTAAATGCAAGTTTGATAAAATAAAAAAATATTAGAAATATGACGACGGTTATTTGCGGTATCTTTTATGGTAAAGGAAATATGACTTGCGGCAAGAAACGCCAGGAACGGACGGACTCGGACGCCACCAAGCGAAAATCTCGCGCCTGGTGCGAGGTCGACAATAGCCACGGACTGGCGGGTCGGTCACGGAAGCGTCGGGTAAACGCAACTGGAGAAACGGTAGCCAGGAATGGGACGGGTCCAGTCACGGCGGTCACTCGGAAAAAAAAACAGAATTACGACAGACTCCCGCGCCTATCACAAGTGAAAGCAACAAAACACAAATCGATGAAAACGGCGGAAAATCAATTGCAGGAAAATGAACAATAATCCCCATTCATTGTGCGTTTCCTATTTATCGAAACGTCTGTTTCGAGTAGGGAGTACTGGGACTCCCATTTCGTACGCGTAGGTATACCTTCGAGCTTCGACAAGTTAAACCAAATTTGAACTGTTTTTAATTAAGTACTCGGCCTGCAGTTATCAGAAAAATATGGGGCAACTTGCAAACATCTGAAAAATTTAGAGCGCATCCAAAGACACCTCTCTAAGACTCTTCTGATAACGTTCATCGCAACTCATTAAAGCGTCAGTCAGTAATTTTGGTTACCTAATTAGGGGCGTTCAAACTTTACTATGCGGTAATCCAATTAACACCTAGGCCTAATTGGAATTTTCCCGGCACAACAACTGCTGTATAGTTACACATATGCACGCTGCAAGACTGATAACGTGTAAACACTTCGATTTGGAACCCTTGTTTTCATTTACTGGTGGCTAACAATGTTTAAGGCATGGGCTTGGACGTTTTTGCAAAGAATAAGAGTTCTTTGAAAAAACATCCAATCGAATGCCGTAACAACATTGTTGGCTTGACAACATGCTTTATAATACCGGCCGTTA
This sequence comes from Photinus pyralis, assembly GCF_008802855.1. Lineage (NCBI taxonomy): Eukaryota > Metazoa > Arthropoda > Insecta > Coleoptera > Lampyridae > Photinus > Photinus pyralis. Next base: position 26,034,418 of record NW_022170738.1, on the reverse strand, counting down.
GTCTATATACATATTATTGTTACTTGTTACGTTCACTTTGAGCAAAAGTAACAAAATTGCCTTAGATAAGCACACGGTAAGCTCAGGCAAAGTAGAGGTGGGTTGTCGGGGGGAATATTGGGGTTCTTATAGCTACAAGCAAAAATAAAGCAGAAGGGAAGAATAGTAATAGTAGAGGTACCTACCTAATCTGAACTACTTAGTATTCAGTAAATGTGGAGAGAGGAGGAAATACTTGCCAAAAAGGGGAAACAAGGTAGACTAAAAGATCCTTGTTCTGGTCTGGGGTGTTAAAAGGGAATAAAACACTTGATAGGGATAGAACGTAAACAATATAGTTGACGTATCCAATCAATGGTGAATTAATCCAATGATCTTAATAATATTACAAATAAGATACTGTAATTTAAAGATCTGCTCCGTCAATCTTTGAATTTCAATTAACTTTGGAAGAAAAAAAGGGGGCCAACACGTGGTCGAAGAAAATATATTGATCCAAATACGCTTCCGCAAAAACAACGCTATAATCGTTAAGTGAATACTTATTACAATTTGATGGTATCGAAGACCAAAATGTAATCAAATGGTATATATTAGTAGGGGAAATCGACGAAAATAACAAAATTATTGGAATTTTCTAATCTCTAAATGGCGGTGGACCTTTACAAATTAATTTTTCTTGCGCAATATGAGAAAATCCAAATGAACGTTTTCACTTTAAAATATCGATGTCGAAAGCACAATCCTGTAGGAAATAATGAAGTAAATCGTAAATCAAAAGTAAGAAAAAAAAACGGCACGACCTTAAAACTTGTAAGATAAGTCCGTAAATAGCGTCAGCGAAACTTGGAAATAGAAAGAGAGAAAACTTCACTCAATTTAACACAGCGCCAGTATGTCCCAAAAATGGTCAACAAATTGTTAAGTAAGTAATGGCGTGAATCATCTTGCAAGTAATAATCGAGAATGCGTCTTGCACAATGATGGTGCGGAAGAAATTAAAGAAAGTTCTGTGCACCCTCGAACAACAACAGAATGAACGATTCAAAGAAATCAATCACAAGAGAATAAAGAAAAACTAAATCTAACTAATGAATTACAAAGAAGTTACCTAGGTGGCGTAAGGATTTAATAAAGGGTTGCATTCAAATGAAAGCACCGAGCAAGGGTAAACGAGCGAAATCCAGATTATCGTATTATTGTAATCTGCACGAGAGTTTTCTACCAGCGACACAAAGGGATTAAAAATAAAAAAATAAATGTCCTTTAAAATCTTATATTTCTCTCCCTCAGGTAGTCCTGGGCTAACAAAATCGACCACAAGGACTCATATGTATATATTATATACAAAAAATGATTCAAGTACTATATAAATCAACTCAAGATAATTGTACCGATTCAACAGTATGTTCAGTCATAATACAATAATTATCATTCATAATACAATATTTATACTTTGATAAGAATTAACTGCAAATTGTAAACGGAAGTGAATAAAAAATATATCCTACACCCCACTAACGGTATATTGTACAAGCTTCATTAGAGTACGGTCATATAAAAGAGGAAGGCACCGTGCACCGCCTCACAAAAACAGAGAGGTTATGACAAGTTTGCTTGACCATTTTACAACAAAACAGAATTATCTATATATATTAAATCTTCAAGAATGTAAATAAAAAACCAACAAAAATATGCTTATTTTCTAAAAATTTATGCACATATTAGTAACAAACATAATCAATTATATAAATACTCTTTAAATTAAAAATTAAACAATCATAACTTCTCCATCCGGATGATTAGAGCCATTATTAGGCCTTTAGGCAGCCAAGCATTCGTTGTCGACAAACTTGGCGGGAAGACCTAAAAGTAATAAAATCGTACGCGTCAATGTTGATTCAGTTCCATGTCAGAGTCCAGTGTCGTAGCCAGGCCTATTGTAATGCAGCAAACAGTGAGGGAAGAGGTCGCATAAATTGGCTAAATGATCTTATTCTAAATGTTAGTAAATATGTCGCATTATGCCCTCCATAAACGAAAAAGTAATCATTACGAATCAGTCCATTAACTATTACAATTTATTTAAATATTGGCAGTGATTTTGTATGTTCAGCAAAAATGGTACATTGGTACAGACAATTAAGTATTACACATGGTATGGACTGACCGCAAATTATTCGATGGTCTTTTGCAATGTTTTTAACGTCTGGATCCCCAGACACCCAGTACTTGACGAGATTGATGCGACGATTGGTCGACTTTGTGACCGCCAAACGATGGAAACTCGGTCACGCTGGCCGTGTTCGGTGCCGCGTTTGGCGACCTTTGCTCCCACGGTCCTCCCTGTACGACAAAACCGTTTCCTTCACCTCTGCGATCGCCAGAGTTATCCAATTTGGCAAACGGAGATGCATGTTCATGGCGTTCAATGACATCTTGCAACTGTTGACAAAGAAATGCTATTAAAGTAAACGATGAGCATCGTCTTGTAATTCTTAAATTCTCTTTTAAAAAAATATACAGTGGCATATGCGAAAGTTGAAGACGGTCTTTCCTTGGGATCGGTAATTCTGGAGTCCACGGTCGAGGGTGAGGATAAAAATTCATACAAATCTGAACTTCTCTCGATCGTGATTAATAAAACAGACAAAAAAAATCCGGCGCCACCAGAAGGTGTGGCCGTTGTATGGGGGCGGCAAAAAAACGTTTTCACACATTTCTGCGCAATTTGCGAATTAAACAATTTCGAAATTGTTATTAAACTTTTAGTTCTTGCGATAGCCACAATTTCTATTGAAATCTAAAACAACAACTTACGAATTCTTCTTCAAGCATGAGCAAGTGGTCCTTTGCTTCGAAAACGTTATCCTCCATTCCAGTTATGATGACGAGATTCGGATCAGGATCTTCGCTTCTTGGAAATTTAATGTCTACCTTGAAGTCATCCATGATTTTGCGAATATTCCTGCCTCGAGCGCCAATCAAACGCGAATGAACTTTTGAATCAATCGTAAGCTCTTCCTTAACAAACTCGTTCAATTCATTCACAATTTTCATTATGTCTTCTTTTGCTCTGTACACATTCTCCTCATAACCGGTAATGATGATCTTTTGCTCATCGGGATCACCTACAAAATGGCGGTTAAATATTTCGGAACTAAACTGAAAAAGTAACCTACCTCTTTTGGGAAACATGATTTGTACATCGTGATTTAGACGAATTTTCGAGATTACAGTTCCTTTTCTGCCAATAATTTTCGGATGATATTCGGGGTTGACATCGATATCAATTGAATACGATCTCAACTCGCGATCCTTGCGCTCCTTTTCCAATTCGAGAACGCGCTCTTCGACCGCTGCTTTTGCATCCTCCACGTTGGCAGGCGTTCCCGTAATTTTGATAATGTCTTGCTTATCTTCAGGCGGCGACAGAACGATATGGACGTCATACCTGTCCATGAGCTTCTTAACGTCTTGACCTTTCTGCCCAATAATGGACCGGTGCAGGTCGAATGGCACATTAACGTCAATGGTGATCGGAACAATATCGAGTAGGGCTTGTTTCGCTTTCTGGCAATTCTCATTTTTGCCTGTAATGCGGATGACGTCGCACGATCGGATGGGTTCGGCGTTTATGTCTCCGTTAATTTGACCCTCTTCGTTGTAATAGGGTTCTGCAAAAGGTTCCACTTTAACAAATACTGATTCAACAAAAATATGATGGTTGAACTAGTGCTGTGCAAAAAAACGATTAATCGATAACTTATCGATAATTATCGATTAATCGACAACCGATAAATTAAAAAAATGTATCGATTAATCCACAATTATCGATTAATCGATAAATTAGTCAATTAAAAGTAGTGCTTTCCACAATAACCGATAATTATCGATTTTAATAGATAGTGGATTAATTTTTAAAAAATGGTCGGCTAATCGATAATTTATTGAAAATTATGGAAAAATGTATCGATTGTGATTTTAAGGGATTGGTCGATAAATCGATAATCTACCAATTAATCTTACATCGATTTATCGCGAAAGCAATCACGTAAGAGCATTCCGGAATTGGCATGACACTTACAAAATATGATCACAATTCACAACTTACTTTAGGCTGGTTGAATTAGAAACTATTATGCTTAATTACAGTTTCTGTTAAAAAGTAATAATTTTGAGGTTATTGAAGGACGTACCAAAATTTTGAGGATTATTGTCTAGTTCTAGTTGATCACCTTTGATTTCAGAAAACTACAGAATTTAGTATTTTTAATATATTTAATATTTTTCAGAGCATCCTGTTTTTATTTAAATTATTAATATCAATACCAAATAACCAAAATTGTGAACGAGTGCATGCATTGAGAATATAGTTATATCGATAGGATTTACGAAAAGGTATCCACACTTTTCTCTCGATAAATATCGCTATTCGATTAATCAATGACAATCAGAGATCGACAATTTTCGACAGATGTCAATAATAATCTATTATTATCGACAATTAACGATTTTATTATCAGTTATCGATCATTATCGGACTAAACAGACTTATAACAATTTCATTTATCGCCCAGCACTAGGTTGAACAACATTATTGAAATATTATTTGGTGCTGATCTAGAAAATGCAGTTGGCGCCACTATCGTGGTTTAAATAAATCGTGAAGATTTACAATGAAAGATGCTGTAGCAGTACAGACATTTTAATAAATTACATTCATCAAGTTGGTTATGTCTAGATTGAAGGGTAGAGGATATGCATCCTTTTCAGTGAATGCACCTATTGTACGGTACGTGAAGGCAAGGTTAGTAAAGAGAGTAGGTTGCCTCGTAACTTTCAGTCAATAAACATTCAGTATTGAAATACGCGAGTGACGTCACCCAGAATCCCATTTTTTTCCAAAGTCCCTGTTTAGCATAGAAAGAAGCGAAATATTAAACGCACTTATTCAAAATAGCTTACATTTCATCTTCATAGGTACCCATGGGTAATGTGACGTTAATAAGCGCCCCCAGGTATGATCATGAAATTGATAGAAATGGATAGAGGGCACCTTAAACACGTTTAGAATAAAAAAAAATTTGCGGAAGAAGACCTAAATTTTCCACAATCTTAATTAAAAGTTCACTTCATTTTCTGGAAATTGATGTTATTTTACGTATATTTTGTCATTCTTAAGTTGGCGAAACTGAAAAATTTTATGTGACAGCTTTATTAATTTATATACAAAGGTGACAGTAAATTTTTGTAGGAGGTTATGTTAACTTCTTCTACTAAAATGAAATATGCTGGGTTTAACGTGTATATTAACAGATAATGTAATAAAAGTAGTATAACAGGTATAATATACAATACAATTTTAGGTTTTGTTCAACTTATACACCAAATAAGCAACACTTCCATGTTACTTGTGGATACACTTTAATAACACCACTTCTTGAAGCGTATATAGTCTAACCCCTTGAATGCATTACGGAAGAAGAATGTCGTAGAGAAGGTTATATATTGCATGTGGAAAAATCGATTTCTCTGTATCGATCACAGAAAGGGGAAACCCTGGCACTTCCTGCATGTTTCATATACCAATCGGTTCGTATTGACTACTGATTGAGTTGGAACGCCTTTTCGTATGAATCGCTGCTTAGCATCCACCGCCTAATACGGTCGAGAGGGCAAGGAATATCTCATGTAGAGAACTCCTCATTGCTATTATGGTATAATTAATGTATAATAGTTGTATATCATTGTTTAACATTTATTAAATAGTGAAGAAATAACATAACCTATTAAGAAATTAAAGTTGGCACTCACGAATGTTAAACACTACCAACTGAAAAACAATCTTGAAATTTGAAGTAATATAACCTCACTTTCGACGAAATGAACGGAACTTTTAATTAAGATTGTGAAAAATTTAGGCCTTCTTCCGCAAATTTTTTAATTGGAAACGTGTTATTAAGGTGCCCTCTATCCAATGCTATCAATTTCATAATCGTACCTGGGGGACTTATTAGCGTCACGTAAACCCCATTCTTTTTGTAATACAGTACTTACCTTTTGGAAAAGCGAAAAACTGAATCTGAGATCCATTTTCTTTCGATTTAACCGTTGGAGTTGCTATTACATATAGCAACGTTACAAAGAGTTCCATCCGGCATCTAATACTTTTAATTGATACTTAAGTATCCAACAGTAAGTAGGTATTCAATCAAATTATAATAAGTACACGTAATAGAGTCTTCAGCACTACCTGACAATTAAGTACTTACACAGTTCAAATAACTGTCAAAGTCAACGAAAATTAAACACCAATCAAATGGGACTTCCAGATCCTCGTTGACGCGTCTCTCTCTAAAGTTACGAGGCTACCTACTCTTTCTACTAACCATGACGCGAAGATACCCTCTCTTAATAGTAAGTAAATCAAAGTGAACAATGGTTTGTTACGAAAAACAAACAAGGAAGGAGCTGTCACCATTACTGAAGAAAAATACAAAACATGTTTCAAGCAGTGAAAACCCCTGAGGGAACAATGTATCAAGTGTGATGGAGAGTACTTTGAAGGAGATATATAATAAAACAGCTGAAATACAGTTGGTAGAATCTTTAGCACTTGTCACGCCTAAAGGGCAAATCAATGGGGTGAATGTCAAAATAACAGTGGGATACAACTTACCCATATTGTCACGATCGGGGAATTTAATTTGAACATCGAACTCGCTCGTAATCCCTTGCACCTTATGACCTTTAGCACCCATCACGGTACGATGATGTCTTTGCGGAATAATACATTCAATGGTCACCATCGACTCTAAATCGCTGATAATCTCCGTGATACGATTTTTAGCTGCATCGATGCAATCTTTAGCGCCCTTCAGAATGACCTTATCACTTTGAACACCAGAACGAGGAAATGATATCATGACACCACCGCAATCTTCACTGATACGATGCAGAACTTCTCCACGTCTGGCGACGAAATGTTTGTGATGTCGAGGATTTACAGTCATTTCACTTTCAATAATGTTATCCTGTAAACAACCACCGATTAAATTTATCAAGTGGGATGGGGACAATACATACAATATCTTTAATGGCGTCTTCCAAGATTGCCTTCGCTTGTTCTACAGCATTTTTCTTTCCTATGATTGTAATCAGTTCACGATCTTCATCAGAACTGTTGGGAAAGACAATTCTAGCTCCGGTAGAATCGCGAATTTTCTTAATGTTCGCCCCGTTTTTACCGATCAAAAACTTATGCTGTTGCGCTTTGGCACGTACCTATAAAAAACAGGTTAACAAAACAATGCAAAGCATGATAAGAAAACATACTTCCAAAGTGTAACTAGACAATTGTCGTTCATTTGTCAGTTCAGACAGCTGTTGTTTGGCACGCTCGACGTCTTCCTTCGGCCCGCGGATGGTAACCTTATCGCTCTTACTTTCCGCGCTGGGAAACTTAATAGCGACACCGCCGCAATCCTCCATAATGGAACGTATCAACTTCCCACCGGCACCAATAATGGAATTATAAAACTGTGGCGGTATGGTGATTTCGTCCGTAACGATGTTCTCAAGTTCGTCCTCGATTTTGCGGATTTTCTCCCTCGCCTCTTCGACGTTCTCCTTCTTGCCGGTTATGGTGATGACGTCGTTCTTGTCGCCCTCGGCGGGCAAATCGATTTTCGTCTGCGTCTCCTCTCTGATCTTGCGAATGTTGGCGCCGCCCTTACCGATTATAAACTTATGGAACTTCTTAAATATTGGCACATCGACTTGATACGAATTGTCGCATAGTTCTTTTACAAGCTTAACTAAATACTTATGACACTTATCTACGTCTTCTTTTGGACCACGAATTTTAACAACATCACGTTTATCACCTACAACATTTTTTCGGTTAGTGACACTTAAAAAAAACAATAATTTACAATCCCAATGGTTGCAAAAATGCGCTTAATGTTTACCAACAAATGAATGTCGTAATTCAACCATAAGTGTGACGTTATTGATAATGAATACGTTCAATTATTTCGAGCTAAGCTTGTCTGTGCTTTAGAGATTTGAGAAGATTTGATGACAATTATAGACCGGGAGGCAGCGTACATAGTAACTAAACCATAAGCGACAAAAAATTCGACAATACAGGCTGAAAGTACGTTAAAAACTAATAATAAAATCACTCGTCTGCCAGTCGTAAGTGGCAGCATTAACTTGGGGCGGCGCAGAATAGGTGACTTCTTTAGGTGATCAACTAAATTACCAAACTATAAGGGTCACGGAAAAGATTTCTATCAAGAAATCCCATTTTTTCCATAGTTTTCAAATATGCTATGGCAGACGATTTCAAGTGCAGCGTTGGTAGCGAAAGACGCCCTCCAATGTAGGGAAAAACACCCCTGAACTAAACCATGAGGACCGTATAAAAATTATACATAAAAAATTCCCCTTTTTGTCACTACTTTAAAATATATCCTGGCAGACGATATTAAGTGTAGCTTTAATAGTGGCAGACGTCTTAGAAGTTAAAAAATTTAGGTATAGCAAATCCCAGCGAGTGTGAGCGTGTGAGAGATAAGCGCGCGAGAGCACAACAAACAGAGATAGCTATAGATTTACGCACCGCTTGGAGTTACCAAATGAATTAAATTACGGAAAATAATAAATTGTTTATTTCGCGATAAGATTGTCGGTATTTCTTGAATTCTTCTCAGACTGAGAAACAGAAAACTTGAAGAGAAAAGAAGATAGATCTTCAACTCGTTCTAAACTACTATCCTCTGACTCCAGTTCCGTTGTCTCTATGTAACATTGATGGATCGATGATTAAAATCGACAAGTTTGTTTTGCTGAAACTTTTTCGGAAGTATGATTCTCCAAGTGCTCCTAGTCCATCGCCAGTTGTAGATGTTGTTTTAATCGATGGATTATTTTTTTTGCATCTTTTAAAAGATCTCCGGTAAACCTTTGAGCGATTTTCTGAACACATCCTCGGCAAGATTTGTGCTGTCAGCGAGAGAAGTACATCTTACTTTTGACAGATAGTTACCCCTTCCATGAAGGACGCAGAACATGATCGTTGGGATCAAAATAAGGAAAGATTACAATCCTACTCAATTTCTGTTTCCACTCAGAAACAGCCTGCGAATTTCATAAAACCACTTCGCAATGAAAGCTCAAAGCCTCTCTTATAGATTACTGATACCGTTCATAGGCAAAAAAGACCTGTTGCGCTTTACTTGGAAGGAAAGTTGTGTTTGCCACATATGAAGATAAGTGCTATAAATTTGTGACAAGGGAAGATGATGTGGTAAAAACTGAATTGTGCTGCAACCACTAAGAGGCAGATTCTCGAATAATTTACCATCTTGGTAAACTACCAACAAGTAGCAAAGTCATTATTAGAGGTTCTGATATGGATATTGCTGTTATTGCTTTGGGAAATTGACGCTACCATCAAGGTATAGATGGAAGTAGATCTCTCTTTCAATAACACGCAGAAATTCATAAATCTTCGAGAGGTGTTCGTGAATTTGGGTGTTGATGTGTGTAACGCGCAGGGTAACGCGTTACCGGGTTCCCACGAATTTACCGGATGTATGACTTGTGTATGGTCCTCATGGTTTAGTTCATCGCAATTTGGGCGAATGCCACCGAAAAATGTCTGAGTTTCTATAATCCGTTTTAATGAAGTGGATGGAACTATGTGAATCTGAAGTTTAGAATCAAATGGTTTGGAATATCTCAGTAGTCAGTATCCTATCGCTATCTCTGTTGGTTATGCTCTCGCGCGCTTATCTCTCACACGCTCGCACTCGCTGGGATTTACTATACCTAAATTTTTTTAACTTCTAAGACGTCTTCCACTATTAAAGCTACACTTAATATCGTCTGCCAGGATATATTTTAAAGTAGTGACAAAAAGAGGAATTTTTTATGTATAATTTTTATACCGTCCTCATGGTTTAGTTCAGGGGTGTTTTCCCTACATTGGAGGGCGTCTTTCGCTACCAACGCTGCACTTGAAATCGTCTGCCATAGCATATTTGAAAACTTTGGAAAAAATGGGATTTCTTGATACAAATCTTTTCCGTGACCCTTATAGTTTGGTAATTTACTTGATCACCTAAAGAAGTGACCTATTCAGCGCCGCCCCAAGTTAATGCTGCCACTTACGACTGGCAGACGAGTGATTTTATTATTAGTTTTCAACGTACTTTCAGCCTGTATTGTCAAATTTTTTGTCGCTTATGGTTTAGTTACTATGTACGCTGCCTCCCAGTCTATTATGTCAGTGTACTTTTTTAGATAAAGTTATGTCAAGTAAGGGATAAGTACATACTTTGCACTCTTACTATACCATGCAGTAATATTTATTAAGAAGTAAACATAGGGTTTTACATGTATTGCTTTTACTCTCTCTAATTTTAAATTACAAAATCTCTTTCGAAGAAAGCCTAATTTTATGCAACTTCTTGAAAAGAATAAAAATCTGGTTGTCATATTAATTAATTTGAATATTGCAATTTTCCTAGGTAACGACGCGACTGATTTTGTTCAAATAGAGTGGTTCAACATTTTTTGTATTTATTTTATTCTAACTACATAAAATTGAGAGATTTTGTTATTAAAAAACGATCAAAAAAAATTTGAGGACAAAATATTGATATTGACGCCCGCTGTAAGCATTTGAAAATCAAGGGTCAGCGTGAAACGTACCTATGCCCGAGACTAGACCGCGTGACGTCAGTAGCCAACCCATTTGCCGCCGCGCTAGCACAGTATACGAATGGGACCGATTTATTTATTGTATTTATTTGTGCACAATGCTGCAAAGATATCAAAAAGCTGATTCGCGAAATTTAGTTACCAAATGTGAGTGTGGAAATGATGTAAGAGTTGTATAATTCCACTACTGGACTGTTCTGAGGTTCATTTAAATTTGCATTAGCCAAAAACTCCATTTCCACATTAGCATTGGGTAAATTTCGCCATTCATCTTTTTTTATACCCTGGCAGCTATGTGCACACAGCACATTAACACAACGGTTCCAGTTTACGTGAATTCGTATAATCTGCCAATGCAGCGGCAAATGTGTTGGCTACTGGCGGCACGCGGTCTAGTCTCGGGCATAGGTACATTTTTTCTCTTCGCGCTGACACTTGATTTTCAAATGCTTACAGCGGGCGTCAATATCAATATTTTGCCCTCAAATTTTTATTGATCGTTATTTAATAACAAAATCTCAGGAATTCAGTAAAAATTAAAAAATTTCGAACCTGCCTATTTTGGATCAGTTTTGCCATGGTACAATAAGAAGACAAGGTAGGCCTATGCGAATGTGCTCGTGACGTCATTGGGATAACTTGGCTCTACCACTCAATAAAGTAATGGGGTTTATGTAGTCCTACCAGTTAATAAAAGTGGATCCCCTTTACGGATGTAATACGATTTGTTATGTCAACTGCGTCAAGTTTCTCACATTAAACTTAAAAAGTATCACGTTGTCAACACAAATATTTAAAGTTACAATAAAAATATGTAAGTAAAAATTATATTCGTGCTTCCAAATAAGGACAAGACCTCTAGCGGCAATAAAAAAACTTAAAAGGCTGATTAAATTTCAGAAATAAGTATAGTAAGTGGTACGTTTATCTTCTCTGTTTCCTGGAATTTATTTTTAAATGCATCCAGTGCGATTACTCAACCAACAATAAACAGGTCATCTGAATCTATTGTCACAGAAGATTTCCAAGAATTTAAAATGTGACCAGTAATGAACTACTCCAAGTTCGTCGCAGCACAATATTATAATGAACAGAAAAGATATGCCTAAATTTATAACGGATCGGTTTAAATATGTTTGTATTTACGATATGTACCTATGGTTGCTGCATTAACCTGACGCCAGTGAGCTATAGGCGGCCATGTTACTGGTGTACAAAGCATTAAATTTGCTACCCCTCCTCTCTCTTTCCTTCTCTACAGTCATAACTATCTACAGTACGCTGCGAAAGAGTTTGCCACCACCATCCTACAGATAAATTACCTACAGGCATCATAAAATTCTCAAGAGAAAATATATAAGCAAGCTTCAAAAAAGGAAAAGCGCAACTTTGGGTTATGAAAACACTGGCTTGAATGAGAATGGTCTCAGTGGGGGAACACTCAACTTACTAGCTGGCTGGGAGGAACTTCACCGGTAAGTTTGTTTGATCGTCAGAATGCGCAACAATGTTCAAAGCTGTTGTTAGTAAAGTTGTGGACACCAACAATAGTTGAGGTATCTTTGTGGTCTGGTGAAATTGATGATAAAGAAAATTAAATTTAATACCACATTCATTTCCTTAGTGACACACCACAAAACAGCGAAGATAACAATTTTGCAAACCTGGTTTAAAACTAACATTAACAAAAATCTTATTTTATTAACTGTGCGCCTTTTTAGATCCTCAGATATAAATTTATGTTATTCAAAATTTCTTTTTTGATATTTTGTGAAGTTCGTAATATCTAGATCTGCTGAACTGCATCTCAACTGTTACTTTCCATCTTTTTTTAGCTAATCTGATGTGCATATTGGTTTCTTTGTTAGGGCTAACATGAGAGTACGTAAAAAAGTTGGATGGTGGAAGGGGTCCAAATAAACCTTTTCAGAATTAAATAAATGGAGGGTTCAAAATGATTCCCTGGAAAACTACATACCAAAAAGTACCAAAATGCGGCTCAGTAACCAATGATACATGCAACCAAATTTTTGCAACCAAAAGGAATTAAAAAAGTTTTGGCAATAATCTGGAAGTAATTGAAAAAAAAAAATATTACCTGCACCCGGAAAATTGATCTGTACTTGGTTGAACTGCTCGCGAATTTCTCGAATTTTGTCACCCTTTGTACCGATAATATTCTTATAATGGCGCTGATCGATGATTATTTCCTTTTCTTTCTCATTTTCCAACTTAAAAACCATCTCCTCCAATTCCTGCCTGACCTTCTGCACCTCCGGCTGATTGCCCTCCAAACGAATTAATCCGCTCTCATCGATGTTAATTTGCACGCCGGTTTCGTCCTTGAGACGGTTTACTAAAACGACGAATCAGAAACATCGGTCCAAGTTTGTAGAACACCTACCGTTAGCACCACTTTTCCCGATGATGTGTTTGTAAAAACGGGGATCGACATTGATCTCTTCGAACACCAATTTCGATATCAACTCGCGAGCCTTCATTTCGATTTGCTCCTTCGCCTTTTCGACTTCCTCGGGTGGACCTTCGATTTTTATTTTGTTTTCCTTTTCAGTGAATTCGATGTGAACTTTGGGCAAATGTTGCGTTATTTCCTTTATGTTAGCACCCTTGCGACCGATTATGTACTTGTGAATCCAAGAAGGTGCTTCCACGTCGGTGGTACATACGGAATTGGCCTTCTCGCATACCTTACTTAAAGCTGAAAATAATAAGAGTTAGATTTCGGTGTAATGAGGGCAGTTTTAATTTTTCTTATTTTGTATCAAGTGTCCCATGATTAATGACAATTTCAAAATTCAAATTTGTTAAAAATTTAACAGGATATTTTTGAAAATTTCATTGATTGATGATAACAATCTTCCAATAGTCTTTAAGACATACATTTTTTTAATGTTCCAAAAATCAACATCAATTTTCGGATTCTGTCATTTCCATTTCTTGAACATTTTCTAAAGTTACCACTGCATTTTTCCAAATGAAGCTTTTAAAAATGTGCGAAAACATGCTGCATAATCTCTTTGCAAAACTTCCAACATTTATAAGAATTTTTGAAAACTCGCATTTTTTTAAAAATTGACAAATACCTATCTAAAAAGAGGCATTTAATAAAAAAGGCTTTAATAAAAAAATATTTGTGTTCAGATTTAAAAAATTTTAAATGACATCCTAGAAATCATGAGGTGCACTTGATAAAGACCAAATTGAAACTCACCGATTCCTAATTTATCATGGGGACCTCGAAGAGTAATCGTTCCTGTTGCCGAATCCGACGGAGGCATTTCCACACTGATACCGGTCTGTTGTAAAATTTCGGCGATATGTGATCCTCTTGGTCCGATAACGTATTTGTGTTGAGATTTCGGTACCTCAACCGAGACGGTCGTGCAGCGTTTCTCCATTTCCTTGTGAATGGCATCAATTTTCGCCTTAGCTGCTAGGACGCCGTCCTTCTCGCCTGCGATCGTAATTTCGTCTTGCATCACGGACGGAGGTGGAACGTTAATTCTTGCACCCGTTTCGTTAATCATGGCCGTTAGATTTTCATTGTAAGCACCGACGATAAAGGGATGGTAGATTTTGGGAACCGTTATGCGTTCGAACGCTTTTTTCGATTGCTCATCTGAAGTAATACGTATTTGGTGTTCGGCTTTTTCAATGCCTTCTTTTGTGCCCATTATGGTTATGATTTCGGAATTGTCATTCATGGAAGGTACGCTAATTTTCGTCGCAGTTACCTTTTCAAGTTCTTTCAATCGTTCTCCCTTCTTTCCCAAGATCCATCGGTGATGTTCTTTTGGTATCGATATTTGCTTGTTAGCCTAGGAGTTACATTTAAAAATAAATAAACGTTTAATCAAAAATGTAAGTATATTACAGATAGCTCATACCACATACTATCAATTGGCAAACTAAAGCAGGATGGATTAACCATCTGCTAAGTTAACACAAGGTTGATGTTAAGAGAACTGATTTCCTTTTTGAAACCCGCTATACAGTGTGTTCAAGATAAGAGGGTCACCTCAGAATATTTTAATTGGCGAGGTACAGCAAATTTGTCAAATATAATTTTATTATTTTATTCAAACTTCCGATATCACTTACGGTTTCACGCAAAATCGGTGCAACTTTTGTTTTTAAAATGCAATGCCTGTGTATTTTTTAAAGATATTTGAAAAGAGCATTGAATTTGCTGTATAACAACATAAAATATGCATATGATTGATATACAAAAAAATGGAGAAATTCAATATTTAAAATTTATGAAATCTAGCATGCTGTGTGCTGTCAGGATGCGTGGTGCGTGTTGCATTGTACGGGGAGATTCTGCTGTGCAAAAGTAAATCTTCAAAACGAAAAATTGAACAAGTTATTATACATGTTTTCTGTGTGATATGGCACATAGCATGCTAGATTTCATAAATTTTCCAAATATATTTTATCACGGATTTCTCAATTTTTTTAATATGAACCATATTTTATGTTGTCATAAAGAAAATTGGTTGCTATTTTCAAATACCTTAAAAAAACGTAAGCATTGCATTTAAAAAACAACATTGCGATGCAATATGCGATCAGAATGTCACATACAAAATTATATTTGAAAAATTTTTCGTATCTCGCCAAATAAAAGAGATATTGAGGTGCCCCTATTACCTCGAACGCACTGTACATCCGCATACAGAAATATTATGATCTCAGTTACGGATCCTGTACCATAACAACATCTTAATAATAATAATAATTTATTCTGAAAAACAAAGAAAATTTTCACAAATGGAACAGAGGTCCACATGGGCGATTTTCCACTCTTCCAGTAAAATTGTAACATAAGCATAAATCAAAACAAAATCCTTTGACATGCGACGCGTAACTTAATAATCTAATTAAATTATTAAAAATAAAAAATAAACATAAATATACACGCTTGAAAAAGACGTCGTTGCTATATATTTTTTTCGCGCCCCCATTTAGGATAGCCCATTGTAGGTTAGAGATGAAGTATCTTTCAGACGTATGTACCGAATCGACATTGCTTTTATCAGAAGGATAAAATATCAGAATTTCATAAAAATCGTTCCACAAATAAGAAAGTTGGTTCTACACATGCGTTACTCCATTTCATAGGAGTACTGGATTCACTTTCATCAGAAGTATTTCGATTGCACAACGAGATAGACCGCAGTTTTGTTAGCAAACACCGTTTGTTATTGTTTTGCCATATAGAATTTCTTTTTTTGTTCTTAATTGTTGTGAGAATGTAGCTTGCGTTGTTTTTAGGTAACGTTGGGAATTTCTAAAATACGAAAAAAGAGAAAAGATTCGGCTCAAAAAAGCACCAATATATCAATAATCTCTTTTTTAGTCAATCACATCATATAGGTTTGTAAAAATGCTTATTCGACATTCTTTTTAGGGCATTTTCCAACTTTTGTTGGAAGGGGCTATTACAGCAACTTTCTCCATCCGTCCGTTCGAAGCCTTAACTACTCCGACAGTTTTCAATATGTTTAGTTCATCCTTTTTGCATTCGGCGGCTTTATAGCTCTGGTACTCGAGCCAAGAAAAACCTTGACGATTAATTTGCGCATGCAATAGCTGGCAATATCAACTTCCTTATTTAGATGTTTTGTTTTTGAAATTTAGTAAACACAACCATATGGCAGATTGTAAAAATCAGATGTGCGCAATGTCATCTTTCTTATTTATGGAAATATTTTTTTAAAATTTTAACCAATGATTCTTCTAGTAAAGGCAAACATATCGCATATTTTACCACCTACACTGCACTGCACTTTGTACACATAAATAGTCTGTTACATGACCTTTCGGGAAGTAATGATCAATTCATGGAAAATGCGCTAAAGTTTCGTTCCAAAACTAAAAGATGATTGTGCAGGAACTCAAAACTGGTACGAATGCAAATGTACTATCTAAACACTACTATCTTAACAACAAAATTTCAACCCCCTACGACCACGTATAAGGGTGGAGGATAAACATTTTTTGTTTAGAAAAAAGGGCGACTTCATAATTGTTAATGTCATTTTGCACGCGTGTACAAAATATCACAATTATGACGCCGCCCTTTTTTATAAATAAAAATTTCTAACCTCCACACTCTTATAAAAGTACCCTTATACGTGGTCGTAAGGAGTTGAGCCCATGTGGCACAGTTAAGTTGTCGCTTGACTGCGGTACTAAGAGTGCCTGGTTCGAATCCGGGTTCAGGCTTCGATATTTGCAAATGTACAGTGGGTTGCGTTGGCTGAAACCCCGCCCACTCAAAAATAAAAGCCAAAAATATAATACTAATAAAGTAAAAAATAAAAGTTTTACATATGATTTGTTAAAGGCCCGTAAGTATGTAAAATTTGAGACATATCTGATTATATCTACCATTGTAGACCCAAAATCCTCCAACGTTTCACCCATTACAGAGTTCAAATTTAGGGGTCTCATTAAAAATTTTGGAGTTGAAATTGGCTTGGAGGTCAATGTCAAGGTCATCTTCAAGCTCCCTTACAATTGTACAACTTTTGTATGAAACTTTTTTCCAAAAAATATCATCCCAACAAGTTATTAAATCATTTCAAGGTAAATAAATCACCTAATACATATATAAATAAGAAATACCTACAAGGCAATTAGATGTTCCGTTAATTATATAGTACCTTTTAGCATTGTAAATAAAGTACTGATCATTGCAACATTCTGATGCCATTAATAAAAAAATTTTGATAATATCGAATTCGTTTCGGGGGCCATGGCAGTACGCAAACAGTCTGGTAGTATCTAGCAGCACACATGCAGGACCGGGTAGCATCACAGTACATCGGCAGGACGTAGCAGTACCCGCCAGTATGTAGACAAAATTACTGGGAGTACGTGTACAAAAGTTTTACCAGTGAGATCCCCTCGGTTGTTCCTAATCAGAAGTAATTTTTTAGTTTAGCAACAAATTAGCACATTATTAGCACTAATTTTCTGAATATGTCAGATTTTTTTCCTGTTGGTGGAGGGATCATCCACGATTATCTCAAAATACTTTGATTTGCATATTCAAGACATCAGAAAAAATACTGTAAATATAGAATACAGAAATTACATAAAATACAAAAAAATTCTCATCTACATCACTGTTATTGCTGGTGGAATTGCAAACAAAGTTTCATTTGCATTAACACCTTCTATTGCACAAGCTTAGAATCCTTTTCTTTGCATAAGTATTCCAAATTTTGAATTATCCAATTCAATTTAAACTTAAGGCCCATTAAGGCTACTGCAATGCTTTCATTTATATTTGCATTTAACTTAAACTGCTTTATTACACTTTTATAATGGAGATTCTGGGTTTCAAATCTTCCAGTTTACTTGAATGAGAACGGAGTGCCAGTAAGTAAAGTAAAATCATATTTTGATTACATATTATATGTTAAATACTGTAAAGAACCTGCATTCAGTGGATGGGAAATTGTTTCACTTTCAGCTGCAATTGTAGGGCTGCCAACTCTAGGATTGAACAGCAATAACTGTAGCAGCAATTACTGCTGTGGCATAACTTATTTTTCCGTCTCCGAACACTTAATAACCACTGCATGGAAATAAAAGAGAGGAAAGTTATGAAAAGCATCGATCTAACCTATATTTTTTTTAGGTTGGTATTAGTGAAGAAACAGAGCTAGGAACTAATTGAAGTTTTTACTTTTAAGTATTTAAATACTTTTAAAAAGTATTTTGCCCAAGCCTGTAGTCTCCACCACAAGTCCATATAAAACCCAAAAGTGAGGTTAAGTTCTCCTTTAGTAGAAGTGACTTCTTTCACCATTTTGGTTTATTTCTCTAGAACAGGATTTATGCGAGGTTGTAAATTTTAATTGTACACCCTGTATAGCTAGATGCCTTGTTCGTTCTTTTATATTCTGTTTAATGGCGCTCGAATATTATGCGTCTTCTTTACTTTCATGATGTAGATCGCATCTTTTAAAATAAGCCAGCCACAAACCTAAACCGTGTAATGAAAGATAATTATGATCAATTCAATGTAAGATGGGTTAGATACAAATTTCCTGATTTCTCTGTCATGAGCTATCTGTAGTGGATTTATCTCTGTGGCTTAATTTATCGTACCTGTGTTTGGAAGTGGATTAGGATCTTTCGACGAGCTTCTAACACCTCGTTTTGCTTTCCTGTTACAAGAAAAGTAAGCGATTGATCTTTGCTGGATGATATTTCAATATGTGCGCCCGTATCTTTCATGATGTTAAGACAGGCAGACATGGATTCGCCCTCTCCGAATTTCTCACTGTGATCAAGCTTGCGTTCTTCAAAAGGTACTCTAAGATTTAAGGTTAGAACGTTGCTTTTCACTCAGAATCTCGACAATTACCTAAAAACTTGCGTGACGACAGTCGAAGATACTCGCATTTTGACGTTATTCCACTGGCCCATAGCGTTGTTAACATTTTGCACTGCGGGGGCCGATTCTGGTAGTGCCGGAAAAAGATCATCATACCTGCAGTTGGAAGGCTCATAGGCCGCACCCTCTTCGATCACTGGTTGCTGCATTTTTGAATTGTCCTTTGTCGCGCCAAGTCGTTACAGCAACACTAAAAAAGTTTCGAGAATGTGGAGTTGCACAAATCTTGATAACAGTGGCAAAGTGCAAACAGGAACTTTGAACATATGGACTCAAAAGACATTTTCATTTATAACCAAAAAATTTATTGCAAAAGTGAAAATGAAAATCAGTGATAGGTAGTCATTGCATTAATTAGGAATAAATTTACAAATAAATGGAGATGATAAATTTGCCCACAAGGCAGTCGACGTGTCACATATACATATATAATCCAGCATGCACATGCAATTTAATTTACCCTTTCAAATAATACTTACTGTACTGTAAATACAGATAATCCGTCCTAGAAAAATGTGGATATCCTTAATGCCTCCAGTTTCTTTTCTGGATGTCTCACTAAAACAAAGCAACTTTAAAAAAAAATTCATTCACACTCACCAGGCATCTTCACATACCGACTTCCAATAAGAAAATGTGTGAATGTGAATGTGAAACGAAATTTGCCTGCGTATTATCACGGAAATAATAAATTAATACAGTCTACTGTTTTAAAGGTGCATCCGTACGATGTGTTGCATTTCATTTATCCTAGAGGTCGCCAATTTACAGGCGAAAAATGTACTCTTTAGCTAGTAGGTGAATAATAATTGATATACCGGGTGATCATAAATGTTCGTGGATGATGTCCGAGTTGGCAATTACAACTTACGATGTGATAGTATTAAGAAACTGGTACCTGAGGGGTTAACCAGGTGGCAAATGATCTATGGGACGATAAGCCAACGTCAAATAGCGTTGCTCGTGGCTCATAAAACAACCAATGGAAGCAAGCAATAAATAAGGCTTCGTAGACCAGTTCACCAGATCACTACTATGGCGCCGGCACCTCGCAAGTTGAGGATGTGCATTCATCAAAACACGAATGTTATGCTTCCCGAGAAGGCGCATTAAGACTTGGATTCTCATCGGAATGATGAACTCTTAAGAGGGAGTAGTTTCACACCGCCTTGCTGATTCCGGAGACAGGGGAGCGGCCTTGCATACCATTTCCACCGAGCAAGCTACAGCAGAACCGCGAAAGGGGCGTGGATTCGGTTCCACGAAGCTTAAAACCTGTAAGGACAATGGTTTGGATTCCAGACCCGTAGAGATACCGTTGGTGAGAAGGGTTTTGGAGGTTGTTATGATCCGTTGTTGTTGGTATGTAGTGCGGCAAAGAATTGGAGTAACTCGCTGCGCATGCGCGGACTCGACATGGTCAACTTCTTAGATTTCACATCAATATATATCTATGTTCTAAGCAAAGAAGTATTCTTTGGTTCTAAGTCTAAAACTAATTCATTCAAGGAAACTTAGCCCCCATGTTGAAATGCAGGGTTACCTTTCCCATTTATGACGATTTCCTAAGATATCTACCCACAGAGGCGTCCCTCAGGTGCTTCTAATAAAAACAAACTGGGCAACCATTCAAAAGTTAGTAGCGATCAAAACTCACAACCTCCCCATACACTTTATTACATTATTAACACATTAGTTTATAAGTAACGTTTTGATCACTTCCTTGCTGACTTTTGCATTATAACATCCCATTTTGAGATTTTCTACCATTTGCAATGAACTTGAGTGTCCATTGTTGAAACTCAAATTCAGGAGCACACAGATAATGCGCATAATAATAAATAAAAATACTTGTTTAATTTACATATTTTCGCTTACACATTCTTATTCCTAGAGCCTTTTTGGGAAGTACTGAAATACATTACAGCGGAAAATAACCTGTAGCATTGAATTTAGTTATAAATTCAATGCCTGTAGTAACGTAGGATTCAAAATTACCATAATCGACCCACAAGAGCCTCTCTAGTTTAGGGGGGGTTATATTACAATCAAATGCATTTCAACAATTTTGTTGTTTTTTTATTCAACATGAAATAAAACTCAAAAAGTGTGTACACTCAATGCCTTTCAAATAATATTCATAATTTAATTAAGACACCATATAATCTCCTCCAGTATTCACTATAAAAAATGAAAACAAAATGTTACAATTTATTTACTTATTATGAAGAGCAACCGGGTCCATTTCTGGATTAGGCTTTTTCTCCAGTCCAACGACTAGTCGCTTAAGGTGTGCAATTGCCAGACCAGGGTTTAATCCCTAAAGATTTAATAATTAATATCCAGCTGATATTGTTGAATGATATACCTTGGGACAGACACTAGTGCAATTCATAATAGTGTGACAGCGAAATACTGCATAACTATCTTTCAAACGTTCCAATCTTTCGGTGGTTGAAGTATCTCTCGAGTCAATAATCCATCTGTACGCCTTAAACACAAAAGAATTGTTTAACTACACTTACCCATTTTTGCCGATTAATTTAAACTGGTTGTAGTTCGTGCGAACCACCCAATGGCAGGTAGGTATACATACCTGCATTAAAACAGCAGGTCCTAAATACTTTTGACCATTCCACCAATAACTTGGACAGGAGGTAGAACAACAAGCACACAAAATGCACTCGTACAAACCATCTAACTTATCACGATCCTTCGTGCTTTGTAAATACTGATGCTTACCAACTTCTACCTCATCACTGAAATGTGTCTAATTTGAATCAATTCGAACAACTACAAGTGCACTTACTGACGTTGTAGCCATGGCTGAATCGATTTATACTGATTATAAAAGTGTGTCATATCAGGCACTAAATCTTTCACTACATACATATGAGGTAGAGGATATATTTTCATGGGTTTACTTAAATTGGAGTCAATTTTCCTAAAAAGTTGCACTATCATAATAACCAAGGAAACTGCAACATGTATTACGTAATACATGCGAGGCCATTAAGCCCATCCATGTTCATCGCACACGATCCACAAATCCCTTCGCGACAGGACCGGCGGAAGGTTAAAGTTGGATCCATTTCATTCTTGACCTTAATGAGGGCATCCAACACCATGGGACCACACTTATTTAAATCGACGACATACTCTTTTTGGTAGGGTTTCTGACCGCTATGTTCCGGATCCCAGCGGTAAATTGAAAATTTCTTATTTTTAGGTTTATCGGCGAAAATTGGAGCGGTGCGATGAAAGTTGCGTATCTAAAAGGCATTGCAATATGTTATCGGAAATTCAAATACCTTTAAGTACATTGTTATGTAAGAATTCTAACCATACCTGAGCAAATCCGTTTTTACAAACTTTTAACAGTTTTAACTCGTTCGCCATTATTATTTGAATATTTGTAGCAATTAAATTTGGATCATTTATGAAGTAAAAGTGACAGAACGAGAAATCCCGTCCTATTATTATTTTTTTTTGGTAATTTTGTGATCCTTTATTCTTATTGGGCGCCCTGGTGGATCCACCGAATATCACTGCACTTTTGGCGCGAAATTTGAGTTGCAGAGGGTGGTTGCAACCAGTGTTTCTGATTGGTAGAAAAATGTTTCTTACTCCCAAAGCTCTGACAAATTTATTATAGCATACAAAACAAATGCCTTCAATTCCTTTTTTGAAGCCTTCTACATCTCCCCTAAACGATTATGGTCACCATAAAAAGTGGACGCATTACAGCATCCCGAATGGACATCAACAGATTGGATACCACAAAACAGTAATATTACTGTTCTGTGTTGGATACTACACTACCTTACTCCTGCGCAATCACATTATATTATATTATCCAACATTTACAACCGTTACATACAACTCCCATACCTCTGAACGCTGTGGAAATTCTTTACAGTAACTTTGATCGCAAAACCAACGCCGCAATCTCATTAGACTATTTTCCTACCGACCTATTTCTCTCCTAAGCTGCGTCGCATCCTTTCCGCGAAATAGGATTTGTTTATTCGAGAAAGTTCTATACTGCATTCATTATAAGAAGGTAGTAGATGGCGCTGTGTTTAAAGATAGACGCACACAGGATAAATATAAAACCGCACCAAATTTGAAAAATATGAATATAAATCAAAAGATTTCACGTTTGGATCATTGAAATTGTCATCTAATGTCAGTTCGACAGTTTAGTTCGTAACCGAAACTACTAACATAACAAGATTGGTCACACATTTTATTTTTCGGCGTAATACAGACTCGTGGTTTAACCAATCACAGTGAAGGTCAAAGCTTCCCTATGATTTCTACCACTACCTTCTTAAAATGAATAGAGTATAGAAGTGTTTGTTTGCTATTACAGCAAATTGAATCGTGTTTAAGTTAGTTCCAACATCGATGCCAGGTTGTATTATGGAATATTCCTGATGTCCCAAACGAGTACTGGTTCAAAAATATATAGGTTCCACGGAAGTATATAACGACTAATATTAGAATGAGGTTTGGGCATGCGTGCTACCCAGCCCACTTACACAAAATACATGTCCTGGATTCCAGTCTGTGTCAACTTTGTAGAGAAACAAGTGATCTAAACCATATCTTTTTTAACTGTACAAAATATAGACTGCAACAATCCGAAAACTTAATCGAAAAATTAATTAAAGAAAATCTCTTCCCTCCTCATAATATATGCTCCTTATTAGCGCTAAATAGAAAATGTGTTTATGAATGCCTGTTTGAATTTATTTGTGAAACGAAAGTATTCCTGTGAGTTCCCTTAGTCTTGTACCTCTGTTACTATCCTACTTGTGGTAAGCCTTACCGTGGCCTGTTCTTGTTTGTAACAAAAAAAATGTCTTGAAGGGTCCCTTGACGAGAAGCGTGTGACCTCGTTCATTATCCTTTTTCTCCAAATAAATTATTACATATATATTGAAGCTGGCTGAATATGCTTTGCATCAAGCCATAAAAAAAAAACATCGATGCCGAAGTGGTAAGTACTGACATTGGCGCTCGTGCGTTTTAAATCTACATGTCATAAATTTTAGTAACAAATAATATTTTTCTCCAACCACCTGAATAAGACGCTATTTTGTGACAGTGTTCGGTACCTAAAATTGACGTTTTGCGGATTAATCGCTTTCACCATGGCAACTGTACAAAAAGTGGATACTTTTGGTCCTAGTACCAAAAAGAAATTGACCTTGAAAGTTGGCCAATTGAAAAATTACAATCACGGAGATATGTCACATTGACATCGTTTTACATTGCAGGTTGTAAGATATTTCTATACATACAAATCAAATATTTTTGCATATTCAATGCAAATAATGATGTTACCTATACATATGTACATGTATTGAAAATGATTTACGCTCGCTATTTTTATTTAAACCATGTGTAACGTAATTTACATATTCCGTGAACGTAATTTTAATACGTATACAACCCGCCGTCGCGCGTAACGCCATCTACTTCAGACCCATTGCACTATTATCTGTCATTTTGAATTCAAAATTTGAAAAAGTTAATTGCATTTAATTTTAATTAAAAAACTGTATGGTAAGTTTTTTATTTCAATACAAAATATAACAATATTAATTGTGTATACAATAGAAATGACTGAAACTGATAGCGACATGGATTGCACTCCGCCAGAGATTATAGAAACGGCAGAACATGCTACCTTAGATTGCTCCCTACAAAGTCGCGAGAGGTGAGAAGTAAGAAGTAAGAACGAATAGGTTATAAGTTAAACCAAAAAACTAGAGTGGCATGACACGTGAGGACAAGAAAGCAGAAGTTTTTATACTAGTAGTGAAACTGTGACTGAATCTAAATTCGAATATAATTTGAAGTAAAGGGGGTTGGAGAAAAAATTTTATGTTTTATTCGTACAAAAAAATGCGTTTTCGGGACTCGGAAGGTTGCTGGACTCCGCTAACGCGTCGTCCAGCAACTATCTTCCTCGTCCCGAAAACTGACATTTTTTGTACTTATGAAACAAATAACTATTAACTGCTATAAATCAATCTATTTAAGGACTGTTATAAATGCAAATGCACATAAGTAAATAAATCACGTAATAAATTTAAATTACAATACTATCAATCTCTTACCTCCCTACCATATTGATTTTACATCCCTCAGGTGCACCAAAGTTAAGAGAAAAAGAAAATTACCAGATCAACGGCAACTGCACTCTCGCGGCCTTTCTCCAAATCAGACAAGCATTCGATTCAGTCTGGCACTCTTCCGGACTTAAAAGTTCTGGTCAACATTCCGATCCCTTCACACCTCCCTAATGTTCACTTCTCACACCCTACTCTACATCCTCCACAACCAGAAAAAAACGCCAAAATGAGTTGTACACTCTTCGGTCTCCGCAGAAAACACATATACACGATATAACCGTTTGGGAAAATCACTGGATAATCTTGCCAAGTTCCGAGAAACCACACGCGATACCTACTCTCCAGACACCCTTGGCCTTAAAGTCCACTCAAAACGACGCGGGAATGCGGGAACGGGAGTGGGACTGACGCGGGATATATTTGTACAGCGGCATATGCACGTATGCATACCGATGCAGCAGTTCGCATACGTTATACTTGCATAATCTCGCTGTACAAATGTATCCCGCGTCCGTCCCGCTGCCGTTCCCGTGTCAGGTTTGATCTTTACTACGGTAAAAACCTACGACAACCACCTGATCACGTTCACCTACACTTGAACAACACACCAGGGTTTACAACTTAGCAAACTATAACATTCAATTCTGACACCCAGGTCCGTTGATGACGTCACATTAGGGTGGGGATATAACTTAACGCGGGCAGCGTTACTAGATCCTTGAGTCATACTCAAGAATACGTGATTCATAGTATTGTGATAGTATACCGAGATTCAAAGGTGCCGCGAAACGTCCGTAGTTTCGAGTTGAAAGTTTAGTGTTGCCAACTGTAAGGAAGTATAGGGTAAGTCAAGCAATGCCGCCAAAGGTCATTACAAAAGTCAGTTCACGATTGCTCTATTTACAGGAAAAGAACTGACAAGGAACCTGTAATGATCTCCTTGAGATCGGCTCGCCAGTCAACTTCTCCTATCGCCAGTAAAAACTCACTTACCTCTGGCTAATATATTGTATTTGTATTTATTTAGCATAATATAATTATTTATTGATATAATGAAAAAATTAGCAACAATCACATAAGCCAAGGCTCGTGCGTGATGGGCAATCGAGTATATTACGTCATGTAAGTACACTAATACAAAAAAAAAGAACAAAACAAAAATATAGATCACGTTAGCTTGGAGTAAAAATCCAATTCTACACCTAATAGCCTAATAGTAAAATACTATTACCTGAAACCGTCAAGAAAATTTAAATTTCAGGGCTATTTTGACATTAGAAAGTTGATCTTTACCTGACTAAGTAGGTAGGTACCAAAGAGATGGTTACTCTTTGCTAGTACTGTAATATTTTTGCCTGACTCCCATTACAGTGCTAGTACATGCAAAATAACAATTAGATCGTTCATTGAATAAGTTATTCAATGACTGTATAGTTGAAAAGTACAAAGCATAAACTGCAAACTGCCTTAAAAATGACACTGATTGTTTTAATTATTTTGAAGTCTCTATGGGAACAATTAAATAAAGTGATTTTAGCATGCGTGATTAGGTATCAAAATTTCACACATATGAATAATTTAATTTGGAAAAGTTTTCTATATACATGTTGCGGTTTCAGGTAAATAACTATTATTTTACTAGTGGCGTAGAGGTAAAATGCAAAATCTTTTGAAATAGTAAATATACCGTCACACTAGATGTATCCGAATGATTTTTAGGGATAAATACGGAATAAATACACTTTATTGGGTGAAACAACTTCTATAATGTTTAGGTACCTCTAAGTTTAACACTGTGTTATTTGCGATAATTCAGGAACTGTTATGGCATTTTTGCACCTAGACTTTGCGTCAACACATTTACTACTAAGCTAAACCCTCTGACACTTTAAGCCCGATTGCGAACCCTCATCAAAATCATTGAAGTTATCAATAATAATGTAATCCAAATCACTAGTGATATAAATCCTTTATAAACAGCTGGACGATTCAGTCCCCATCCTTTAATCATTATACACCGTAGGCTTTCAATTGCGCTAGTTAATGGTATAATTGAAGAAACCCCTTGTAATACGGGACTTATACACTGAGTTGGCCAAATCGTTCCACTAATAAATAGACAAGGCACTATCGATCCCAGCGCCATTGTCGTCGCTGAAAATTCCTTTATGCAGACCGAGGCAATGGTTAATCCTATACAAATAAATCGTATGCAAAGTAACACAAACGTCACATGTATTACCGTAAGCCATTCCGCATAAGCCCACCAAAATTCCTAAGTTGATTATAAGAAGAGAAGATCCATTTTGTGTGATCCCAAATGCGATATATGGAATTCCAAAAACAATAAATACTTCGATGAGCATGCATGTCAATTGCGTAATTAGGTATGATACTGTGAGTTCGGTTAAAGTAGCTCCAGAAAGTAACACTCGGTCCATATCTCCGCCCTTGCGGTCAATTATTAGATATAAAGAGGTCAACGTTATGGACATAAAAAATAATACGCTGAAATTAGTCGTTCAGAACGTTTTTTTTTTAATTTATAAGTACGTACGTGATTGTAACTCCGGGTATATAAAACTCTGTAAAATTTAATTGGGCTGAACCATGCACTGGTTGTTCTACCTGCAAAATTTCTGAATGAATAAGCGTTTTTATTCACAGTTCATGCGAGAGAATAAATAAATATGAGTGATTTCCAACTCAAATATACCCGAGAATATACCTATAACATGCCCGAAAAACATACCCGCACAGGTAGAGTCAGAACCTTTTTCTTTATACCACATTTTTCCAAAAAATTTTGAACAAACAATTGATACCAGTTGTATAAATACATTTTAATGAAGTTGGAAATGGCTGCATCTACAATAGTTTTTGTTAAAATATGGTACGGTGCAACTTGTGGTTATTACTTGTGGTGTCCCATACGACTACAATTTCGCCCTGCTCAAAATCCCACGAGCTTGCAAAATTCCACTGCTTAATTCGGTGTCTTAATCCTGTCGAATAATTCGCTTTTATTATTATTGCAGCATACAGTTTGCCTTTATTAACCGATGTAGTAATCGCCTCTTCGGAGAAATAATCAATCTACAAATGCACTTATTTCACAAATTGAAGCATCCGGAAGATTACCAATGTTAGTCCGTTTTCTTTGAGGTATTGCAAATAGATGCAGCTTAAATGTGTAGCGTTGCAGGTTAAAGTGTAATTGCAATCCGATTGCTTGACTTCGTAATTCAAAAGACCCACGGGTATATCTTTGGGATTATGTCCAATCGCCAAACAAAATGTAGCAATTTGCACAATAGTTACCGAAAAGAATATGAAAACAGTGTCCCAGTTTCGTCTCATCCATGTGAAATGTTTCCATAAAAGTGCATTCACGCGCTGTTTGCTTAAATTTTTTTTAGTGCCTACTGTGTAAACAAGGTTCCCCGTAGTACTACTATCGTGCACTTTATTCAAAGCAGGCTGAACATCATTTACAATAAAATCATCTTCTTCAGGGTCATGTGTATCGTCTGTATTCTGTTTTAGACTCACTTTAAGAAACACTTGTTCAAGAGAATCAACATTAAAACGTAACATCAAATCACGTGGGGAATCTTCACCAAGCAAACATCCCTTTCGAAGGAATCCTACCTGTGAAGGAGACAGAAGATATCAAAATGTATAGACTTGGAATAACGTGCGTAAAGGATAATGACTCGGGAGGGAGCGTAAGTAGTTTCTTCAAAAAATGTAAGAAAAGTCGTGATCTTGAAAAACATTACCATATTAGAGTCCTTTCACATTAACTTACTACATCTGCCTGAGAAGTTTCTTCTATATAATGGGTTGTGATTATAATTGTCGATTTCCTACGTATTTTTAATAAATGATCCCAAATCTCTTTACGTAAAATGGAATCCAAACCAACTGTAGGTTCATCGAGGACTAACAGTTCTGGTTCATGTACCAAGGCACACGCCAATGAGACTCTCCGCTGCTGACCACCGCTAAGATTGTTTATCACCATTTTGTAATCAGGTAAAGCCAATAGGGTACTTAGAAACTGGATTCTCGATACTATCCTGTCCTGTTCTAATCCATTTAACCAACCAAAATACCTTATTGCTTCTTCGATTGTAAAAAACGGCATTAATCCAAGTTCCTATAATTACACAGTGCTATAGGTTTGTTTTCTCAATAGGTAGGCGCAAAAGACTTGCTTGTGGCATGTAACCAACTCTGGGTCCCGGTATTCCAGTTTCCTTCGAACCGGATATGGCGCCGAAGACTAGTATTGTCCCAGAATCAACTTTTTTGAGGCCTAAAATGCAATTCAGAAGTGTTGTTTTGCCGCAGCCACTCGAACCTAATAGTCCATATCTGTAACAATAAAGATGGTTGTTGGTTTGTGCAGTACCGTACCACAGTAACCGTACCACGTAATAACAATGGGAATATTCGGCCGACAGAGATCAGTTAGGTGACAACGTTTTGTGTCTCTTGAGACCACTGAATCAAGTTTTGCAGTTCACCCCGCTGTTGCAGCATTGGAATACCATTATTAGGCTAGAAATACCTCCCGCACCGAACCAAGTACCTATTGGAGTACCGATACTTATAATCCGAAAACAAAGGCCACTTTTGATGTTGTAGCCACCAGACGCGAGATGTTCGCACAGTAATGCTACAAAAGGTAGCGGCTTTATCAACACTCGACAAAAATCTCTCTCCCCGTCTGCAAGAAGGAGGTAGGGAACGTTTTCCGTTATCCGCGATTCTTGACGAAAAGTGTCGTGCGAAAGTATTTATGTTGGTTTTAGGAGTCGAAGAGATAACGTAAACGTAATTGATTTAATGTCTAGAGTTGTGCTTCAGCCGCCGTTATCGTAAACAAAAGCTGTAATTAATTCGTCGTTTGCAACCGTTCACGTCAACATATTTCAATTATCTTTGTTGCGGCCTAAAGCTCTTGTCATTTAGAAGACGAGAGCAAATTCATATTTTAGAATTTCAGTTAAATAATATTATTAGATGATTTAGTTTCCCTATGCTAATTTAAAAACGCGCATTAAAACTGCAAGGCCATGCAGTTTTATGCACGCATCAGTTGATAAAGGGTCTTTTGGGCTGACCTGGGAAATTCCAAGAGACAATAGGTGTTCATATTAGAATGATGAATTTAGAAATATTATCCGGCAAGTTAAGTGTAATTTATTATCGGTAGCTAATTAAATGAGATGCAGTAAACAGCATCCGATTAGGTCGTGATGGATCTTAAAAGAAGCGCTTTTAATTAATTTAAATCGGACGTAAGCAGGCTCCACAATGAATTAAGGAAGTTTTAATTTTTAGATGTAGATAACCGAATACGCTGTGTGTCGGCTGGTGAACTGTCGATCCCTTCATGAAATAGCCGAATTTTTTAAAAGGTAAAGTGTTGTTTAGAAAGGATCTTTTGCATCCTCGTAAGCTACGCTTCCTTCTATTATTATAAAGGGGGATATCGTTTCACTTTCCTGCATTTGATTTCTCGTAGACACTGTTAATTGTTAATTAATTCGTGCTTGCATTCCCGTTAGTCGCTGCTGTATCCGTGTACCGTAATTCTGCTTTCAGTTCCTTCGCATCCCTTGGTGGCGTTCGAGTCCAACAGTTCTTCCCGTTCCGTCAGCTTCCGTTTGAGTTGAAAGTGATTTATACTTAATTTAATTGTAAATGTAAGCAAATACCTTAATATATTAATACAGGAAACTCGCTACTATTTGCATTTGCGTACGTGTGACATAAAGTCACTAAATATAGAAAGTACCGCAATCCATTGGGCTCGTGTGTTAGAGAGAGAACGCATGATTTTTGCCCAAAAATGGCGGAAGTTACCAGATTCTAGTAACTTTAATGTTAGGAATTGTTCACCTGTTTGGAGGTATCTGTATATATTTTTATAAAACATGACAGTACTATGAAGTTAGGTTATAAAAAATGACGGCTATTCAGATTTTATTTGTCAATTTTTTGAAGTTGGCAGCAAATTTGCCCAAAAATGGCGGATGATTGCGGTACTTTCTATATCTAGTGACTTTACTGTTTGTATGGTATTTTGGCGGAGCCTGGTGGGTGTACTGTGAACTAAAGCATCGAAATCAGAGAAGCGCCATCTGGTGACCAGCTTCTAAAGTCATGAAGTAATTTCCCAAATTCGATATAAATCATAAATATCGATAAAGAATACACAGTTGTTAAATTAAAGTGTATTTAGATACAATCACATTACATTATTTAACACAGAGAACTTAAATTACATGTTTACAAACTACATATAAAACTCAGAAGTGAGTGGAACTTACGGTTTGTAGATGTTAACACTTTGAAGAAAAATCCTTACATAACGATTTGTCGTACGAAATATTTGGTTTTAATTACTGTTTGGACTACATATTTTTGTTAAAAAATATCGTTTGAACTAAATTGTTTGTTCCAAGAGGTAATAAAACCGTTTCAGCAAATTGTCACACAAGTTTTTGACAACAAATGTTAACTTGATTCTGGTGCTTACTTGTTACTTGAGAAGCGAGGGTGGAAGTTGTTGAATTATGTAAAACGTATTTTGTATTCATTATCTAAAAGGAATTACAATATAAGTATCATTGAATTTATAATAAATTCAATGTAAGTATCTACGTCTATATAAATATAAAACTCAAGTCTACACCCTTTAGCGCCTATACCGTTGGTAATTTATAAATTCCATACCTTGCATAAATAGGAGAGAAATAACAGCACATTTCAATCCTCTTCGCGTTTCAAGCACAAAACAATCTGTTTCAAAATATGGGAAACGATGCCTTTTTGATATTTTATCGTTACAATCCGCCACACAACACTTTTTACGGTCACATAACTTGTTCATATTTTAAATCTTTCAAAAGTCAAAATTGACATGTACGTATAAAATCGATGGTAAAAATATTTCCTGTAACGAGCAAAATTACAGGTTTTGCAAAAAAAATATTTGAGTCTGCGATAAATAGTTCTCCGTACAACCACGGGAAACGCTGTAATCAGTGACAATTTAGCGCCATTTATGTTTCTGTTCTGTGAAGGTCTTAAGGTGGGTTCATAGCTCTCCGTTCATCCGTTGCGTTGATCCCTCAAACGGATAGTGCAATTTGTTAAGGTTCATAGCAATCCGTCCATATCGTACGTTTCCAAGGTAGGTATAACCATAACCTAAATTTTATTTTGTACTGTACCCACCGTGATCTTCAGTACGTAGAAACTACTATCAGAGTTAGTCTTTGCTATCAGATTATCACCTCGAAGAACGTAATAGACGAACACTGTTAAATTTGCTCTTAAAAGTCAACAACATAACAAACATAACCTTACTCTTGTTAAAAAACGGACCAACGGAAACGTAAATCTTCAACTTCAACCAACTTTTCCGTAGTTAATGGACGACGTACGGTTTAAAAATTTACTGTGTTCTGATTGGATAACGGATAAACGGAAACGTATGAACGGAGAGCTATGAACCCACCTTTATTTTGTGCCATATACTTCTCAGTTCTCTTATATATATGTCAGTCTGTCACTCAAACCTAACCTACAAAGTGTAATTGTGTAATTTGTACTGGCCACGAAAAATATAATTAAGTTTCATGTTCAAAGTAATTGTGTTATATATCTTTACTACATTGCAATAGGAAATGGGTGGAAAACATAAACAAGCACAAAGAACGAAGAACAATGCTAGGGTTTGTGTTAGAAATTGTAATGAAACCTTTACTATTCCTTTTTCATGTAGCCCTCCAGCAGCTGTAGAAGTGCCGAGCTTTTAGGGACAACCGTACCACAATTTGTGGGTTTTTCGGCTATGAAAGAATCCACAGCAATGTCTGGATTTTCTCTTGCCACCGATGACATGGATGCCTCTATAGATCCAAATTTTCAGCTAGTTTTAAAGAAGATGAGCAAAAAGGATGCCACCACCAAATCAAAGGTTTTAAAATAAACAAGAATAGGCAATTCATTTATTCCTAATTGTGTAGGCACTTCAAGAATTCACTGAACTTATTAAAACATCAGATATTGAAGCAGTGATAGCTGTTTTGCCATTTTGGCCAAGATTGTATTGTGTTTTGGCTACAGATACTGACCATAAAGTACGAGAAGGCACGCATATAGCTCATCATCAAGTCGTACTTAAAAGTAAACGAAATTTGGCGCCATATTTGAAGCAGTTTGCAGGTCCATGGTTTACATCACAATATGACACATATGCACCTGCAGCTAGTGCTGCTACAAAATCATTTCAGGTAGGTAGAATGTAATCTTTATCAAAAGCTGTAGCGACGCAATGGCAAAACTGACGTTTGCCACAGGTCATGGTAATTCAAACTAATTTGTTGGTAGTTAGGTGATTGCCTTATGAAGGAGAGGGAATCAGTGGTAATAATGAATGAAGCAACAATCAAGAGTACAGTATCGACCACAACCAGTGGTGTATTGGTAAATTACGATAGGGGTGTATGCAGGTGTTGTTTTAACCAAGGGCGGAGGCGTAATGGAATGAGTATCCGAGGTGTGTGGGGGGGGCTCCGAGGGACTAAATTTTTTTGTAATTTTTACAAAACATGGTTTTTTTCCTGTTTTTTGAGGTCTGTAGCCTGTAGGTACAACAAAAAAATAAATTAAGAATGCTATTATAATGCTAACAAAACATAACTACAAAAATGTCCGAAACCATACACGTATTAGTAATGAATTGTTAGAAACGTATATGTCTGTATTTTAAATTTTTGTGACATTTCCCAAAGGAATTCGCGTGCAATATCTGAGAAACAAAGAAGGAATAAATTTATGTAAAATTATTGAGTGTGACACATCATTATTTTTCTTTATTTTATAGCATATGTTAAAATGACATTGGGGATTTACGATAATTCAACCGTTTTAACCGGATTGGTAGAAATCATCATAGAAACAATTGTGGCAATAATTGTAACCATAGCAAAATCTACCAACCCGGTTTAATCGGTTGAATTATTGTAAATCCCCGTTTTAATAGGTTTGAATGAGTAGGCTAAGCCGTTCTTTAACCTATAGATAAAGTGATCACTTTAACCGTAAGGGTAAATAAAGTGAAACAAATGATTATGCATTCTGATGACATCTGTCGTTCATATGACAATTGTGTTTCTATGGAAACGATTGGGACGGCAGAACCTAATTTAATATGCTGGCGATATATTTTGAGTATTTTCAAAATGCGACCATCGGTGCCCACATCTTCAACTTGCGTTATCCGAATTGACCACGAACCATTGCCGCCAGCATATTAAATGCTTCTTGGTTAGAAAGCGGCATTTTAGAAAAGATTACAAATTCAAAAAACTGCACTTTCTGAATGTAAACACAGCAGAATAATTTACGGCTGTTATTATTTTATAATGCATCGTGTTTCATTTGTTTAATTTTCCAATGCCTACTTAAAAGTGTAGGGTGCTTTTCCAAACAATCTTTCGCGCCATCGACAAATACCGGAAATACAAGCATTTTTATTAATTAATTAATTAATTAATCTCATTTTCCCAATATTTGAGGTTCGAGATTTTGAAAAACGGTTTTCACTGGCCTCTTAGAATTTTGAGTCATAGTGTTAAAACTAGCCCCCTGGCGGAGAAGAATTCAACTAAATTAACTATATTTTGGTTAATTCTCATTGCCCAAGGAATGCTCTTTTCAACCATACTAAATTTGTTCAAATCGGTGAAACGGTTAAGAAGTTAAAGCAGGTTATTACAAAAACAATTGAACGCCCCACACCATCTTTGTTTTTGAAATAGGTAACTGAGTTTTTGTTTTTACGAAAATGATAGATAAACTGGTTCTCTTTAAAAATGTGAAAACAATTTGTAGATTATTATGCGAAATTTAAAGAAAATCTAATTTTAAAATTTAAAATGGCAGTTACGCCCTTTGTTGGTCAATTTTAGAACTTCGAAATATTTTCCAGCCTTAGTTAGCAGTTCTGTCTCGGGTTCTATTTATGAAGCCGTTTTCGCTTGTGCATGCATTTACCAGCCTGTTGAAGACGCGACATGCTCAAATATTGCTATTGTAATGTAAATTTAATTACGTTGTTTATTTATAACAATTAACAAATTTATAACAGTCTTGAAATTGATTAATTTATAACAATAAAAATATTGTTTATCACTCACGAATACACCATTTATAACAGCGCGACCTATTTATTACTTCGGCATCGAAATTAGAACTGCGCTGCAATGCAATGCTTATATAGCAAACGCCTCCCTTGAAAGATCTCAAGCGCTTTCGCAGGCATCTGACTATTGTAGAATGGTCTCGAACAAACAAGTCATATTTCTCGGAAAGATTACGTCACATCTGCCTTCGTTCTTTATCGCCGATGACTAATCTTGGATGATGCCTTGATATCTATCGGGATTTCTGGAATGTTTGCTACACTATGAAGGGATTGCAAACCAAAAATAAACATATTCAGAGGATGCCGGACAAAAAATCAAAATTGTAGAAGAGTTCAAGTGTTGTGAGAAATATTAGAAGATGTAACGTGTGTTAATTAAAAATTTGTGGCCGCGATGAAACGCGCCGTCAAAGGGGACGCTCCGCTGCTAGGTCCTTTGTCGTGAAATAAAAAATTAATTTTATTAAATAGAAATCCCCTTTTTTTGTGTTCACTGTTTCCACTAAAAAATAGGAACAATTACATCCACATATCTAAAATCAAAAGTTTTCGTAGAAAATGATCCGAATAAAATTAGTTGCACTATTTGTGATATTTTTTATGATTGGATTGGATTTAACAGTACCATCGGGAATCAAATGCTATTGCGTCAAAAAATTAAACACAAATAAATGAATACATTAAATAATGCTCTACATTTTTAGGATGCGTTTCCAAAAAATAAAATCAAGGAAGCTATTGCGTATTGTCAAGAGGAAATCTTATCTTACATTGGTGAAAATCTTACAATTCATACTTCAAGCACCTTAAGTAACCCAAAGATCACATCTCCCGAAGATGCGGAGGCTAAATACCAACGAGTTTTAATATCGAGTCTTCACGGATACACCTTGTACTTGCAACAACTATGCACAGATGAGATTGAGAAGCAAGAAGAATTAAATATGAAAATTATTTCAGACAGTAAGTTTTGGAAGTTTGCCAAAAATAAAGTACTTCCAATTAAATCTGCCTGGTATTGCGTGATATCGTCAATATGTCAAAAATCGCCCACATTTTTGAAAAAAGAGTACGCGCATATTGTTGGAGCTGTTTTTTCTGATTTAGACGAGAGCGAACCCATAGTTGTCCAATCCTTATGGGAAGCAATTCTTTCTGTTTTATCCACAATTGAGGTATTTTAACGCACATCAAATATTTGTATGAACAAATTATCTCTGCAGGAATGGTGGCAGTATGTTAATATTGACAAGCTGGTTTTTCCAAAGTTGTGGAAGTTGTTAAAAGAAGGTGGATTTGGAAATGCTTATGTGATTTTTCCTAATTTACTACCTCTGATTTCACATCTGCCTCCAAGTATTGACCAGAATTCCACTTTTTCCTTATTCTTCGAAAATATGTTTAAAGGGTAAAGTATTACGTATAAAATTTAGTAATGCACGCAAAGGATTTGTATTTTCATTGTGAATTGAAGTCACATATTTAATACAAACACAGGAGCCCATAAATCCAATGGAGAAAAGATCGTAGTTCAGGTCCCAATTTGGCCGATACCCTTGGATGGCGGGGAAACTAATCCTACACAGATTGTTATTGTTCATGAAAACAAGTTATCGGTTTTTGGAGTGCGTACCTCTTTCATATTATTGTCCTCAACTCAATTGAATATTATTAGGTATTGAATTATTTTAACCACCTTCCTATGTCCTGAATTTCCTGGGACGGTCGAAGCTTGTGTAAATTTAGCATGTCTCAGTATTGTCTTCGTTGGAGTGGTAATAATTTGGTCAGGCGAAAATCTTGAACAAACTTATTGGAATACTTACACTGATAGGTCAGACGACGTCAAAATGTTATAGGTCAGCAACAACAAGCACTCACCTGGCTTTTCAATTGCCATTAAAGATGAATTAATTGGGTTTATTCAGCAACAGACCATGAACACGACATCAGCTATCACATGGAATGACAGAAAAGTTTTAACATTAGGCGCTCCCCCTTGCATGGAGTAGGCTTAATATTACTCCATGTCAGCGATTGAAATATAAAACATTGTTTGCACATCAACTTTTTTGCTTTGTTTGCACTACATGAACAATCTTTTAGTGTGACTTCACTTCACAGTTGCAATACAAATCCTTTATAAACAATAATAAGTGGTAAACATAAACCGAAGGTTTGCATTAAGCCAACATTTTGTTTTTGTTCATCATTAATTTTAATGTATTTGTCTGTTTTCAAATTGGGCAATAAAGACATAGTGAAAAAAATCAATAACCAAATCGTGATAATAGTTAGCGTTGTTAGTCTTTGTATGCTTCCTTTTTGTAGTGTGTATTCTCTTATATTTTTCTACATTTTTTTTAGTAATCTTGTTTGTTCAGGATGTCAAATAATTTTCACAGTGCCCTTTTTTATATACAATTGAGGTCAATATAATTTGAAAATACCTTTAATAATTATTATCTTGTTTTCGTCCATGAATTTTGAAATTTATTAGGGCAGTGTTTTTTGCGCCTCACTTACCAAACAATTTCAAAATCATCATTTATTCAAGAAAAACCGTTAAAAACCAATGCAGTTATTTTATACGTTCACTGTCTGAATATTTCCGTAAAATTATTTTAAAAAACGTATTATCACCATTTTTTGGGTAGAATTACGACTAACTAATGTAAAAATAGTAGGTATCCAAATATGTTCTCAAAACACATTTTTGAAAAAATTATGCTACGAATTATTTCGTAGTTTGCATCAGCGATTAAAATTCTTTTTACTGCAGAATAATTCATAATGAAACAATTTGCGCTTTTCATTGATATTTACTTATCTATATGTCTCTCGCGGAAAATCTGTTCTTAAGGTCAAAAATATTGGTCATTCAACTGCGTTAGTGCTGCTTCTCAGGAAAGATAGGCAGTAATGCAAAATATACAGTGCATTTTATTTTTTATTTGGCGAATAATTTGACAAATATAATTTTATATGTGACAATACAATCTATCTGATCGCATATTGGAACTTACAGTATCACACCCGGTTAAATCTGAAATTTATGCAACTTTTGTTTTTCAAATGCAACGCATATGTTATTTTAAGATATTTGAAAAGAGCAATCCATTTGTTGTATGATAACATAAAATATGCATATGGTTGATATACCGGGTGATCAGTTTGAATTTCCCACAAAACTAAACATTTATATTGTTGGTAACAATCAATTTAATGTATCAGAAAACAATAATCACCAAGTTACTAAATTTCACTCTCAGGGTCATGATTTCAAATAGTTTCATGTAACGTCAGAAGCAATAAGGGTACACAAGGAGGTTTACGACACAAAAAGTGCTAACTATATGGAGACTGCAAGCTTTGCTTCAGGCTAGCGGCCTTCGAGCATTACATCCATATGAATTAATGTCTTATTGAATCATCGAATGAACTTCAGAAAACTGGCGGCGATTCACACTTGAAATTTTAAACTTCTCACATCATTTTTCTCTCTGATGTACGTTATCGAGTGATTTAAATTTATTTTTTTTTTCAAAAAATAAAACAAAATTTCGTCTTTAGCATCATCTGATTCTGAGTCAGAACTTAAGGTTAATAATAACAATTGTTTTGTTTATTTATCAATCATTTTCCAATTTGGCGGTTGCGAATAGAGAATGAAATACTGCATCTCAGTGGATCACCGCGTCACGTCACCTCACACGTCCTCTATGTGTCTCAATTTGCGCTTAGCCCTTTCCTTTTATGTACTTACTTTGATTGCTTTGAGACCTGTCTCATAATTATTTCTTGTTCTGCTCAGGTAATATTTTATGAAGCATTTTCCTTGTGGACAATAGCTATTTGTGTATTAAGAGCGCAAAATGGTATACAGGGTGGTGACTTGCGTAATGCACCATAGGGATTTCAATGTAAAATTCGTAACATGCGATTATTGGCTCCCCAAATTATTTTAGAGCAAAAATGTATTAAAGTTTTTTGTAGAAAAAATATTTTACGCCAATCAACCGTATTAGTTTTCAATTTTTTTCATATAAAGACGAAAAATTGGAAAAATTAAACCCGCATTTTTTTCAATAATCTGCGATGCCATGGAATTTTCTAAAACAAAAAGATATCCAGTGATCAATTAGCAGCAGTTCGAAATGGATTTTATGATCGACTTGGTTACTGTCTTGCAGTTAATCGTGACTTATTCGAACATTTATTGTAAATTGTTATATTAGGAAACCGTTTTTAGTAATTTGGTCTTTCTTTATGTTGAATTCTACGAGTAAAAAATAGGAGGAGAGAATATAACGGTGGTGGGAAATAGCATAACATGCGACGGAAGTTGTCATCATATCACTCCCTTTGCGCTGGTCAGTTATGTCGACTTGACATCATAAAACAGAAGAGACGATGTCAGTTTTGTTTTGTTACACCACTGCCAATAATGACGCGTTTCTCCCCACCCTTTTCGCACTTTTATAACTTCCATTTGGTCCATTTCCGTCCCCTTTTAATGCAAGGTTCTCTCCTTTTATTTTTTACTCGTAGTTGTCATTGGACACTGAGCAATGCATATTTAATTTATAGTTAATAATTGGAAGAGCGAGCGGTTTTTTTATTTTGTCGCTTGTGACAAAGTGACATTCCTCGAAAAATATGACGTTTGCGTTGTCAAATACGAGCGCAAATGTCTCTTTTGGATATCGATTGTAGAAAAAGAATGTTTAAGTAAAGTATCATTTACTAATAGACAAACTGTAATACGCAAACTGTGAAACTTGAAGTAGGTCTTCACTAAAGTCGCGTATTCATATAGCGAACGAATTTGACTCATGTGTAGGTACAAGCAATCACAAGCGTACGAATATGTTGCATTCTCTAGTTTTCGCTCACCAGATGGCACATCAAAGAAAATTCGCGAAGAAGTCGTGTGGTATATTTTCTAGTGTGTACTTACAGATGTTCATATTAATATTATTTATATGCACATCGTTTGTTTATCGTTTGTTTACGTTTGTTTAACTATTTTCATCGTTTTTTTACATTTCCGTATGTATTTTTTAAAAATTCAAAATGGGCGAGCTAACTTCACGGTGGCTCGCCCAAAATCATAATTTTGCTTGTTTATCGATGCAGGTCGGTTGTTTACGTTTGTTTAACTATTTTCATCGTTTGTTTACGTTTCCGTATGTCTTTTTTAAAAACTCAAAATGGGCGAACTAACTTCACTGTGGCTCGCCCAAAATCATAATGTTGCTAAGTTTGCAAGTCGTTTATTTATCGTCTGTGGGCGTGTAAACTTTATTGTCATTATATTATTTTTCATCGCAATATGCATCTTTTTAAAAAATGTTAAATGAACAATTAACTTAACAGTGGTGGGGCTAACATTCGCTTATGAACCACTCTACAATTGTAGC
The DNA here is from genome assembly GCF_008802855.1 of Photinus pyralis. Lineage (NCBI taxonomy): Eukaryota > Metazoa > Arthropoda > Insecta > Coleoptera > Lampyridae > Photinus > Photinus pyralis. The sequence continues at coordinate 25,993,447 of NW_022170738.1, read as the reverse complement.
AGTAACATACATGCAGTGATTAGGTAAACGTAAAAGGCTCTAATAAATTAGTCACTGTTCTTCAAACAATTCTCTAATTTTCATATTAAAATGTACGATGGTACTTAGAACTGCCTACCGTTTTAATATTAGTTGAGACAGAGCTGGATCGAGTGTTCTAAAAAACCGCTCGAGCGACGAGCGTCCTAATCTCGGTTCTAATTGTCTCAAAAATGCTCGCAAGCATCGAGCTGTTTTGCCAAGCGAAACCGCTTACGGGTTCCGAGCACTGCTAAAAATGCTCGAGTGGTTTATCGCGAGCGCTTGGGAAAAGTGCTCGTGAGCAAAAAAAACGCTCAAGAGTGGAAAAAGCGCTCGGAAACGGAAAAAACGCTCGCGAGCGGCGCTTAATCCTTCAGAGCTTGAGGGCGGTTAAAAGCGCTCACAAGCGAAGGAAAATGCTCATGAGCACGAGCACCGAACATTTTAAGTAAACGCTCGAGTATCGAGCACCAAGCGGCCGCTCCGAAAAGTGCTCGAGGGCGTTTCATTTGTACCAAAAGTGAACTATTATTATAAGTCGGAAGATAAGTCCAGAAACAGGCCATTTTATAACGTATACTGCGTACTGAAACAAGTACCCAGCATGTTTATCGAAAGTACTGCAGACTATTTCCGAGGGCAACTCTAAAGAATTATAATAAATATTGAAAAACGCATTAAATTAGATGTAAGAATGTGGTACAATATTGACAATAGTAGCATTTCCATTGTAGATAACTTCATTGGTCACAATTCAAACACTGCTCAATTAAGTATTTCAATTATGTCAATCAACTGAACACGTACAACTGGCTTATAGTGTTTCATAGATGACTCGATCCATTCTAAAAAATACCATATCACGTCCGGCAAATAGGTCAAGATATATTTCTGTCTCAACTAATATTAAAACGGTAGGCAGTTCTAAGTACCATCATACATTTTAATATGAAAATTAGAGAATTGTTTGAAGAACAGTGACTACATCATTTTCTGTGACGTAATTACTATGCAATAATGCCAAATCTAGTTTTGAGCGATTTAGGTTATGTCACTTGTCAACAAGACAGTGCATTCTTTTTGTGAACAATCCACACCTTAAATAAAATAAAAATAATTTTTATTATTCATTTCGTTAATTGGAACCACAATATACATACAATATACTTTAATAACTTATGAACTGTACAAATGTAGCATCTCTTTTACAGAGAAAGTACTAAATATAAAATTTTACAGGTTATGTGATGTGATGGATGATATTCAAATTAATCGGAATCATCGAAACTGCTTTCGTGTTCAAAGTTTATAATAATAGTAGCAACGTTTTCAAGATCTAATTGCTTTTCTCTTTCGTACCACTCGTGTATTACAGTTTCCGTATCCTTAACTGAATTGCGCCACGTTTCGGAAGTTATCGATTGTAGTGATTCTTATCACATGTTTATGCAATTTTCAATGCTTCGTCCATCTCTACCAATGTGTCGATTGTAGTAATTTTTCGCTATGCCCCAAATATGTTCGATAGGATTAAAAACGCGATGCTAGGGTGGTAAACGTAAAACGAAGTAACCGTATTACTCGGCTAAGTGGTCAATGCCTTATGCGGTACATTTTAGCTGATTTATTCCTAAAAGTATCAACAAGATTTATATAACATCAAATAATTTGCGAACGTACTTACTGTGCAACCTTTTCAACAGTTCGGCTGTAAAATCATTTTCGGAGAACTGCACATTATGATCACCTAACCACACTTTAATGTTGTCTGTTTTTCCCGTTATCGAACACAATTACTGACGGGTTATCTAAATTCTTCAGTAATTTCTCTTCAAACCAATGCACAGCGAAAGACGTAGAAAATAATCAAAATCAAATCAAACGAAAAGTAAACCAAAAGCAACCTATCAAATTTACAAATTTAAACGCGACAACATAGCGAAATGCTACCAATTGTTGCGGCTAAAATAAACTACATGCTTAATGTGTTGCCTAATAAACGAAAGTAAGTTTACGTTGGTACGTCGTTTTCTTCAGGTAATGACGTGCAACGGAAGATATACTGAATAGACCGTAATTTATTAGCGCCTTTTACGTTTACCTAACCACTGCATGTATGTTACTGCTACAATTGTAGAGTGGTTCATAAGTGAATTTTAGCCCCACCACTGTTAAGTTAATTGTTCATTTAACATTTTTTAAAAAGATGCATATTGCGATGAAAAATAATATAATGACAGTAAAGTTTACGCGCCCACAGACGAAATGACTTGCAAACTTAACAACATTATGATTTTGGGTCAGCCACCGTGAAGTTAGTTCGCCCATTTGGAATTTTTTAAAAAGACATACGGAAATGCAAACAAACGATGAAAATAGTTAAACAAACGTAAACAAACGATAAACAAACGACCTGCATCGATAAACAAACAAAATTATGATTTTGGGCGAGCCACCGTAAAGTTAGCTCGCCCATTTTGAATTTTTAAAAAAGACATACTGAAATGTAAACAAACGATGAAAATAGTTAAACAAACGATAAACATACGACCTGCATCGATAAACAAACAAAATTATGATTTTGAATTTTTAAAAAAGACATACGGAAATGTAAACAAATGATGAAAATAGTTAAACAAACGTAAACAAACGATAAACAAACGATGTGCATACAAATAATATGAACAATGGGCGGCGCCAACTTCACGGACTTTACTTACAGTTTCCCACAGTATTCGCAAGGGCTGTATACTGCTTATATACACCCGCGAAAGCAGTCGTTCGGAAGCATGTGGGCAGAAATATTAACGTCGAACAAATTTGGGAGAATTCGGACAAATCCATTCGTTTGCTATATGAATACGAGCCTTTACGAGGTGGTACTAAAATAGTCATAATTTGTAGAATGAAACATCAGTCATCCACAAGAAGTCGACATGAATCATTAGCTATATCAACAACATACGTTGAGTGTTTGCAATACGTGATCATGAAGAACCATTCGGATATCGGTTTCTGCGAAAAATTAATTCGAAGTCACCTGTTTCCAGTTCTGGAATGGAGTCTTACGGATCCACAAGCATCCTACAAAGGTTTTTTCAATCAGATTTCGAAAATGATTCAATACTGGAGTAAAAATAGCAGCAGTGAAAGCTTTCCTCACTATATTAAATATTCTCAATTTTTCTGGAACAATTTAAATTCGTTGTGTCAAGGTTTACTGTTAAATTTAGAAATTTCATACGATAAAGAGCTGCTATCACAGTTTTCTTCAAGGCAAATAGAACTGTTGCAGTCACTTAAGCACATCGTTGCACACAAACAATTGAAAGTGTCATTTTGTGCTAACCAATCCCCTGAAAACATTACTGGTGAAAGTCACACTATGGTTTCGTTACTTGTGGACAAGTCTTATATGGACCTGTTAAATACTGTTGTGTATAAAACTTGTGCGAGTTATGTTAAATTCATAAATGAAAAACATTCTAAGGAACTGATTGAGTGCTTGGGATCTTTGGTGCAAGATTTTGACAGCGAATTCTTCTTCAGACGTTTAAACGCAGAGTTTGAAGGTGAAAATGTGAAGGAAAATTTAGTAAACGTTTACTGGAAATTGTTGCACAAATGGTTGAGCAATGAATCCATATGCTCAAATTCCGTTGTTGAGTTAATCTTTTTGTTGTTTAAATATTTGAGCGACGAGTCGAAAATGGAAGTTTTAAATAGTTTCGTTTTGGTGAGTATTCATTTTTGTCAATTGTGTGAGTTATGTTTGCTATTGCAGTTTCAAGGTACCGATTGCTTCGGTTGGTGTATTGCTCAGTCGTTGTCACATCCATATAATGAGGATGGTACAATTCAGAAATGGCTACACAAGGATGAGGTTAGCCATTTCTTAACATCTATAATGGAAAAAGAATTAAATGATACATCTACTCCCGAGTTAAAGTTAATTTTGAAAAAAGCTTTTATGGAAAAACAAAATGGAGGTAAGGAGACTAAATTGGTGTTTACGTTTTATAGTTTGTGTTTCCAGACTTGTATCTAAGTTTGCCTGCAATTTCTGACATAGTAATGGTCTTAAATAAATGTTTACTGCGTCACGAGGAGTATTCTGCTACCATTGATATGTGTGCGAGTTTTGCTGCACATATATCGGCTATCTTATACTCGCAAAATTATAAATTACAATTCGGCGATGATCTTTTACTCGCTATGTTCAATTTATGTTGCTCTTCGACTTTAGACCCTGATATTATTTCAGTGGATACAATATGGGAAGTAAACACTGCGTGGCAAGATGCTATTACAGTATTAGCTCAAGAATTAAGTTGGGTTGAATTTGAAACATTGTCATCAAAGTGTGCCGATGTTGTAACAAATGCAGTATTTGATGATACCAGCGATTATAATATAAATCACATGATCAAAGTCATAGTGAATTTTATCAAATGTATTAACGGGAATCCCATGCGAATATGGGATATTTTGAATTTATTCCTATTTCGCGATTTTGTCCAGCCTTGGAAACGTACACTGGTAAATGTTTGCCATTCCGCCGAATATGCCGTGGGTCATCTGTGCGCACCATTTGAGCCTATTTCTTTCGACAGCAGCTTTGATGAATCACTTATAAGTAAATATTTTATTTGGATGGATTTAGTTGCTGATGTTCTTGTAACACCTACTGCAACTTTAACTGAAGAGACTGATGAAGAGGATGATAATGTGACAACGACTGTTCAAACAGTGTTTAATTCAGTTTGTGTGTCTGACATTTTGGAGTTACTCATGGAAATGTTGGAATCACTAACTATAGCCACAATGTTTACAACACATTATGCATGCGTAAGTAGTTTGAGAAATATTTCCATTGCTTGTCATGCAATATTTTTAGACAAGGCACAGTGAAATTGTCTCATCACGTAAGAATTCAATGCAGTTAAAACTTAAAACTATATTTAATAACATGGACACACAATCTGTGGTACAAGTAGAAAACCGCATTCGAGAGAATTTAATTAGAAATAGCGGAGTGTCGGTAAACGTCCTTCACTTGTACCTTTCAAAAATTGTTTCGAAAAATCTAAGTGAAGAATATAGAAAATTATTGGAGGAGTGTGATGATCAATTGATCCGTTTACATTTAACGCAAGCATTTGCAAAATATGCAAAATATGAGCAGGTATATGACTGCTCAAGTGATACTGAACGTATTATTTATTTGAGAACATTAATGCATCTAGATCAACTTGAAATACCAAGTGCAGAGATTTTTAAGAGGATTGCTAATATTAATCAAGAATCGAAATCTCACTTCTTGTATGAGAGGTAGGTCTACTTCAGGGATTATTTTTCATGAGTAAAAATGTTTCCCCTGTTAACATCATCAAGGTCGTCTCTAGTGTAGTATGACATAATAAAAGTTCCAAATGCGAATCCTAAGTCTCTTGGATATATAAAATGAGCTTCAGTCTATGCAATACAAACATATTAAACGTTATACAAATCATTAGGTCGTCGGGAACGTTTTTCTTTGTTAGTAATTGCACACACTTGCACTTTTCGAATTAAACAAATGATCACTAGTTGGGACGCCAACATAACAGTCTGTGGAACTTCGACAGACGACTGTTAAATATTATTTATTTGAAACAAAATGCAAAAGTAAAATTACGCAAGCACAAACAGTCATCGTCTCAAAAAAATTCACACTAAGCCTGCTTTTACACTGTGATTCAGTCGCCCGAAAACCGGCATCTCGGATACACCTGAAACATTGCGTCTTATGGAGCCGTTCACACAGCATATACTTCCCACATACAGTATCGGCGACTAAATTTCAATCGCTCGCTAGTCTCAGTCGCCCGACGATTTTACATGATTTTGAGGGAGTGATGGGCTATTGGTTCATTGGAACTGTTTACACAAGGAGCCTTTTTCATTAGCCTTCAACTGCATCGCCGGAAAAGTACTTCCTGCAAAAGAGAAGTTTACAATGCCCAAAGTCTGCGAAGTGTATTTGACATAAATTCTGACGGCAGACTGTATCTCCGATACAGTATCCCCGTGTAAAAGCGGCCTTATTAAACCACTATGACTACTATGACGATAAAATTTTCCACGTCACTAGTCAGTAACTTTTGTGGCTATTAAACATCCGAACATCCCCGACGTCACGATTCACATGCGCGACACGAGACAAACTTATAACGGGCGAACTGTACTTAATTGTTCTATCTTGTATATGTTAACGATGAAATGGACTTACCACAAGTAGACTTGATTAAACTTTGTACCTATTTATCTTGTGTAATGGACAAATCTCTCGTTTTTGTAATGTTTTTATTAATCATATCTTTGTCTTTCAGTAATATTGCAAATAGTATTACTTGGAGTGAGGTAGAGTTGATCATTGAATGCATGCGGCTGTTTTCTAAAACTTTACAAAATCAACCGCACGGTATAAACAGTAACCAATGGGATTTTATGATTGTTACTTTTGTAACATGGACAAATAATATAGCAAATTTGAAGTACAAGTTTAGACGATTACAGGTACCGCTTTTGTAAATTAATCATCTGGTTTAATTATCTGTGTTTTAGATTAAATCGCTTATTGGTGCCTTATGTGAATTATTTGTATGTGTATGTGAATATGTAAAAAGCTGTGATAAAGAAAGTGTTAAAAACGAATGGACTGAGGTTTTTGCACAGGAAATTAATAAAGCTTTTCTTGGAATGTGGTTTTATATTAGTGGTGAGTGAATATACTTAATATTCTTATATTCTTATGGTTATAGAAATGATTCAATTATTTTGTTTATTGCACGGTCTATTATATGCATTGTAGCTGAATTTATGAACTTTCAAATGAAGATATTTTATTGGTCTATATTAATGTTAAATGTGCGAGTTACTTACTTTTTAAGAATGTATATAATTTAATTAATCTCAATTTGGTCAAGCTTACAGCGGAATTTATAATATAGTAGAGTTCCCGCGCGCTCAAAAGTAATTTAGAAATCAACCCCGTCAAGCTTTTAAAGGTAACAAGCAGCTAATGATATGATGTTTTTCCGTAGAGTTTGAACTACTAATTACCCCCCTAAATTCGTCTGTTGATATCGATGTCCAAACGGCCCAAAAAAGAAAAAAATGGAATTTTTCAAAAAGTCCCTATTTTTAATTATCTTTACAACGGTGCGTTTTGTTTGTCGTTATCTCTAATGGTAATTAAAATATAAGGATTTTTCTCCGCGCATTTTACATTGTATATACGGCAAGAACGCACACATAATCGTTAGCCATTCGCTTAAACAGTGTTTTGCAAAATGTAACTTTTTAAAATATGGTTTATAAGGCCATTGCTCTTAGACGAATCAGAATTTAGAAAAAAGTTTAAATAAAAATTATAGCTGTCTTGCGCACAAGTACGTTTTCTTGCTTCGCGCCGACTCTTGATTTTAAAGTGCTTACAACGGACGTAAATATCAATATTGGAGAGAGTCCAGTCCCGTGGTTATACGCAAAACCGCGAGATTTGGCAGTTTGAAGTTATTATCCAGAAATTAGGATCGTGTCATTATATGGTCAAATTGGATTGTGGTCGAGTGCTGAAGAGACATATAAATCAACTAATCTCCACAAGAGTTTCCCAAACAAAATACAGTTCAAGAGACCAATCACACTACAAGAATTATAGTCAACATCGATCTGTAATTTTCGACATTCCAAGACAAAAGCAATGTTTACAATCTCCATCAGATTGTATGTATTTTTTTTGTGTTTTTTAGTACTACCCGGATTCATGTTGTGCGAAAAAAACTAACAGTTTCTTGTGTTTATATTAAACAATCTGGTTACTAAGCTGGCAGCTTACTATAACTCTCGCCAGGCAAGATTGCTGGTCACAGCACACCTTTGTCCTATGTTTATCTTAAGATGCGAGCGACTTCCGGAAAAGGATCGTGCCAATGTTGAACGAAAAGTCTTTTTGTTCAACATTGACACGATACTATCCCGGAAGTCGCTCACATCTTTAGAAAAACATAGATTGTAGATCCTGCCGAGAGGTTTAGGTATTTTTGAGGAATATTTGTTTTGCTGTCATAATAGTCGGATTAAGGGGGTTGTTAATGTGTTTTTTCGAACTTAAACAAAAATTTTGTTTGTGCTAATAACTATTTTGTCCCCTCTGATAAACTGGCCTTTCAATAGTTTTCCAAATGGAATTTTGTGGTTGTTATGTGGCAGCGGTTTTTGAGGTAGCCAGGCCGTGCGCAATAGGAGGCGCTAATGAAAATTCTTTTTAGTTTATGCTATTGTTTTCAACCTTGAGATATTTATACCACGTATGGAGCAATTCTTAAAGCTCGTGTTTGTTTCAAAATCGTGAACACTTAACCTAATATGCATTTTTTGTAGCGTCTTATATGGAAAATTCTAGTGAAATACCAATAGTAGAATTGCCCTTCCTAGAAAAATTTGGAGCCATTATTGACCATTTAGATTGCAAACTATTATTTAACAATCCAAACCCGAAGCTACCAAAATGGTCGAAGCTAGTTACTCAAAGTTGCCTACTTCTTACACATTCTGTAAACGTTCTACAGATGTGGGGCTATCACATGCTGCAGGTGTTAATTCCAGGATTAGTTGAACTTGATTTGGCGGCAGTTACAACAAACACTCCTCACGAGAAAGGGCTGATATTTAACCAGTTCAGTGATACATTAAGCAACATTCGGGATGTAGTGGACCCTTTGCTAAATGAGTTTAAGTGTGTATCGCCCGGTTATTGTTTTAATTATTTTAATGGTTAAATTTACAGGTTAGGGGATGATAGCTGTAGAATTGAGCCGTACACAGATTCGTATACTTACACATCTGCTTATTTTTTGCTATGGGATATTTTATTATCTCTTTGTGAATTTTCGTCCACAGAACTACGATATCAATATGCTGATTGGCTTAAGTAAATAGCTAAATACATATTCTACTTGCTGAACTAATTTTTTATATTTAAGGAATGAAAATTTATTAAATAGTCTTTTGGATAACATTTACAAACTAATGCCTATCGAAGTGATGCATCAGTCTGAAGGAAAAAGTAAGCAATCCGTTGACCTTTTTTCTGGTAAATTTTCCACCAAGTTATCAGGTATTGGTATGAACTGTAAATAAAAATGTTTAATTAAAATTGTTTGTAGGTGCTTGTACCAGTAGAGTTATAGAGCATATGGTTTGTTGGTGCTATTTTTCGGCTTTGTCGCAATTACCTGCGCTAGTTAGACAATGGTGGTCACAAAAAGAACCTCGCATTTCTCAAATTGTTGAAAAGGTCACATCAACTTATATATCTCCACAACTTTGCAGTAGAGAATTTAGCGAAATAAGCAAGAATGAGACCAAATTTAAAAATATGGTGATTAAGGTGCATCCAAGTGTACGAGAGGTTGTTGCAGTGTATACTGTTGATGAGGCTCAAATGGAACTTGTAATAACACTAAAAAATAATTATCCACTTAGTAGTCCGGAAGTTCAGTGTAATAGACAGATAGGTGGTACATCCCATAGGCAATGGTTAATGCAGCTGAAAATGTGTGTTCTTCATCAGGTATTATTAACTGCTCATACATTACCTACTCTGTTTTGAATTTCACCATGTGCTTGCTTACCATAAAAATGGAAGAAAGTATTTTAAATGCGTTGAATTCAGAATAAAATGGTAAATTTAGAAAAAAATAGAAAATAGTATGTTTCTATTTAAAAAAACCATGATGACACCAACTTCCAGTATTTACGGAAACGGCGCCATCTTGAAATTATTTTATTTGGATTCACAATAGTCGATTATGACCGTTTCTATTTTAACTGCAAGTTTAAAACCTTACGGGCTCCAATTAGTATGAATTTTTAAAATCGAGTACTGACTCTGTATTTATATTACTAAAATGATGACCTACTTAGCGGGATGTCAGTAGATCTCTAAAACCAAATCTCACTAGAATTGGGAAATTAAAACAAACGTATATGGTGGATGTATTAGAACAGAATATCTAAGTATAAAATCACAAACGAATAACTGTATTGTAGAACGGTAGGATTTGGGATGCACTTTCTCTGTGGAATAATAACTTAGATAAAAAGTTCGACGGGGTTGAAGAATGTTATATCTGCTTTGCTGTTTTACATCAAGGAACTTACCAATTGCCAAAGCTCTCCTGCCACACCTGTAAGAAAAAATTCCATTCTGCATGCTTGGTATGTAACTTCTCTAAAATCATGTTCTATGGATTATGACGTTAATTGTTTTCAGTACAAATGGTTTAGCACCAGTAACAAGAGCACTTGCCCTATATGCAGAAATTTGTTTTAATTGTGATCTTACCTCTACTCGTAATTGCAGTTGTAAATATATTGTGAAGTAATATTTTTAAGATAGTCCATCAATATATTTTCTTTTACCTGTTAAATTTTTATGAGTTGTTTTATGGGTGTTCAGTCTTTGCTTAAATACGTAAAGAATATTCAATTTTGTCAAAAAATTACATTACATTTGTGTTTTCAAATAGAACCATAAGACATGGTTACCACAAGTCAGTTTGCCTTTTCGCAGTAAATGCTTGGCTAAAATCATGTGTCTCCAGATAGGAAGGTCTGTCCTTGCATTAATTTAAATAGACAGACGCTCATTTAAGCGAAGCGCAGCGTATGAAATCAATGGGAGCGGGAAAGACGCCCCGCCGCGCGTATGTTCGCGTCGGCCCTAATAGTTAACGGTACGCGAAAAGGTCATCAGTGAAAAATAATTATTTATATGACAAGAGCGTGATGTTCAATTTCGCGCATTGAGAGTGCAGGTGAAAATAACAGTCAAATGCGAGCTAGTGTTATATGAGGCACGTTTTTTTAAATAATTTCCGTGTGAAATTTATCGTTTGCAGTGCCACGCATGCTGTTCCTCGCATGCGCATCACATTTCTACATCTGCTGGCAAGTGACATCCGCCATTATGTATCCATTCGATAGTGTTAAGGGTTGTTTACAAGTATTAAAAATGCCCCCTCCTATCGCAAGTGTACGTGGTGTGATAGGTTAGGTTATTTTACAGTGACTTTATAAGGACAGTGGCGACAACTTATCATAATCCGCCATATTGGAGCTAAAAAATTGATTGTAAGATCAATATACCTTGTCATGTCAAATTGTGAGCGTAGAATTATAAATGTCAGTTTCATTTAAGTAAAGATTCTTGTTCAAAACGAACGGCGCAGAAATGATCGTTTAAAGCTTTGCAGAACAACCTATGGGAAAACAAATGCCTCCCAAATTCAAAATGGTATGGGTATATGGAAAACGGTATAATAAGTATGACATATGGTGCAATATCCAAAATGTACATATAAATAATCATTAAATTGTGTTTGACATTTCAGTGTCTTCTGTCACTTCTTGTCCCCTGTCGGGTGTTGCTCCTTCCAGACTTAAAAGTATTTCTTTAGTCTCTTAAATGGAAGACAAAACACGTTGATCTAGTCCACGGAGTACAAGAGATCAATATTCCATGTGCTCCAGCAAACATGAAACCAATTCAAGCGTATTTACGATCACAATTGAATTTGCTGCTAAATTTCGGATAAGCTGCTTCTCTAACCAGTTTTCTATCTAAACTCATTAGGTATTTAGGGCTTCTGAAAAAAATTTTACATCAATTACCAGTCGTAAGGTTAGGCACAGTTTTACATCTAAAAACACTAAGCGGATTACATACCTTATAATATCGTAATAAATCCAAACTATATGCGTCTTTAAAAATCGAGTTTATATAAAACTGGAGACGGAAAACGTAAAATAAAGCAAATACAAGAAGCAAAGTGTAAACTAGTAACATGAAGCCGTGACAATTACAGGTGACACTGTCAAAACAGTATAATTAATAATTATAGCACGGAGTGCACCGCGTCGTTTTGAAGGTTTTCTATTGGCCAGTTTGGAATTTAGCTCCAATATGGCGACCGGAACCAACGACCAATCAAAAACGAGATACCCTGTTGTCGCCACTGTCTCTATAAAGTCACTGTAGGTTATTTACCTCGCTGAAGTTACAGTGACTTTATAGAGACAGTGGCGACAACAGGGTATCTCGTTTTTGATTGGTCGTTGGTTCCGGTCGCCATATTGGAGCTAAATTCCAAACTGGCCAATAGAAAACCTTCAAAACGACGCGGTACACTCCGTGCTATAATTATTAATTATACTGTTTTGACAGTGTCACCTGTAATTGTCACGGCTTCATGTTACTAGTTTACACTTTGCTTCTTGTATTTGCTTTATTTTACGTTTTCCGTCTCCAGTTTTATATAAACTCGATTTTTAAAGACGCATATAGTTTGGATTTATTACGATATTATAAGGTATGTAATCCGCTTAGTGTTTTTAGATGTAAAACTGTGCCTAACCTTACGACTGGTAATTGATGTAAAATTTTTTTCAGAGCCCTAAATACCTAATGAGTTTAGATAGAAAACTGGTTAGAGAAGCAGCTTATCCGAAATTTAGCAGCAAATTCAATTGTGATCGTAAATACGCTTGAATTGGTTTCATGTTTGCTGGAGCACATGGAATATTGATCTCTTGTACTCCGTGGACTAGATCAACGTGTTTTGTCTTCCATTTAAGAGACTAAAGAAATACTTTTAAGTCCGGAAGGAGCAACACGCGACAGGGGACAAGAAGTGACAGAAGACACTGAAATGTCAAACACAATTTAATGATTATTTATATGTACATTTTGGATATTGCACCATATTTCATACTTATTATACCGTTTTCCATATACCCATACCTTTTTGAATTTGGGAGGCATTTGTTTTCCCATAGGTTGTTCTGCAAAGCTTTAAACGATCATTTCTGCGCCGTTCGTTTTGAACAAGAATCTTTACTTAAATGAAACTGACATTTATTATTCTACGCTCACAATTTGACATGACAAGGTATATTGATCTTACAATCAATTTTTTAGCTCCAATATGGCGGATTATGATAAGTTGTCGCCACTGTCCTTATAAAGTCACTGTAGCTGAAGTTACATTCGCTTTTTTTTTCAAGGACATTCGCTTTGGGGATAGTACCAACTTACATTGGAAAGTAAAAAATCCCTAACACCGGGCTGAAGTTACATTCGCTTTTTTTTAATAGTCTACCAAAGTGGTGGTACAGTGACCTATTGGTATTTACATCCCTTGCCAGTGGCTATTCGAAAGGGCACATATTCGAGATAACAAATCAATAGGCCCCTTTGCCTCGAATTTTTATTTATTGGACTTGGAATGTTAGTCCAGTCAAATTAGCGAATTTGACATTGAGAAGAAAAAGTGGGAGAATATTTTTACCCACCACTAATTACAGGGAAAACCCAAAATTTCACCCATGTTCAAATATTCATTTTCGTGATGTCTCACTACCTTAACTTGACATGAGCAAAACAATGACACTTTTTTAAAATAAATTTGTCAGTGTCGCCTATTAGTTATCGTATCCCGCTTAGAAATTTAGCTAAAAAGGAGAATTGGAACATTTTTTGTAACAGTTAAAATGAACAAGTGCAATCGAATTTCTTTGAAATGGTAGGCTCAGAATGTGAAAACTATTGGGCGCAACTTTCTCGCCAATTTATTTGTAAAAATCGAAATTTGTCGTTCCTTTATTTTTTGATAAGCGGATATTCCTGATATCTGATCATATTGAAAAAATAAGTAGCACTTGCCTCTCTAAGTCTCGACTCAGTAGTAGTGTTTGCGAATTGTGATACTGTGCTACCCGCTTGTGTGGTGGTCATGCGTTAGTCCAAAAAATCAAAACGGTGCCACATTTCTACACAAGAACAAATATGCGGCAAAAATGTTTCTAATTACTGGTACAGTCGTATTCCGCCTAGGGGTTTAGCTAAAAATTGGGCTACTATTTGATACCTTCCTAAACAAATTTCTTGAAGCATCCTGATAGAATGAAAAAGGTTTTAGAAATCAAAAATTATTTCCAATGTACCTACAATATGCATTTGGTACACTTTTCGTTTTGGGAATATGTGACATTATGATTGACAAATCAACAGCATTCATGAACATTAGCTAATTATATAGTAATTTATCTAATCCATATCATTAGGAACGGCGTAACAATGTGCAGGATAATGCCTGGTAGTTTCTTTTGTTTTTCCTTTCAAGTAATGAGGTGTCGCCTCAGGAGTTATAGTGCAATATGAGTTGCATATCCTTACGTTAGCGTTTTGATTTTTAGCGCATTTTTGCAAAAAATTTTTTTTGTAAAAAGTAGCATTATCATAATAGGTGGAAATAATATCTTTAAGTACCGCCGTAGGAAATACTGTCGGATTTCCAAATTGGTGCTGTAGGTTTTTCTACTCCCATTACAACGGCTGTTATTTACGAAAAACGATTTTTCTATTCATCGATCTTCCTAAAAAACTAAGACCAATATTTCAACTTTTTTTAAGTACCTACCGCCGTTCTTTTCATCATTACAAAGAATATCCACTATCGAGAATTTGTTAGACTTCAACTACAAAAGTAGCATTTCATAAGAAAGTTTAGCTATTTTTCCAATATAGCGGATTGACTACAGAGGAGCCTTCATAACAAAGGAAAGAATGTGGTCATGCCATTAAGACCTGCAAGGTCACATAGTATGCATCGCCTGCCCATTGTAGCGACCGGTAGCGACACAAACAGTGGGTGCTCGTGTAACCTCTGCTGTCATAACTATACTTGCTTGCCTTTTTTGTTGAATCATGCATATCGATAGTGACTTAATTGCAGTTTTAATTGCAGAAATTGTGGAAACTATCGATGATGTCAATTTTTACTTAAATCAAAATTTGTTGGTACACATAAGTCAAAGTTTAAGGTTTATTTGCAACGCAAAATTTAAGCAGTATTTATATTCAACATGGCATAAGAACGTAGGTACCTAATATTAAATTTATCACACAGGAATTAATAAATAATCGCCAAGTAATTAGTGAAAAGGTAAATAACTGTAGTGTGCCAAGACACCCTCCATCCAATGACAATGGTAAGTCCGATTCCTCTAATGTTTCATGCTGTGATGACGATAATTTTGATCCTTATGTCAATTCAGTGAACTTATCGTTTGACACATCACTAAATAATAATATCCAGGTAATTGACGGTACGGAAATTCCTTCACGAAGTCTTACTCCTATTCTTTCAAATGCGCAATTCCCAAAAATGTCATCACCAAAACCACCCTTTAAAGATCAACCAACAAAGTACGTTTCTAAAATTTCAATGGTTCCCTCACTGTTGCCGTTCGATTTGGATAAGGCATAGACACTTCTAAGTCAAAAATTGCCTTTAAAAAACATACCGTTTTCTCATTTCATTGCAGAAGTCGACATCCCTTTGAATGTTACACGTCCATATCAATTCAGTTTAGACACATATAGGGGCGCATTAAAGAAGGCAATGGTTATCCACCAGTTATATTGCGTATTATCTTTTACTGGGTTTCACGTTAGGAAAAATAAATATGTGGATTATGCGGTTTGTAAATACCCTGGATGCAGGAAATTTAAATTTAACTGCAGTGTACCCAAATCGAGTAGGTAATGTTATTAAGATTATCGCCTTTTCCAGTCATGGAACTTTTACGCACAGTGGGAAACCTCAGTTTCTTCATCTCAAAGGTAGTGAACGAAAGGAGGTGAAGAGCAACTTAGTTCACCAAAATCCCCGCTCATTCCAATTAGATAGTGCTAGGAAATTAGATCCCATTTCGGCTTCGTTAGGAAATTTTCAAAATTACAGGAGCTTAAGCGTTGTTCAGAAGGCAAAATCGGAGGCCTTGGCGGATAGTGATTTTTGGTCGAATGATTTTCTAGATTTGTTACTGAAATATGAAGAAGGAAGGGTGAAAGACAACCAATATATACAATTTGTGGGGCTTCCACTTCACGTTTGTTTATTTTCGAAATTTCAAATCGAACTCTTGAAAAAGAAAGGATTGTCGACCCTATTTTTCGACGCTACGGGATCATTGGTTAGGAACTTAAACTTCAATCCTCAGGGAAAGCGCATATTTTATTATGCAGGTGTCATACAAATTAATGACGCTATTCTTCCCATTTTGGAATTTATTTCAAGTACCCATGGCGCTGACTCACTAGCTTCTTGATCAGATTTAAATACTTCGTTGAAAAAAATTATCATAATTGGTCATGTTTTTCTCGGGTTGTTGTGGATTGGAGTTGGGCCTCCATTAATAGCTTTATGAGCGGATGGAATAATATGAGTGTGTTGCATTATTTAATCTCACATTCAATTATTTACAAAATAAAGATTCATCTGATCTGAAGGGCTTAGTACCTGTCCACATTTGCTGTGCACATTTTATGCACATCTTCGCAAGGCGCATAAAAAGTATATGAATATTAAGAAGGGCGTAGGCAATGTACTTCTAGATGGAATCGCTTCTTTGCTCATGTCGAAAACTATATGGACGAGGTGAATACATTCTTCAAACACGTTCTCATGATTATGTTGAGTCCATACGAAACTTCACATGTTCAAACTGCCTTTTCTGCAATGAGCAGTGGGCAATACAAACATATCTCAGACTCTGAAATGGAAGAAAGAGAGAACCATACAGATTCCGACGATCCTTACAATTTTCCCCACTCTCCCCGAGACACATTAATGTTCAAACATTTCAATTCAATATACAGAGACGTCGAAATTACAGCCATGAGTGTTTCTTCAACAACACCGAATCTGTTTTATTGTCCCGAGTTTGCAGAGCTGTTATTAAACAAATATAATCCCATATATCGTATTGTGGTCTGGACTATTGTTAACTTCGTTACAACAACGCATTTCCAATGCTGTAGTGGAATGCTGGTTCAAACAAATTAAGCACGATGTTGCGGAAAATAAGATGAAGCAAAAGGTTGGTAGGTTTATTTCAAAATTACAAAACCGCATGGAATCGCTATGTATGGAGACTAAATTCATCCCGCTATTAAAGCGAAGACAAAAGATTGCCTCTTCTACCACATCCCTTAAAGCAAATTTAGCTGATTTGCAGGAAGTTATCGTGGAAAATAAATCGATTCTAAAAAGGCCAAATACTCCTAAAGTCGTAAGTTCCCCTACAGTGCATGTGGATCCTAGTAAGGCATTGGTTGAAGAGGTTTGGAAAAAACGTCCATTTCCAGAATCGAAAACTCACTTTCAGTCCAGGCATTTCAAAAAGGTTAGGTTTAATAAAGTCATCGATGAAGAGGAGCCTTCATATTATTTTGGAAAAAGCATAAAAGGAAACTATATTGTTGGTAGGTATCATCAACCAGGATTTCGAAACATTCTTCTAGCTCATGATGAATATAGGTCCCTCTTTTAGGAGTTGGCTTGGCGGGTTTGCAATATATGCGGCAGTTCTTTCATTCATGAGAGATAATGCAAATCCCACAATCTTTCAACGACATTCTCCACTTCTTTGATGAAACATCTGTCATACCCTGTTGGACAGGAATTTGCATTAAACAATATTTCTTTGCTGGATACCACAACTATCGTTATGCCCTCGGTTATGCCATATAACATAAGAGGCAATCATTGGATTGTTTTAATGGTGGATTGTTTAAATTCCCAATTTATTGTGTATGACCCCTCACAGGACTCCACCTCCACGACCCATTCAGAGGTAGGAATATACTTGCGAAACTTTTCAGAGTATTTAAAGGACCGACACAGAAAATACGGTTTTCATTGTATAGACAATTACACTTTGAAAATTATCCGATTTCCTTATCAAACAGATTCACACAATGACGGAGTTTTCTGTATACACTATACATTTCGTTTATTTAATCATTCATTTGATACTGACAACTTTGTTCCCGCGCCCTTTCGCCTTAAGTTGCAAGAACTTCTTTTGAGGAATTCGGAAAATATGTACAATAGCTGCTTAGTATGTGGTTTGGAAGAAAAGAAAAGATGCCATCGCTGGGTTCAATGCTCCAATTCTTTTAGATGGTTACATTACTTATACTACATGTATTTCAGATATGTCTTCAAACTGCACGTTCATTTCCATTGCCTTGACACCTGGATTTGTTAGGAAAGTGCATTTGGAGAGGTATGGTAGTCGAAAGGCTGCATTACGCTTCAAATTGCATATTCATTTCCATTACTTTTGTCTTACGCTTATGTTCTTAAAGCCACTTTGTAAATTTTAAACAAATTGATCTGTGCCACTTGGTTCATGTTCATTTGCAATATACAGGGTGTTACACGACCGTTCGAAAAAAAAAATCGGGTTGTAGAGGGCATCAAAACAAGCACTTTTTCCAAATAAACCGAGGGTCCAACGTGTTTCGTTTGGGAGCCACCCCCCAAAGAGTGTTGAAATCTGCATTTCTTCTTTAATTTTTTTCTCAGCAACCATAAGAGTTACAAAGTCGGGTGGCATGTCTTTGAATAGGTTTTTGGGTATGCTCTTTCCGATTTTGCATTTTTTTTTTCAAAATTCCTACCCCTAAAGGGCGCACCCCTAAACTAGGGTGCAAAAAAAATTCTGATTTCGACGAAATTTGGTACCTGGGGGTTTTTTAACATGAAAATCACGAATCTGAAATTAGTTTTTGAAAATTCGAAAAAAAAAGTTCCACTGCAATTCTTGGCGGGACAACGAAAATAGAGATAATTCCACGAAATTTGTTGTGTACATACTAAACGAGTTAAGGAACAAAACTGTCGAACAGTTTTTTAATATAACTTTTCAAACAAAAGTTATACTCATTTGAATGTTGGTCCTTCGGGTCGCGAAGTGTCCCAAGCCTACTAGTAAGCCATAATTTCGCATTGTGTTGGTTGACAATGTCGCAAAAACAAAAGATTAACGGTTTGAGTCGATATTTTGTTATTTGGAATTAATTCGGTCATTAAATGATTAAAAAATTCGATGTATCGATTAAAACACCTACCAAGGTATTTTAAAGCGCTGATCGATTTATTTATTATCTAAATAAGGTAGGGGAAAAAGTCAAATCACTTTCCGTATGATACTTTTTCACTATGATCAAAAATTTTCATAATCTTAGGTTGAAAAATAACTTCCAAAAGAACACGCTCCTTTTAAGGACAAATTTCCCCTACCTTATTTAGATAATAAACAATCGATCAGCGCTTTAAGATACCTTGGTAGGTGTTTTAATCGATACATCGAATTTTTTAATCATTTCATGACCGAATTAATTCCAAATAACAAAATATCGACTCAAACCGTTAATCTTTTGTTTTTGCGACATTGTCAACCAACACATGCGAAATTATGGCTTACTAGTAGGCTTGGGAATCTTCGCGACCCGAAGGACCAACATTCAAATGAGTATAACTTTTGTTTGAAAAGTTATTTTAAAAAACTGTTCGACAGTTTTGTTCCTTAACTCGTTTAGTATGTACACAACAAATTTCGTGTAATTATCTCTATTTTCGTTGTCCCGCCAAGAATTGCAGTGGAACTTTTTTTTTCGAATTTTCAAAAACTAATTTCAAATTCGTGATTTTCATGTTAAAAAACCCCCAGATACCAAATTTCGTCGAAATCAGAATTTTTTTTTGCACCCTAGTTTAGGGGTGCGCCCTTTAGGGGTAGGAATTTTGAAAAAAAAATTGCAAAATCGGAAAGAGCATACCCAAAAACCTATTCAAAGACATGCCACCCGACTTTCTAACTCTTATGGTTGCTGAGAAAAAAATTAAAGAAGAAATGCAGATTTCAACACTCTTTGGGGGGTGGCTCCCAAACGAAACACGTTGGACCGTCGGTTTATTTGGAAAAAGTGCTTGTTTTGATGCCCTCTACAACCCGATTTTTTTTTTTCGAACGGTCGTGTAACACCCTGTATATGG